>NC_140176.1:107380650-107743150 GCF_963971535.1 Notolepis coatsorum
GCAGAGGACCAGAGGAGCAGAGGACCAGAGGACCAGAGGACCAGAGGAGGGCAGAGGACCAGAGGAGGGCAGAGGACCAGAGGAGCAGAGGACCAGAGGACCAGAGGAGCAGAGGACGGCAGAGGACCAGAGGACCAGAGGACCAGAGGACCAGAGGAGGGCAGAGGACCAGAGGACCAGAGGAGCAGAGGACCAGAGGAGCAGAGGACCAGAGGAGCAGAGGACGGCAGAGGACCAGAGGACCAGAGGAGGGCAGAGGACCAGAGGACCAGAGGACCAGAGGAGGGCAGGGGACCAGGGGACCAGAGGAGGGCAGAGGACCAGAGGACAGAGGAGCAGAGGACCAGAGGACCAGAGGAGGGCAGGGGACCAGAGGACCAGAGGAGGGCAGAGGACCAGAGGACCAGAGGAGGGCAGAGGACCAGAGGACCAGAGGAGGGCAGAGGAGCAGAGGAGCAGAGGACCAGAGGACCAGAGGAGGGCAGGGGACCAGAGGAGCAGAGGACCAGAGGACCAGAGGAGGGCAGAGGACCAGAGGACCAGAGGAGGGGAGGAGCAGAGGACCAGAGGACCAGAGGAGGGCAGGGGACCAGAGGACCAGAGGAGCAGAGGACCAGAGGACCAGAGGAGGGCAGAGGACCAGAGGACCAGAGGAGGGCAGAGGACCAGAGGACCAGAGGAGCAGAGGAGCAGAGGACCAGAGGACCAGAGGAGGGCAGGGGACCAGAGGAGGGCAGGGGACCAGAGGAGGGGAGAGGACCAGAGGACCAGAGGAGCAGAGGACCAGAGGAGCAGAGGAGGGCAGGGGACCAGAGGAGGGCAGGGGACCAGAGGAGGGCAGGGGACCAGGGGACCAGAGGAGGGCAGGGGACCAGGGGACCAGAGGAGGGCAGAGGACCAGATGAGGGCAGGGGACCAGATGAGGGCAGAGGACCAGAGGACCAGAGGAGGGCAGAGGACCAGAGGACCAGAGGAGGGCAGAGGACCAGAGGACCAGAGGAGGGCAGAGGACCAGAGGACCAGAGGAGGGCAGGGGACCAGGGGACCAGAGGAGGGCAGAGGACCAGATGAGGGCAGGGGACCAGATGAGGGCAGAGGACCAGAGGAGCAGAGGACCAGAGGAGGGGAGAGGACCAGAGGACCAGAGGACCAGAGGACCAGAGGACCAGAGGAGGGCAGAGGACCAGAGGACCAGAGGACCAGAGGAGCAGAGGACCAGAGGACCAGAGGAGGGCAGGGGACCAGAGGACCAGAGGAGGGCAGAGGACCAGGGGACCAGAGGAGGGCAGGGGACCAGAGGAGGGCAGAGGACCAGATGAGGGCAGGGGACCAGATGAGGGCAGAGGACCAGATGAGGGCAGAGGACCAGATGAGGGCAGAGGACCAGAGGAGCAGAGGAGGGCAGGGGACTAGAGGAGCAGAGGAGCAGAGGAGCAGAGGAGCAGAAGACCAGAGGAGCAGAGGAGGGCAGGGGACCAGAGGAGGGGAGAGGACCAGAGGACCAGAGGAGGGCAGAGGACCAGAGGAGGGCAGGGGACCAGAGGAGGGCAGGGGACCAGGGGACCAGAGGAGGGCAGGGGACCAGGGGACCAGAGGAGGGCAGAGGACCAGATGAGGGCAGAGGACCAGATGAGGGCAGGGGACCAGATGAGGGCAGAGGACCAGATGAGGGCAGAGGACCAGAGGAGCAGAGGAGGGCAGGGGACTAGAGGAGCAGAGGAGGGCAGGGGACCAGGGGACCAGAGGAGGGCAGGGGACCAGATGAGGGCAGAGGACCAGAGGAGCAGAGGAGGGCAGGGGACTAGAGGAGGGCAGGGGACCAGGGGACCAGAGGAGGGCAGAGGACCAGATGAGGGCAGAGGACCAGAGGAGGGCAGAGGACCAGAGGACCAGAGGACCAGAGGAGGGGAGAGGACCAGAGGACCAGAGGAGGGGAGAGGACCAGAGGAGCAGAGGACCAGAGGAGCAGAGGACCAGAGGAGCAGAGGAGCAGAGGAGGGCAGAGGAGGGGAGAGGACCAGAGGAGCAGAGGAGCAGAGGAGGGGAGAGGACCAGAGGACCAGAGGAGGGGAGAGGACCAGAGGAGGGCAGAGGACCAGAGGAGCAGAGGACCAGAGGACCAGAGGACCAGAGGAGCAGAGGACCAGAGGACCAGAGGAGCAGAGGAGGGGAGAGGACCAGAGGACCAGAGGAGGGGAGAGGACCAGAGGAGGGCAGAGGACCAGAGGAGCAGAGGACCAGAGGACCAGAGGACCAGAGGAGCAGAGGACCAGAGGACCAGAGGAGCAGAGGACCAGAGGAGGGCAGAGGACCAGAGGACCAGAGGAGGGCAGGGGACCAGATGAGGGCAGAGGACCAGAGGACCAGAGGAGGGCAGGGGACCAGATGAGGGCAGGGGACCAGATGAGGGGAGAGGACCAGAGGAGCAGAGGACCAGAGGAGCAGAGGACCAGAGGAGGGCAGGGGACCAGAGGACCAGAGGAGGGCAGAGGACCAGAGGACTAGAGGAGCAGAGGACCAGAGGAGCAGAGGACCAGAGGAGGGCAGAGGACCAGAGGACTAGAGGAGCAGAGGACCAGAGGAGCAGAGGACCAGAGGACCAGAGGAGGGCAGAGGACCAGAGGACTAGAGGAGCAGAGGACCAGAGGAGCAGAGGACCAGAGGAGGGCAGAGGACCAGAGGACCAGAGGAGGGCAGAGGACCAGAGGACCAGAGGAGGGCAGAGGAGCAGAGGACCAGAGGAGCAGAGGACCAGAGGACGGCAGAGGACCAGAGGACCAGAGGAGCAGAGGACCAGAGGAGCAGAGGACCAGAGGACCAGAGGAGCAGAGGACCAGAGGACCAGAGGACCAGAGGAGCAGAGGAGCAGAGGACCAGAGGAGGGCAGGGGACTAGAGGAGCAGAGGACCAGAGGAGGGCAGGGGACTAGAGGAGCAGAGGACCAGAGGACCAGAGGAGCAGAGGACCAGAGGAGCAGAGGACCAGAGGAGCAGAGGACCAGAGGAGCAGAGGACCAGAGGACCAGAGGAGGGCAGGGGACCAGGGGACCAGAGGAGGGCAGGGGACCAGAGGAGCAGAGGAGGGCAGGGGACCAGGGGACCAGAGGAGGGCAGGGGACCAGAGGACCAGAGGAGGGCAGAGGACCAGAGGAGCAGAGGACCAGAGGACCAGAGGAGGGCAGAGGACCAGAGGAGCAGAGGAGGGCAGGGGACTAGAGGACCAGAGGACCAGAGGACCAGAGGAGCAGAGGACCAGAGGAGGGCAGGGGACTAGAGGACCAGAGGACCAGAGGAGGGCAGAGGACCAGAGGAGGGCAGGGGACCAGAGGAGGGCAGGGGACCAGAGGAGGGCAGAGGACCAGAGGAGGGGAGAGGACCAGAGGACCAGAGGAGGGCAGAGGACCAGAGGAGGGCAGGGGACCAGAGGAGCAGAGGAGGGCAGGGGACCAGAGGAGCAGAGGACCAGAGGACGGCAGAGGACCAGAGGAGCAGAGGACCAGAGGACCAGAGGAGGGCAGAGGACCGGAGGAGCAGAGGACCAGAGGACTAGAGGACCAGAGGAGGGGAGAGGACCAGAGGAGGGCAGAGGACCAGAGGACCAGATGAGGGCAGAGGACCAGAGGAGGGGAGAGGACCAGATGAGGGCAGAGGACCAGAGGAGGGGAGAGGACCAGATGAGGGCAGAGGAGGGCAGAGGACCAGAGGAGCAGAGGACCAGAGGACCAGAGGACGGCAGAGGACCAGAGGAGGGCAGAGGACCAGAGGACCAGAGGAGGGCAGGGGACTAGAGGAGGGCAGAGGACTAGAGGAGCAGAGGAGGGCAGAGGACCAGAGGAGCAGAGGACCAGAGGACGGCAGAGGACCAGAGGACCAGAGGAGGGCAGAGGACCAGAGGACCAGAGGACCAGAGGACCAGAGGAGGGCAGAGGACCAGAGGACGGCAGAGGACCAGAGGACCAGAGGAGCAGAGGACCAGAGGAGCAGAGGAGGGCAGAGGACCAGAGGACCAGAGGACCAGAGGACTAGAGGACGGCAGAGGACCAGAGGACCAGAGGAGGGCAGGGGACTAGAGGAGGGCAGAGGAAAGAAAATAAATAAATAAACAAAAGCAAAACATAACTCAATTTACATGTTCGAAAGGGAGTAGGAAGAAGTATACACTTATTTAATCCTACCCATTTTCCACTACTCAAATGAGTGTACTAATTTAAAACTTACAAAACAAATTTATATATATATGCTAAACAAAAAACTAAAACTATATGTAAAACATGAAAGAAATCAAATAAAAATGTAAACACCCGTGAATGTCAAATCCCTTCCTCATCCCTGTACCTCGTGAACATCATTTCCATATAATTCAGTTTGAATTGTCTCATATTTGGTTTGAAGGAACACTGGGTCTCATTCCCGAAAGGATTTACGACCGAAAATTCCCTCTCAGGCAGATTTCTGCCCATTTAAGACATATTAGGGCTGGTAGCACGATTCCCCAAATTTTCCTGAGATCAGATTTTGAGCGTGGCTGAGAGCAGATTTAAGAGTGCTGAGGAGCACACTTATGATTGATTGACTAATTGAAAATTGTATTAACTTGACAGACTGTGTTCTCATAGTGATTCCTTCATGTCAACACTACAGGCCTCCTTGGAATTAATTACTTAATCATAATTAAAATAAATATGACAATATTTGTACGATAAGAAATTACGCATTTAACCTGCAGGTTAGAAATTATGTCTGCAGTAATATCCCAGACTTTGAGACATGTCCTGCTGATTACCAGTTTTATAATCTCATGAGCCGATCACCAGTTTCAAAACACCTGGGCCCTCATTCATCAATGTGTGCGTAGAACATGTTCTATTTCCACACGTAAGCACGGAATGTAGAACCAGTGTACGCACAGGGAAGTCGGGATTCATCACACGTGCGTACGCAGGCTCTACGCACACCTGTCATGATGAATCCCACCTTGGCCTTGCGCCGAGGCTCGTGCACACTTTCACGTATTTGCATACCAGAAACGCCCCGATTAACCATATACGGTAATGGAATACACCCATGAAATGTGGAAAAATGGACTAAGCCGAGGGAAGCGTGTCATGAGACAGGCTGACAGACGTGTACACTTACGGTGATGTCGGATATGATATCTATTAACCATTGCTGCCTGGGCAGCGCAAACACTAATAAATACCGCGCTGGAATATGACTGCCTTTTCACGTGTTGTTTGATTAATACCCAGGGATTAAAGTTCTCCTCAATTTTATTCCAAATCGCGATGGATCTCCCATCAATTTTCTACCTGCTGCATATGATTTCTAGAGGCATACTACAATCTATTTTGATGTCAGTATTGGGTAGCCTATATAAACAATAATACGAGAGCATATACAAGAACAATGAATCTCACTGCATGTATGATGTAGCCTGCCTTTCAATACATGAACTTGAATTCCATCATGTTTGTGTGCGGGACTCACAAGGCTGTTGTCACAATGGGTGGTACCGGTACAGTAATAATAACAGTCCACACAATATCACGATCCATGCCATAGCCTATGTTCTATTAGGACATGATCTGTGACGACAAATGTTCTAGAATGTTTGATTAAGATATCATACTCTGACAGCATGCCTATGATCAACAAAAACGCGAACTTGAATCCCATCATATACATAGTCTGTCCACTATCTGGTGTCATTGCAATGCGTTTTCTATTCTTTCTTATACAGTAAAAAGGGGGAAGAACACTATATTCACATGACTTGTATTCTGCTTACAGCTTTGAAATTCCACTTGTTTCGTTTAACGTAAAGCCTTTTAAATATAATCAAAACGTTCCCGTGTTTCTGCGGTCTGCGCAAAATAATAACGAGTTGAGCTTTATGATTTATGATGAATTGAAAATGGGGGACCCTGATGTAAACAAGACGAAAGTCTTTCTCTGGTCTGCATCCCCAATTAACAATTGTATGTACTGAGCTGTACTGTACTGTACCCATTCTGCAATCTGTTAATAAACTTTTCAATCAATCAATCAAGCTACGCGGAGCGCAGTCAGTCAGTAGCCTACACCCCGTATATTCCGATAACGCTATATAAACCATGCTGCATTCATTCTGAGAGAAAGATCTATTATTCCAAATGCTATTTATAGGGTTTTGACCATAATTACACTACTGTTGCTATTTTACAATGAACTATAATGAACTACGGTTCATACAGAACATGCCAGTGTTATTATGCACAGAAGCTCATTTCCTTGTTGTAATAATATATTCTACCACTGGGCGTCAGGTAAGTGTGCTCTGACCTGTGCGTAGACGTAAGCACGGAGTCAAGTTCAAATCGAAATTGATGAATCCCACTCTTTGCTTAGAAATGATCGTACGCACAGGGTAAGCACAGATCTGTGCGTAGAACACGTTGATGAATGAGGGCTGATCTCTGATTTTGTTTCATATTTCTCTGTCCAATCTACAGTATGGCTTCCTCCGACCACATTAAAGATGTATGGTCCACAGAGCTTAGTATGGAAATCTCTGATGAGATGTGGGAGGACGGACTTAGCAGGATACATAAATGTTCTATTAATGCCAGAGTCCAACTTATACAGTTTAAGGTCATTCACAGACTACATTACTCTAAAACCAAACTGCATAGAATATATCACTCTGTATCGCCTCTCTGTGATCGTTGCATGTCCGCAGAGGGTAATCTTTCACATATGTTTTGGTTTTGTCCCAAGCTATTTAAGTACTGGGTAGACATTTTTGACTGGTACACCAAGGCGTATAAAAGAGAGATTGCCCCAGACTGCCTTCTAGCTCTACTCGGCTGTTCAGCTAACACTGCGGAATTACCTTACAATGAGCAGGAGGCCCTGATGTTTGGTATGGCTGTGGCCAAAAGAATTATCCTTAAGGAATGGAAAGACACGTCGTCTCCAAGTTTTAAAAGATGGCTCACTGAGATGGCCTCCTCTCTGCAGCTGGAAAGCATCCGTAACAGTAGGTCTGAGACCTCGAACAAATTTGATATGATATGGGGTCTCTTTTTGGAATGCTTAGCTAGAACATAATTGCTTCTCAATATCCTCCTGTGTATTTTCTGTACTATGTATGTATGTATGTATGTATGTATGTATGTATGTATGTATGTATGTATATATATATATATGTGTATGTGTATATATGTAATGTGTCTATATATGTCAGAGAATCAGCCCCTTACGTCCTTAGTGTATAGCATATGACATGGTGTATGTTTGTTCATTGATGTGACAGTGTCTGGCAACATACTGTTTGTGTTCTTTTTATTTATTTTTTATTTTCTTTGTGTTTGTGATTTGTCTTGATGTGTGTTTGTAAAACTATAAAAGCTGAAAATAAAATATTATCAAGAAATTACGCATTTGATGTCGGAAAAATAAATAATATGGATTCATCTGATCACAGGGCAGCTGGATTAACCATATCTGAACCAGCTATTTTGGACAAATGTATAATTACTTTAATTACTCAGATATTCAAACACAATTATGCAATTATTGTGAAATGATTGAAAATAATAATTATTTAATGCCTTTTGTGGAATTTGTATTTCTTATTTGTTACATATCTGTTTTAATGATTAATTAAATACATTTGAAAGAATGCAGGTCAACATGCAATATATCCCATTGATTGGTATACAATGGGACAGACCTTAGTTTGATATAGCTATAAACCTGCATTCCTTCGAATATATCATTAATCAATTATAAATAAATAAATAAATAAGAACTAAAGCTAATCGTGTGGAAATAGACTGCATTAATATTCCATAAGTCTTGTGTGCGCCAGCATAGCCTACGTGTCTAATGAATGAACAGTATATAGGCTTATATTATTCTAATTACTTGTTTCATTAGGATTTAGTAGATACTATATATATGCTCTGCATAAGTACAGTCTGTACTTATACTGTACGTAGGGCAGAGCATTTATATAGTATCTACTAAATCCTAATGAAACAAGTCATTAATGGAATAATAAGCCTATACTGCGTTCATTCATTACGTGCGTAGGCTATACAGTACTGCGCGCGTGTGTGCGCTGCATGGTGCCATTCCCCAACGCAGATATCACAGGTGCGAACGTTTGAGACACTTAAGACATATTACCAGCGTGTTGAGGACTCAGAGTGAACTTGTAATTGATTCTGTCTCAGTCGGTTCCAAGATAAGTCTTCCAAGAGAACTCTTTGGAAAATATTGGGGAATGAGACCCACTGACATTTTGGGGAATACACTTACAGTGCCTCCTATCTTTCCCCAGAGCCACAGTGACAACCTGCAACGGATTAGATTCAGATTTGTGTTGCAATTACAGTAACTTCAGTCAGGAACACTCTCGTCGTAGATTTAACCATTCATTGCAACAAATGGATATACAGTTATGCTTGGTGCGGACGGCTTAGCTCCTAAAATGCTCTCTGAGATTAGCCATGCATAGGGTATTTATGTGTATTTGCCCACTCACTTTATGATATTTTATATACAGTATATTATGCTATTTGTTTTGCATGTTTACAGATACAACCGCATTCAATTGAATACATTTCTGATTTGAGTAAAAGGCACGAGAGTAACTGTGGGTACAGGTATATAAAGGTCAACTTTATTTATATAGCACATTTAAATCAATCGAAGTTGTACCAAAGTGCTGGCCAATATAAAAACAGAAATACTAAAAGAAATACAAAATACAATGGCGGCTGGGTGGCGCAGCGGACATTGCGCTCGTCACCAACGCAAGAGACACCGGGTTCGACTCCGGCTGTCGGCGTTGCCTCCGGCTTGGGCCAGCCGTCATACTAACTCAATTGGCAGAGTTAGCGGGTGGAAGTCGATGGGTGGTAATCTGGACGTTGTGGACAGCGACTCCTACAGGTCGGTTGGGGGACGCCTGCACAGCAGAGACAGGAAATGGCAGGGGTAGTGTGAGCCTCCTACACGTTAGACCTCGCCAATGAGAGTCCGCGCTGGCAGGTGAAAAGATGTGACAGGCTGCCTCCACATGTATCGGAGGGGACATGTGATGCAAGGCTTCTATCCTCCCTACAACCGGCCAGTGGGGGGCATTTGCGATCAATGTTCAAGACAGGGGAGGGGAGAATTGGCACAATGGAATTGGGATGGGAGAAAAATAGAAAACGAGGAGAAAAAGTGAAAGAAAATTAAAATGCTAAATACAGTAGGATACACACAAAGTCACAAAAACTACAATGAAATAATTTTTTTTAAAAACAATCATGACACGACCAGGGGTTTGGCTTACCAAGCCTCAGAACGCCAATAAAAACAGGTGAGTACCACAGGTACAGGTATATAAACTGTACAGGTATATAAACTGTAGGTACAGGTATATAAACTGTACAGGTATATAAACTGTACAGGTATATAAACTGTACAGGTATATACACTGTAGGTATATAAACTGTACAGGTATATAAACTGTAGGTATATAAACTGTAGGTATATAAACTGTAGGTATATAAACTGTACAGGTATATAAACTGTACAGGTATATAAACTGTAGGTATATAAACTGTAGGTATATAAACTGTACTGGTATATAAACTGTAGGTATGTAAACTGTAGGTATATAAACTGTACAGGTATATAAACTGTACAGGTATATAAACTGTACAGGTATATAAACTGTAGGTATATAAACTGTAGGTATATAAACTGTACAGGTATATAAACTACAGGTATATAAACTGTACAGGTATATAAACTGTAGGTATATAAACTGTAGGTATATAAACTGTACAGGTATATAAACTGTACAGGTATATAAACTGTAGGTATATAAACTGTACAGGTATATAAACTGTACATGTATATAAACTGTAGGTATATAAACTGTACAGGTATATAAACTGTACAGGTATATAAACTGTAGGTATATAAACTGTACAGGTATATAAACTGTACAGGTATATAAACTGTAGGTATATAAACTGTAGGTATATAAACTGTAGGTATATAAACTGTACAGGTATATAAACTGTAGGTATATAAACTGTACAGGTATATAAACTGTAGGTATATAAACTGTAGGTATATAAACTGTAGGTATATAAACTGTACAGGTATATAAACTGTAGGTATATAAACTGTAGGTATATAAACTGTACAGGTATATAAACTGTAAAGGTATATACACTGTACAGGTATATAAACTGTAGGTATATAAACTGTAGGTATATAAACTGTACAGGTATATAAACTGTACAGGTATATAAACTGTAGGTATATAAACTGTACAGGTATATAAACTGTATGTATATAAACTGTACAGGTATATAAACTGTAGGTATATAAACTGTACAGGTATATAAACTGTAGGTATATAAACTGTACAGGTATATAAACTGTAGGTATATAAACTGTACAGGTATATAAACTGTACAGGTATATAAACTGTACAGGTATATAAACTGTACAGGTATATAAACTGTAGGTATATAAACTGTAGGTATATAAACTGTACATGTATATAAACTGTACAGGTATATAAACTGTAGGTATATAAACTGTACAGGTATATAAACTGTACAGGTATATAAACTGTAGGTATATAAACTGTAGGTATATAAACTGTACAGGTATATAAACTGTACAGGTATATAAACTGTACAGGTATATAAACTGTAGGTATATAAACTGTACAGGTATATAAACTGTAGGTATATAAACTGTAGGTATATAAACTGTAGGTATATAAACTGTACAGGTATATAAACTGTAGGTATATAAACTGTACAGGTATATAAACTGTAGGTATATAAACTGTACAGGTATATAAACTGTACAGGTATATAAACTGTAGGTATATAAACTGTACATGTATATAAACTGTACAGGTATATAAACTGTGCAGGTATATAAACTGTACAGGTATATAAATTGTACAGGTATATAAACTGTACAGGTATATAAACTGTACAGGTATATAAACTGTAGGTATATAAACTGTACAGGTATATAAACTGTAGGTATATAAACTGTACAGGTATATAAACTGTACAGGTATATAAACTGTACAGGTATATAAACTGTAGGTATATAAACTGTAGGTATATAAATTGTACAGGTATATAAACTGTAGGTATATAAACTGTACAGGTATATAAACTGTAGGTATATAAACTGTACAGGTATATAAACTGTACAGGTATATAAATTGTACAGGTATATAAATTGTACAGGTATATATACTGTACAGGTATATAAACTGTAGGTATATAAATTGTACAGGTATATAAACTGTAGGTAGATAAACTGTACAGGTATATAAACTGTAGGTATATAAATTGTACAGGTATATAAACTGTACAGGTATATAAACTGTAGGTATATAAACTGTACAGGTATATAAATTGTACAGGTATATAAACTGTACAGGTATATAAATTGTACAGGTATATAAACTGTAGGTACAGGTATATAAACTGTACAGGTATATAAACTGTACAGGTATATAAATTGTACAGGTATATAAATTGTACAGGTATATAAACTGTACAGGTATATAAACTGTAGGTATATAAACTGTACAGGTATATAAACTGTAGGTATATAAACTGTAGGTATATAAACTGTACAGGTATATAAACTGTACAGGTATATAAACTGTACAGGTATATAAACTGTAGGTATATAAACTGTACAGGTATATAAACTGTAGGTATATAAACTGTAGGTATATAAACTGTAGTTATATAAACTGTACAGGTATATAAACTGTAGGTATATAAACTGTACAGGTATATAAACTGTAGGTATATAAACTGTACAGGTATATAAACTGTACAGGTATATAAACTGTAGGTATATAAACTGTACAGGTATATAAACTGTACAGGTATATAAACTGTACAGGTATATAAATTGTACAGGTATATAAACTGTACAGGTATATAAACTGTACAGGTATATAAACTGTAGGTATATAAACTGTACAGGTATATAAACTGTAGGTATATAAACTGTAGGTATATAAACTGTACAGGTATATAAACTGTACAGGTATATAAACTGTACAGGTATATAAACTGTAGGTATATAAACTGTAGGTATATAAATTGTACAGGTATATAAACTGTAGGTATATAAACTGTACAGGTATATAAACTGTAGGTATATAAACTGTACAGGTATATAAACTGTACAGGTATATAAACTGTACAGGTATATAAATTGTACATGTATATAAATTGTACAGGTATATATACTGTACAGGTATATAAACTGTAGGTATATAAATTGTACAGGTATATAAACTGTAGGTAGATAAACTGTACAGGTATATAAACTGTAGGTATATAAATTGTACAGGTATATAAACTGTACAGGTATATAAACTGTAGGTATATAAACTGTACAGGTATATAAATTGTACAGGTATATAAACTGTACAGGTATATAAATTGTACAGGTATATAAACTGTAGGTACAGGTATATAAACTGTACAGGTATATAAATTGTACAGGTATATAAATTGTACAGGTATATAAACTGTACAGGTATATAAACTGTAGGTATATAAACTGTACAGGTATATAAACTGTACAGGTATATAAACTGTAGGTATATAAACTGTAGGTATATAAACTGTACAGATATATAAACTGTACAGGTATATAAACTGTACAGGTATATAAACTGTAGGTATATAAACTGTACAGGTATATAAACTGTAGGTATATAAACTGTAGGTATATAAACTGTAGTTATATAAACTGTACAGGTATATAAACTGTAGGTATATAAACTGTACAGGTATATAAACTGTAGGTATATAAACTGTACAGGTATATAAACTGTAGGTATATAAACTGTACAGGTATATAAACTGTACAGGTATATAAACTGTACAGGTATATAAATTGTACAGGTATATAAACTGTACAGGTATATAAACTGTACAGGTATATAAACTGTAGGTATATAAACTGTACAGGTATATAAACTGTAGGTATATAAACTGTAGGTATATAAACTGTACAGGTATATAAACTGTACAGGTATATAAACTGTACAGGTATATAAACTGTAGGTATATAAACTGTAGGTATATAAATTGTACAGGTATATAAACTGTAGGTATATAAACTGTACAGGTATATAAACTGTAGGTATATAAACTGTACAGGTATATAAACTGTACAGGTATATAAACTGTACAGGTATATAAATTGTACAGGTATATAAATTGTACAGGTATATATACTGTACAGGTATATAAACTGTAGGTATATAAATTGTACAGGTATATAAACTGTAGGTAGATAAACTGTACAGGTATATAAACTGTAGGTATATAAATTGTACAGGTATATAAACTGTACAGGTATATAAACTGTAGGTATATAAACTGTACAGGTATATAAATTGTACAGGTATATAAACTGTACAGGTATATAAATTGTACAGGTATATAAACTGTAGGTACAGGTATATAAACTGTACAGGTATATAAACTGTACAGGTATATAAATTGTACAGGTATATAAATTGTACAGGTATATAAACTGTACAGGTATATAAACTGTAGGTATATAAACTGTACAGGTATATAAACTGTACAGGTATATAAACTGTAGGTACAGGTATATGAACCGTATGGGCTCACGCTGCGTTCTTCAGTTGGCAGTTACAACCAGATAATAAAGTAATCACTAGTAGTAAAGATCACTGTTCATTTGAATTTGTTCTTTCAGGTGGGTAAATGTCACCTAAGCACTTTCATATTTTATTAGTAGTGTATCCTTAATAGTTTGTTTGTTTATATTGTTCTTTGTTACATTGTTTGAGAGGACTATACTGCAACCGTCACTAATGCTAACGTAGCTCCTCAGAGATAAAAATAAATAAATTAGCTAGGGTCCTAAGGACTATGACTGTTGCTAGTTGTTGATTTTATTTAAATATTCCAAACCATTGCTATGGTAAGCATTCACATAATATGGGCTCAGGGCATGAGTATAGTATTCAGTAAACCTATAGAAAATATTTAGTAAGTATAATACTTACCATTGCATTTATTGTGATTTATTGTTTTTTATAAAAGTATACTAAAGTCATAATAATTTGGGCAGCCCCAGGAAGAGGCAGGTGGGACCCTGGAGGAAGAGATCAACAGTCTGGGTGATAGGTTAGCCTCTCAGTCATCAGCAGTCTGGGTGATAGGCTAGCCTCTCAGGCCCTGTCCACACGAGGGTTTGGATTTAATATGACCGAAGTTTGAAAAAATAAAACTCCGTCCACACGGTGAACTCAGGTGAACAACCGTGTATAACTGCGTACTCACGGCAGAGCTGGGAACCCAGTAACGATACATTTAGTACAATGCCAAAACAGTAGGTGGCGATGTTGTTCAGACATGAAGGCCATTTCAACCAATCAGAAAAGGCTGTACGCTCACTAAACTTCCTGTTGGGTCGCGATCTGCCATTAATACACTGAAGAAGAAGAAGTAAACTTCCTGTTTAGAAGCACAGCTGGACTGGATCATTTTGCCAACGGAACATATTATGTTCAGCAAAGAAAGAAACTGCAATAAACAAACGGATACATTCACTGTGTTCTGCCTCTCATTTTGTTGATGAAACAAAACCATCAGCAACACAATTTACCACCAAGAGCGGATAGTTTAGTCTCACAAAAGACCGCCGGTGTTGTTAGCTACATGCTAATGTGAATGGCTATATCCATGTATAGTATATAGCTTAAATGCTAACGTAATGTGGTAACGTTACCGATATGAAATGGATGTAAACGTTATTTAACACATTGCAGAATGGGTACAATACAATACGGCTCAATACAAACAATTGTTAAGGGGATGCAGTCTGGACTGGGTTCCTTATAACAATAACTTGACAACACATGAGTTTAGTTTAGCTGCAGCTACATGTTTACTCTCAGCGTCAGGTCAGGAATGCGACAAGACATCAGTCGATCACAACACTCTTCAACACAGACGATACGTTTCGAACAAAAGTTTGTTACAATCATTTTCATATAACGCTACTTGGGACTGCTGTAAACACTGGTGTAGTTGGCTCTGCTATAATCTCTCTACCCTGCGGTCTGCCGTGAACATGGGAAATAATTGCGACAGCTCTGCTGTAAACACTGGGAATAACCTCGGTTGCTATGCCCACACGCAACTGCAAAACCGCACAACTCCACCCTGGCCACCGGTTTCAAAGACCGCGGTTGCAGTGTAGCAAATCCCCGGTTGTGTGTGGCCGAACAGTGCAACTGCGCACATACAATCATGGTTACATTAAAATCAGCGTTCGTGTGGACGGGGCCTCAGTCATCAGCAGTCTGGGTTGATTGATTGATTGAATTGATTGAAAACTTTATTAACAGATTGCAGAATGGGTACAGTACAGTACAGCTCAATACATACAATTGTTAAGAGGATGCAGACCTGAGAAAGACTTTCATCTTGTTTCCATCAGGGTCCTCCATTTTCAATTCATCATATGACACACACGACATACAGATAGACAGTACTGCTACATCTATACATTTATGACATACCAGATTTGCAAATACAGTACTGTTTGTGATACTAAAAAAATCCAGAAAAAGAGTGTATATACATTTGACATAGAAACTGTGCATTGGAGGAGGTTGGGTAGGTGGGGTGGGGCTGTAAATTGGAGGTGGGGGGGGGGGGGGGGGGTTGGGTAAGGGGGGGGCACTGTACATTGGAATACTGACAAAGCCATGCTTGGTCTTTATTGTACAACTGGGTTAGGACATTTGTAGGGTCCAGTTTCGAATTGCAGTCTCCCGTAGGTGTTCTTTGAGAGTGTTTTTGAAGGTGGGTAGTGATTCACATTCCTTTACAGCTTTGGGTAGGGCGTTCCACATTGATGTGGCATAATTGCGAAACGTGTTTAGTCCCTTGTTTGAGCCGAATCTGGGTTTTACATGATTTGTGGAGCTCCCTCTGGTGTTGTGATCGTGGTATTCACTGACCTTTGGGAAGTATTTTGACATGTACATGGGTACCTTGGTCGTGTAGTGTATCTTGTAGACCAGGCCCATTGCAAGTTGCTGTACTCTGTCGTCTACTCTAAGCCATCCTAGGTTGGCAAAGTGTGCAGGGGTGAGGTGGGTTCTAGGAGTCAGGTCAAGCAGTAGTCTGACTAGTTTGTTTTGAGATGTTTGTAATTTGGTTTTTAGTGCCTTTGAGGTGCTTTGGTACCATGAGGTGCAAGCATAGTCGTAGTACCCTTGAATGAGTGCTCCTGCCAGAGTCTTCAGGGTATTCTTGTTTACCAGAGAGGAGATCCGGTACAAGAATCGAGTTTGTTGGTTGACTTTTTTTATTACATTGGATGCCATTTTGTCACAGGAAAGATTAGCCTCTAGGATGGAACCCAGGTAGGTAATTTCATCTTTCCTTGTGACAATATTGTCACCCACTGTAACTGAGAAGCCGTCGGTCTTGCTGAGTTTGTTATTTGAACCGAAGAGAATGGACTCTGTTTTGCCCATGTGTAATGATAGTTTGTTGTCGGCGAGCCATATGCAGATTTTGCCTAGTTCCGAGCTGAGGGTTTTTTCAACCTGTAACTTGTTCTTGTCAGAGACCAGCAGAGCTGAGTCATCCGCAAACAGGAACAAGTTGCAGTCACAAGCTGACGACATGTCATTTGCATAAATTAGGAACAGTAGTGGTCCTAGTATGCTTCCTTGTGGAACACCACAGTTCACTGTGAGGGGGGGGGGGGGGGGGGGGGTAGGGTACCGTTTACCTCCACCATCTGTTCTCTCCCCTCCAGGTAGGATTGTATCCAGCTCACTGATAAACTATCAAAACCAATTGCTTTTAGCTTGTCAATCAGAATGTTGTGATTGACAGTGTCGAAGGCCTTTTGTAGGTCTAGCATGACCATGCCGCAGTATTTTCCCGTGTCCACCTCTTGCTTGATGTGGTCGTTCAAATAGAGAAGGCATGTGTCAGTGGAGTGGGATGTTCTGAAGCCAGATTGGAATTCGTAGATTAGATTTTTTTCCGCGAGGTACTTTTCGACCTGTTCGTATACTATTTTTTCCATGACTTTCGAGATGGATGTAAGGATAGAAACAGGGCGGTAGTTGCCTGGGTCTAATTTGCTGCCCTTTTTGTGCAGGGGTGTTACTCTCGCTATTTTGAAGTCCTTGGGGACGTGTCCCTGTTTTATGGAGAGGTTTATTATGTGTGTGATGACTGGGGTGATGGCGGCTGCTGAGTCTCTGAGGAATTTAGACGGGATGTTGTCATGGCCAGTGGCCTTGTTCGGTTGGAGGGCGCTCAGTTTTTTGAGTACCTCATCTGTAGTTACCATTTCCAGTTTGAAATCGTCTTTGTGGACGCCTAGGTTCTACCCCATACTGCCCTGAGTGGGAGGGTAGTTTGTTTACCAGTGTTGTGGCTATGTTTGTGAAGAAAGTGTTTAAGTAATTGGCTACATCCAGTTTGTCTGTGATGAGCATGTTGACCGTCTTTATGTTTATGTTTGAGAACCTGGTTTTAAGTTTTTTTTACTGCAGCCTAGTTGATTATTGAGTAATTTCCAAAGTGCACGTGGTTTATTTTTGTTTTCCTCAGTTTTGTCATTGATGATTTTTTTTGCTGTTTTTATCATGGAGTTTACGTCATTTCTTAGTCTGTTTCTTTCTATTTTGAGTTCAGTCACCTGGGCTTGGAGTTCACTGCTCGTGCTTTTGGTAAGCTTTGACTGACTTTTATGAAACTCAGAGCATTTTTTGTCCCTGGCTTTCATAGCGGTCAGTATTTCAGTGTGCATCCACGGCTCAGCGCGATTTTTTACCCTGGTGGTTCTTAGGGGGGCCATGTTGTTTAGTATTGCTGAGAATTGTTGAGAATTTGGGTGATAGGTTAGCCTCTCAGTCATCAGCAGTCTGGGTGATAGGTTAACCTCTCAGTCATCAGCAGTCAGGGGTGATAGGTTAACCTCTCAGTCATCAGCAGTCAGGGGTGATAGGTTAACCTCTCAGTCATCAGCAGTCAGGGTGATAGGTTAACCTCTCAGTCATCAGCAGTCAGGGGTGATAGGTTAACCTCTCAGTCATCAGCAGTCAGGGGTGATAGGCTAGCCTCTCAGTCATCAGCAGTCAGGGGTGATAGGCTAGCCTCTCAGTCATCAGCAGTCAGGGGTGATAGGCTAGCCTCTCAGTCATCAGCAGTCAGGGGTGATAGGCTAGCCTCTCAGTCATCAGCAGTCAGGGGTGATAGGCTAGCCTCTCAGTCATCAGCAGTCTGGGTGATAGGTTAACCTCTCAGTCATCAGCAGTCAGGGGTGATAGGTTAACCTCTCAGTCATCAGCAGTCAGGGGTGATAGGCTATAGCCTCTCAGTCATCAGCAGTCAGGGGTGATAGGCTATAGCCTCTCAGTCATCAGCAGTCAGGGGTGATAGGCTATAGCCTCTCAGTCATCAGCAGTCAGGGGTAAGGCACAGCACACCACCTAACTGTGCGAGAGGTCAAGATGAATTGAAGTTGAAGATAAATTGACAGATAGGAGAGGGAGGACAGATAAAACAAACACAGCCTGCAGAGCAAAAGGAGGGAGCGCAATACAGAGAAGCCCCCATGGGTATACCAGTGAAATTCAGTTCAATGCCTCCATCCGGTTTAGCCTTTGAGCCGTGGTAGGAGAGGTGGAGGTTGCAGAGACGCTGGGATCGAATCCATCTGTCAGCGGTACCTCCGGCTCGGTCAGTCGTCCCTACGAACACAATCGGCAGTGTTAGCGGGTGGGAAGCCGGTGGGGTGTGTGTCCTGGTCGTTGTAAACTGTGACCCACCTCACCCCTGCCCACTTTGACAACCTAGGATGGCTTAGAGTAGACGACAGAGTACAGCAACTTGCAATGGGCCTGGTCTACAAGATACACTACGCGACCAAGGTACCCATGTACATGTCAAAATACTTCCCAAAGGTCAGTGAATACCACGATCACAACACCAGAGGGAGCTCCACAAATCATGTAAAACCCAGATTCGGATCAAACAAGGGACTAAACACGTTTCGCAATTATGCCACATCAATGTGGAACGCCCTGCCGAAAGCTGTAAAGGAATGTGAATCACTACCCACCTTCAAAAACACTCTCAAAAAACACCTACGTGAGACTGCAATTCGAAACTGGCCCCTACAAATGTCCTAACCTAGTTGTACAGTAAATGACCAAGTAAGGCTTTGTCAATATTCAAATGTACAGTGTAAAATGTGTGTGTGTCCCCTTCCCAACCCCCCCCCCCCCCACCTCCAATGTACAGCCCTCACCCAACCCACCCAACCCCACCCCACCCAACCAACCTCCTCCAATGTACAGTTTCTATGCCAAATGTATATACACTCCTTTTCTGGACACTTTTGTATCACAAACAGTACTGTATTTGCAAATCTGATATGTCATAAATGTATAGATGTAGCAGTACTGTCTATCTGTATGTCATGTATGTCATATATGTTATGATGAATTGAAAATGGGGGACCCTGATGTAAACAAGTCGAAAGTC
This sequence comes from Notolepis coatsorum, assembly GCF_963971535.1. Taxonomy (NCBI): domain Eukaryota; kingdom Metazoa; phylum Chordata; class Actinopteri; order Aulopiformes; family Paralepididae; genus Notolepis; species Notolepis coatsorum. The sequence goes on from NC_140176.1 coordinate 107,400,266, forward strand.
TTTCTCTGGTCTGCATCCCCTTAACAATTGTATGTATTGAGCTGTACTGTACTGTACCCATTCTGCAATCTGTTAATAAACTTTTCAATCAATCAATCAATCAATCAATGACTCCTACTGGTCGGTCGGGGCGCCTGTTCAGCAGGGAGGGGAGCGGGGGGAAATAGCATGAACCTCCGACACGTGTTACGCTCCCCCGGTGAGAGTCCTCGCTGTCAGGGGAAAAGAAGCGGCAGGCGACTCCACATGTAACGGAGGAGGCCTGTGGTAGTTCTACATCCTCCCTAGGCCGACAGTGGGACAATGCGCGCAACGACCAGGAAGGGAATTGGCATAACGACAAAATTGGGATGGGTGAAAAAATACAGAAAGCCCAAAAATAAATACAATAAAACTTTTTTTAAAAGCCCAAGCGCAGAACACATAGAGACGGCAGGCAGAAGGTACACTTTGTGGTGTGGAAGGAACATGCCAACTTTTTGGGAAATTAGCTTATTTGCCATCTACCCTGGAGTTAGACATGCAGATACATACCCTTTTCTTCTCTGTGCATGCATTAGGTGTAGGGAACAGCCGCACCGTTAGCCTAGCTTAGCGTCATTCACTGGAAGTAGGTGTGCCAGTGTAGCCTAGTTCCCAACAGTCACGAAATACACTCCAAATACAACTCCAAAACGTTCCTGTAAACATGTTGTGACCTGTGTATTTACCACGTGGAGAAATAGAAAATGTAAATGAGACATTTGCGTTTTCTAAGCAGATACATACTCATATTCTTTTTTGCCAAACCACTGCTGCCTGGGCGCAGTGATGTCATGCATCACCTCAAAAGCCCCGTTGTAACTTCCGTCAATAAAACCAATGTGACTGGAACATGATGATGTCACACTAGCCCTCCCTATAAGAGTGCTGACCTGTGACCAACTTATACTATCCTTAAGCCATGGGGGAAATGTGTGATTGGCCAATGATCTCAGGATGCCTGAATACTTTTACCAACGGATTTCCAGTTCCGCATTCTGCGCTCTGATTGGCCACTGACGTTTCTGGTCGCGCCAATCGTGTGACGGCAAGTTCTGCCACCGGTTAAGCTTAGGCGCTCTTTCGAAGTTGGTTAAGGTTAGAGTTTGTCTTAGAGCAGGGCGATAGAACACCAGCCCTGATTCCAAACTCTAACCTTAACCAACTTCGAAAGAGTCGCCTAAGCTTAACCAGTGATAAACTAGGCGTTAGGTAGTTTGCTGCTGTTCGAGGCGGAAATGGGCGCAGAAACAGGCGTCACGCGATTGGGCGCACATTTCACATGACCAGAAACGTCAGTGGCCAATCAGATCGCACCAGAAACGTCAGTGGCCAATCAGATTGCAGAACGCGAACGCGGAACTGGAAATCCGTTGGTAAAAGAATAGACGCTCTCAGGATCAGCCCGCCCCCAGGTCTCTATGGGCAGAGTGAACACAGCCGATTGGTCGAAAGGCCACAGGGTTGCAGTCAGTCACACTCAGGTCTAACTCCACTGGCTCCAGAGAAAGATAGATCTTTTTCCCTGAATCGAGATAGAGGATCAACAGTTGACCAGAATCAGCAGACTCCAGCTCTGAATCACAAGAGGATCCCACGAAGCACGCGCACGCACGCACACACACACACACGCGCACGCACACACACGCACACACACACACACGCGCACGCACACACACGCATGCACAAACACACGCACAAACACACGCACACACACACACACGCGCACACACACGCATGCACACACACGCACGCACACACACACGCACACACACGCATGCACACACACACGCACACACACGCATGCACACGCACGCACACACACACGCATGCACACACACACGCACACACACAACCTTGGTCTCTAGAAGCTGTGAACCACTTCCTAGGTAAACACCCAGATCAAACACCTCCACATGAATTTATCATGGAACTGATGAGATTTACACTTAACAGAAATGTGTTTATGTTTGAGAATACCTATTGCCAACAGGAATATGGTTCTGCTATGGGATCGCCGTCTGCGTGCCGCGCATATGCGTGTTTATTTATGGGCAAGTTCAAAGAGGACTTCATTTACAACAATACTGTATATAGACCCCATATCAAGTACTTTGCTCGATTTATCGATGATATTTTCATGGTCTGGTCAGGGAACGAGGTAGAACTGTCATCGTTCTTGTCCTATTTGAACTCGTGTGTAGAATCCATCACTTCCAGCGTAGAAAAGAGCAGAGAGTCCATTCACTTCCTAGACGTAAAACTAACTAAAGTTGATATAACCTAATCGCCACAACCATCTACAGAGAACCAACAGATAAAAACAACCTCCTACAGTTTTCTAGTCACCACCCAGTGCCACTCTTTCACTGCCACACGACAGAAGGTTAATCCTTTACTATCACACAACCGACGGCGATGCTCCATCATTAGCATCATTAGCTAATGATGCTAATGATGGAGCATCGCCGTCAGTTGTGTGATAGTAAAGGGCTAACCTTCTGTATTGTCACTGTGAAAGGGTTAACCGGCTGCCGTGTGGCAGTGAAAGGGTTAAAGTAAAGCCTGCCTGTAAGTCCATTATACATATAATTATACAGACTCAAACGTATCTGTAGCGCTCAGGAGGAGTTCCACTCCGAAAGTGAGAGTATGTTGGCAAAATTTGGTGAAAAGGGCCCAAAGCAGTGTCTTAACTCTGTAAATCAAGTAGAAAGAAAATAACTATTCCGTAAGAAAGAAAGAAACAGATCAATCATGTCCTTACTTATGATCCATTTTGTTCCGTTATCAAGTCCACAGTCTTGAAACACATAGATGGCACATCAGATAGAACCTTAAATGACCGCGTTCAACACCCTCCGCGCTTCGCGCATAAAAGGGCTACTAACCTGAAGGACCGCCTGGTTAGAGCGGACTCATATTCAAGGCCAGAGCCTTTTATTCATGGAGGCTTCCCATGTAGAGCATGTACATCTTGTAGCCACATGGTCAAAACAAACACATTCCACGACTCCCACACCGGGAAGAATTACAAGATCAGATCTCTAATAACGTGTAATTCCACACTCATAGTGTATCTATTATTCTGCCCATGTAAAAAATACTATATCGGACAGATATCCCGCAAATTAAAAATCAGATTGAACGAACACAGAAGCAATATAAAGCGGGCAGACATTAATTCTCCCGTGGCACAACATTTTAACGAAATGAACATATGTACATATGATGTACATATGAACATTGTGAACATTGTACATATATATATACTGAACACTGTGTCTACGTACGTGACTTCTATTTTTACTTCTATTTTTACATGCTATACTATTTTATTTCATACTTATCTTTTGTCTAGCACAGTCTCTGGAGCGTAACAGAAAGAAGCATTTTGTATAAAAGTATTCTGTACTTCTGTATGACAACTATTAAAGAAACTTGAAACTTGAACTTGGATCATAACATCAGTGACCTCAAGTGTGTAGGTTTAGAGACGTTATATCTTAATATCATAACATCAGTGACCTCAAGTGTGTAGGTTTAGAGACGGTATATCTTAATATCATAACATCAGTGACCTCAAGTGTGTAGGTTTAGAGACGGTATATCTTAATATCATAACATCAGTGACCTCAAGTGTGTAGGTTTAGAGACGGTATATCTTAATATCATAACATCAGTGACCTCAAGTGTGTAGGTTTAGAGACGGTATATCGTGAACAACTCCTGTTGCAGCAGGAATGTGTCTGTTTCCATCTGGTGAACCAAGAGTTAAATTTGGCTCCATTCCTGTAGGTGGAATCGTAGCCTATATATATATTAACCTGTCTAGTGTCTACTGTTAAACACTCAATGACTTGTGCACTGATTTATGAACGGTCTAAACAACCTGATACCCCCGATGTGCTACAGCTGATTTCCATACAGACTTTTAAATGTTATATTGTAATATGTGTATATTGTTTCATGCGTATAGCCATTACGCATTCATGGTCACTGTGATGAAAAATCAATCTAGCCTGTTGCTAATGACTAATTGTTTCCACCTGACATGTTGTCGATCACAGTCTAGTTAAGGCTTGTTTGCTGCAACCAATCATTACACACTGATGAAGGCCGGACGGTCGAAAACGTTTTGTGCGTATAAAAATAAAATAAACGATATTCCTTGAGTGCGGTCCCTACCCCCTTTTTTGTGACACACACACACACACACACACACACACAAACTCTCTCTCTTTAACGCTTTCACTACCACACTACTGAAAGGGTTAACCTTCTGTAGTGTGGCAGTGAAAGGATTAACATTCTGCATTGTCGCAGTGAGAGTGTTAACCATTTGGTAGTGTGGCAGTGAAAGGGTTAAAGCAGCTACAAGGATCATTTTCAACAAAATATATCATTGTCATATAGGTTGTGACACCTTCGTGTGTATATATATATAAACAAAATGAGATCATTGCTGCAATCTATTTCTCACGACGAGACTACATTTCCCATAAACCCCACCGCTTTTCCCGGTTTTGCCGTTAGCTCCGCCCCCAACGGCAAAAAGAGGAGCGGCTGAGAGAGCCTTGCTGACTGGTGAACGTGAAGTTATTTCTGTTGAAAAGCGAGTTTTGCTTGGAAAGGCTTATTTTGCAGCACATGCCTTCAGCAGAGGTCATGAGGATTAGGGACAGACACAAGAATCCTGCTAAACACCTGTGGGCTAGATACACAAAGAATGGATTGCACAGAGCAAGTTGCACCCTTACTTACAATTCATTATGAATTGAAAATGGGGGACCCTGATGTAAACAAGATGAAAGTCTTTCTCTGGTCTGCATCGCCTTAACAATTGTGTGTATTGAGCCGTACCGTATCGTACCCATTCTGCAATCTGTTAATAAAACGTTCATTCAATCAATCAATCTGCACAGTGATTGATTGAATGAAAATTGAGTGCATGCTTACCAACTGTTTCGCCTGTTTTATAGCAACACTACTATCGACATCTAAGAAGAGAGATCCCCCCTTGAACGGCCCTTCTAAGGTTTATCTCCTCCACATTGCCTGTGGTGCTTTTTTCCTATCGCTAGGTTTTTAGTGAGTTTTTCCTTACCTCTGCGTGGGGTATGTCTGGGAGTGTTGCATTCATTTATTTTAAATTCTATTTTGGATTTTCTGAGGTTTTTGTCTTTGTTCTTGATTTATTGTGCCGTTTCTTCTTGACTTGTTCAAAGAAGACGTGTCCGGCCCATGGGGACATTAACGTGTGTTGTCGGGCCTCACAAATACATTTGATTTGATTTGATTCACTCACTGTTCTGCTCTACAGCTGAGACCAGCATCCTGCTAAACACTCACAAGGACTCTTTTGTGGTCTGCCAGCGCCTCTCTCTCCTGCTCCACATCAGGCTCATCAAGTGACAGAGCATGTGATCCTCGGAGACACTCCAGTGAGGGAGGTGGAGGAGCAGGGGGCGGGGCTAGGAGGAGCAGGGGGCGGGGCTAGGAGGAGAGAAAAGGTCACATGGTGCAGTGACTCAGAAAGGATTCTCTGAGCCCTGCGTACATATCCATTATGTACACACACACATACACACATACACACACACTTACACATTCACATTCACATACACACATACACATACATATACACATACACGACTACACAGACACATATAATTACACATACACACACACATACACATTGTGACTGACTCGGGGGTGTTACGAGCTGTCACAAGATTGGAATGAATAAAACCCACACAGCACACAGTAGAAGCACGTTTAACAGCAGTTTTATTGCTGTTTAGGGGAAAAGGAGAGGTTAGGGTAATCGTCAGCCAGTCCGTTATACAAGAGAATCGTCGTGTTCCGTTAGCGGGGTCCGGTACACAGAGTGGTTCTCATACGGGGGGGGGGGGCTGATCCGGGAGAAGAGACGTCAGACGAGCAGGGGTCGATACACACGCGGGTTCTCAGACGATCAGGGGTTATAGCACACAGCAGGGTCCTCCTTCCAAAAGTATATAAACACAGCATTGGTCACAGACAATAATCTCTCCTCTTCTCTGCTCTTGAGATAACTATGGGGGAATTCACATGTATTACATTACCTGACCTCTGTAAGATTGTCTCTGAGTGTAATTCCGCCACCTCCTGCCTCGATCCTATACCAACAGCATTTCTCAAGCGGGTGTTCGATAGTGTCTCAAATCATGTCCTTGAAATCATAAATATGTCGCTTCAAACAGGCACTTTTCCAGATGCATTTAAAACGGCTGTAGTAAAACCACTACTAAAGAAAACAAACTTAGATGTAAACGAACTAAAAACGTTATGAGAGCTAACGTTGCTACCTGCTGTACCCGGAGCTGCTGGCTAGCTGACGTTATGAGAGCCAACGTTGCTACGTACTGTACAAGTGCATTGGTTTAGTGCACTTCCTACTTCCGGTTGCTGCTAAACAAGTACAAGTGCATTGGTTTAGTGCATTTCCTACTTCCTAACTGGCTAACGTTATGAGACATAACACAAAGACGCTATGGCTTGGAAAAGCCTTATGGATCCATAAGGCTTGGAAAAGCCTTATGGACCCAACTCTTTAGATGAGGGAACGGGTACATACGCACACAATACGCGACCACTAATAAAAACGTAACTACACTAACGTTATGAGAGCTAACATTGCTACCTACTGTACAAGTGCATTGGTTTAGTGCATTTCCTACTTCCGGTTGCTACTGAACGGACATGTTTGTGCGGACCTGTTCTCCCAAACAGGTCAGCAAATGACTGTTTTCATTTTTACGTTATTATTATTATTTTTTAAACATTGATCTTAACTGATCACTGTGACTTTATTGCTTTTATCGTTATATATGCCTATGTTTGTGTACAGCACTTTGAGCTACATGACATGTATGAAAGGTGCTTTATAAATACTTACTTACTTACTTACTTACTTACTTACTTACTTACTTACTTACTTACTTACTTACTTACTTACTTACTTACTTACTTACTTACTTACTTACTTACTTACTTACTTACTTACTTACTTACTTACTTACTTACTTACTTACTTACTTACTTACTTACTTACTTACTTACTTACTTACTTACTTACTTACTTACTTACTTACTTACTTACTTACTTACTTACTTACTTACTCTTTACTCACGTCCTCTCCTTCCGTATGGTTTCGCCTCAGCTACTCTGTCTCTGTCTCCATTCTCTATCTTTCCTGATTGGGTGGTGATTGCGCTCACCTGTCTCGGGCGCGGCCGGCACAGGTGCTCTTCATCTGCGCTGATGGGTTCTGCTCTGGGCGGGAGTTTCTCCGGAACTCCTAATATGGGCATATAAGCCCCAGTACCTTGGCCGACACATAGCGGCCGTCTATTACCACGCCAGCCGGTCTGCCACAACATACACACACACACAGACACACACACACATATACACATGCACACACACGTACACTACACAGCCACATACTGTACACATACACACACATATACATACACACACATACATGTACTTGTACACACACATATACACATGCACATACATACATACATACACATACATATATACACATACATATATACACACACACATACACATACAGTACAGGGGCCAGCGCTAGAAACAGACGCATCATTGTCTAATACATGATTGCTTGGTCCTCTGTCTCACTGTGTGTGTGTGTGCGTGTGTGTGTGTACACGTGTGTGTGTGAGTGTGTGTGTGTGTGAGTGTGTGTGTGTGTGTGTGTATGTGTGTGTGTGTTCAACGTTAAACTACTGTGCAACCTCATACACTGCACCTAAATAATTAACTGGTAACATTTTAGAATAACTATCCCTTATAAATAGTTAATAGATTCACAAACGAATGATGATGATGAATGATGACTTGTTAATGAATAGTTTATTAACAATGTTCAGTAGAAGTGACACCTGGCTACTGTTCTAAAACCATCACTACAAAACATACTTTTTACTCCTTACATTTAAAATGCAGACCTACAAAGTACAAAGTACAAATCTCGCAGGTCCAACCATTTTAATTAGTATATTTGTTTCTCTGGCCGAACTAACGCTAACGTTATTAATCCTGCGGCCGCTCTTTATTTAAAAACAGCCAATCTAATCCCCATCAATGGAACATAATCCCGCCCATACCCATGCTGATTGGTCCTTGTGCAACACTAGAAAGCGGGGATCTTTGATTAAACACCTGCTATCAGAAGAATAGACAGTCAGAAAAAAGGTTTTTACTTTTACTTTTTAGTACTTAAGTACATTTAAAAGTAGAAACTTTTTTACCTTTACTCAAGTGTGTTTTTAGCCAAATACTCTGTACCCATACTTTCACTTAAGTATAATTTCTGGGTACTTTTTACACCCCTGATCTTTAGGAAGTGAGTAGCTAATCATTCATTCAAGTTTAGTAAACATATGTATAAAGACCATGTCAAGAGTCCATAGACCTTATTGGGACGTTATTCTAAAGTTGCAATTATTCCTCATTTACTAACATGTACTACTAACGGTGTGTTGGATGTTGGGCAACATAGCTAGTAGGAGGAATTGGCAGCAGAGAGGGTTTGCTTGTAATCAACGAATAGAATAGAATAGAAATACTTTTATTATCCCGAGGGAAATTTGACACTGCAAATTGCTCACATTAAAAATTTTGACAGAACAAGTCACGAATAAGAATAACAAAACGAATTGCCTAAGAATAAGAATAGAATAATATAAAATAGAATAAAATATACTGAAGTCTACAGTAGGTGTAATATTGCACAGTGCTATTTGAAAAGTAAGAGTCCAGGAAGATGGTAACTGTCACTCTGTGCTCAGTGATTGATTGATTGATTGAAAAGTGTATTAACAGATTGCAGAATGGGTACAATACAGTACAGCTCAATACACACAATTGTTAAGGGGATGCAGACCAGAGAAAGACTTTCGTCTTGTTTACATCAGGGTCCCCCATTTGCAATTCATCATAACATACATGACATACAGATAGACAGTACTGCTACATCTATACATTTATGACATATCAGATTTGCAAATACAGTACTGTTTGTGATACAAAAGTGTCCAGAAAAAGAGTGTATATACATTTGACGTAGAAACTGTACATTGGAGGAGGTTGGGTGGGTGGGGGCTGTACATTGGAGGTGGGGGGGGGAGACACATTGTACACTGTACATTGGTATACTGACAAAGCCATACTTGGTCATTTACTGTACAACTGGGTTAGGACATTTGTAGGGGCCAGTTTCGAATTGCAGTCTCCTGTAGGTGTTTTTTGAGAGTGTTTTTGGAAGTGGGTAGTGATTCACATTCCTTTACAGCTTTGGGTAGGGCGTTCCACATTGATGTGGCATAATTGCGAAACGTGTTTAGTCCCTTGTTTGAGCCGAATCTGGGTTTAACATGATTTGTGGAGCTCCCTCTGGTGTTGTGATCGTGGTATTCACTGACCTTTGGGAAGTATTTTGACATGTACATGGGTACTTTGGTCGCGTAGTGTATCTTGTGTATGATGCAGTGAGGCACAGTGATGCATTGTAAAGTCTGATGGCTGTCGGAATGAAAGACTTCCTGTGCCGTTCAGTGCTGCATTTAGGTAGCAAACGATGAACAAATACTTAACACGTCATTAATAAGTAGCTGGATAGCTTGTTCATTATGTATTAATGAGGCATTGTTTAAATCATTAACCAACTATTAACAAGCATTTAATTAACAAGTCATTAATAATTCATTAACTAATAGTTTGTGAATGATTTATTAAATATTTACTGTATAAGGGATAGTTATTCTAAACTGTTACCAAATAACGTCTTTGGAACATACCCTTGTGTACGTTCCAAATAAACACATACACATACATAAACACATACACATACATAAACACATACACACATAAACACGTACAAAAACACATACATAAACACATACACACATAAACACATACATAAACACATAAACATGTACAAAAACACATATAACACATACACATACACAAAAACATACACATGCAAATACACATACATAAAAACATACCCATACATACAAACATACACATACATAAAACATACACATACACAACAACACACACAAAAACATACACATACATACAAATACACATACAACAATTTGTCAAAACGAGCACATGTGCACACAACACACACATCAACACAGACACATAGTGTTAACGTAGACCGTACTGGAAGTCCGTTTTTCTTTCTCAATTCTGAATGTAATTTATTGTGGGAAGTATCTCTTTGTCATGGGTCAGCAGATAGACCCATCATGGCATCAGGCATGTGAGATATGGAGAGCGGGAAGATGGGGAGGGGTGGGTTGGGGTGGGTTTGATGTGATTCAGGGCCTTTCCTGATTCAGTGTCTTCTGCTTTCCCGGGCGAGGCCTCACGTTTTCCGCTGGCAATCAATAGTAGTACTGTTCTAATCCAATCGTTTCTAGGAATGCTCTGTGTCTGTGCAAGTGCGTGAGGTCATTGGTTGCCCTTGTGAGCTTGTCAATGACAACTGCATTAGGTTATGTGCGTGAGGTTATAAGTAACAACTAAGGAACACATTTTCCCATCAACAGTCCCCCATTCCCACTCAACATGCTATTGGTGTTATTTAATTAGCCTTTTCAATTAAACACATCCTTAAAAAAGTCCAACATGTCTGTCTGTCTGTCTCTGTGTCTGTGTCTGTGTCTCTCTCTCTCTCTCTCTCTCTCTCTCTCTCTCTCTCTCTCTCTCTCTCTCTCTCTCTCTCTCTCTCTCTCTCTCTCTCTCTCTCTCTCTCTCTCTCTCTCTCTCTCTCTCTCTCTCTCTCTCTCTCTCTCTCTCTCTCTCTCTCTCTCTCTCTCTCTCTCTCTCTCTCTCTCTCTCTCTCTGTGGGTGTATTTTTCTGGTTCTTGTTCTCTGTTTTCTCCCTCTTTTTTCACATGGAAGTTCTTCGGATAGGCTCCCTTAATATTAATGGTGCTAGGGATGGTGTGAAAAGGGGGCTGTTTTTTAATTATGCAAAACAGAAAAATGTTTGTGTTATTTTTGTACAAGAGACCCATAGTGATGTGGGTAATGAGGTTGACTGGGGACTCAGTTGGAGGGGGGGTTTGGTGATGAGTCATGGCACTAATAATAGTGCAGGGGTGGCTGTCCTGTTCTCTCCTGGACTTGGGGTCAATATTACATCACAGAAGGAGGTTTACAAAGGAAGGCTGCTTGTGGTCAAGGCTACCATTAATAACAGGGAGTTTGCATTTATAAATATATATGCGTTTAATACGGGAAGGGAGAGGATATCCCTTTTTGGGTTGTTAAGACAGGAGCTGGCGGATATGAATCCTGACACAGTGTTAGTGATGGGGGGGGACTGGAACTGTACCTTAGATCCTACCCTAGATAGAAGCGGGGGGGAACCTCATGTTGGGTCTGCAGCGGTTTTAAAAGATGTCATTAGGACTTGTGATCTTGTGGATACATGGAGGCTGATGAATCCACAGGGGAAACAGTTCTCGTGGGTCAAGGTGTTGGGGGACAGGGTGTGTGCAGCTCGGCTTGACCGCATTTATATTGTGAGAAAACAGAGTAATAGGCTGGTGAAAGCTGAAATCTGCCCAGTCAGTTTCTCAGACCATCATTTTGTAATAGCACAGCTGGCCATATCATCAGGGCCTCGTCACTCCGCATATTGGGAATTCAATGTAAAGCTTTTACAAGATGCCACCTTTTGCTCGAGTTTCCAGGAGTTTTGGGAGAGGTGGAGGCAGAGAGAGGGAGAGTTTGAGTCTCTGAGGCAATGGTGGGATACCGGCAAAGCACACATAAGGCTTTTCTGTCAGCAGTACACTGCTTTCTCCTCAGCCGAGTACAGGAGGGCCCTGGAGGCTCTGGAGCAGAGCATACGGCAGGTGGAGGTTGAGCTGGTGGGGGGTGACAGTGGGGGGCTACGGGAGAATCTGTCAGAGCTACGCAGGGACTTGGGGGTTTTCCTCCAGGACAGAGCAAGGGGTGCGCTTGTGAGGGCTAGGTTCACCATGCTGAGAGAGATGGATGCTCCTAGTTCTTTTTTCTTTGGCCTGGAAAGGAAAAAATTTGAGGAAAAACAAATGCACTGTCTGCGTTTACCCAATGGACACGTCACGTCTGTGATCGGGGAGATGCGGGCAGAGGCTGTGCGGTTTTATTCTGTGTTGTATGGTGCTGAACAATGTGACCCTGTGTCTACGGACACATTACTGAGGGATCTCCCTCGTCTCTCTCAGGAACAGAGGACTGAACTGGATACTCCTTTAACGTTTGGGGAGCTGTCGAAGGCAGTCTCCCAGATGACTCCTGGTCATGCCCCAGGGGTAGATGGTCTGCCTGTGGATTTTTACAAAGGTTTCTGGGACACTATTGGACAGGATCTTTTTCGTGTCTTGCGCGAATGCATTGAGGTGGGGGAGCTGCCGTTGAGCTGCCAGCGGGCAGTGCTGGCTCTACTGCCGAAGAAGGGGGACCTCAGTGAGCTCAAGCACTGGAGACCTGTAGCGATTCTTTCAGCGGATTACAAGTTGGTTGCAAAGTGCCTGGCCAACAGGCTTAACATGCACCTTGAGTCTGTGGTGCACCAGGACCAGTCATATGGTGTGCCTGGGCGTTCAATGACAGACAATTTGTTTTTAATAAGGGACATGTTGGACCTGTCAAGGCAACATAATATGAACTTTGGAGTCATCTCTATTGATCAAGAGAAGACGTTTGACAGGGTGGACCATGGGTATCTGTATAATGTTCTTGCTGGGTTTGGGTTTGGGGAGAGTTTTATGTCAATTGTAAAAATGTTATACAATGGGGCCTCCTGTCTGATAAAAGTGGGTGGGGGCCTGAGCAGGCCAGTCCAGGTGGGGAGGGGGATCCGCCAGGGCTGCCCACTGTCAGGTCAGCTCTACACTTTGGCCATTGAGCCTTTTCTGTGTTTGTTGAGGAAGAGGTTGAAGGGTGTGGGTTCACCCGAGTTGGGGATCGATAGGCCGATATGTCTGTCTGCCTACGCGGATGACTTGACCATCTTTGTCAGGGATGGGGAGGATGTAAGAGCCATAGAGAATAGCCTAGAGGTGTATGCGAGAGCAGCTTCAGCGAGGGTGAACTGGGGTAAGAGTGAGGCGCTGCAGTGTGGGGCATGGAGGGGCCTGACATTACCACAGTTACCGGGGGGGCTACAGTGGGGTGTGAATGGGCTCAAGCTTTTAGGGGTATATCTGGGATCAGAGGGGTGGGTCAGTAAAAATTGGGAGGGAGTAGCACAGTCAATGGTGGCTAGGTTGTCAAGGTGGAAGTGGCTGCTAGCGCAGATATCCTATAGAGGGAGGGTGCTAATAGTGAATAACCTGGTGGCTTCATCCCTGTGGCATCGGCTGGCTGTTCTTAACCCCCCCAGAGGCTTCCTGGCGGACATCCAGAGGAAGCTGGTGGATTTTTTCTGGTCCGGACATCACTGGCTGAGGGCCGCAGTCCTTTATTTGCCGGTTCAGGAAGGAGGACAAGGCCTTATCGACCTAGAGAGCAGGATGAATGCTTTCAGGCTACAGGCAGCACAGAAGCTGCAATACAGTACAGGAATATGCTGGAGGGGGCCAGCATGTGCGCTGCTGCGGAAGGCTGGTGGTTTAGGGCTGGACCTGCAGTTGTTCCTGATGGAACTGGAGGAGTTGAACACTGTGGGGGTCTCGGTTTTCTACCTGTCGGTGCTGAGGGCTTGGCGGCTGCTGAGAAAGACTCGGGTGGAGGATGAGGCACAAGGACCGTGGGTATGGGAGGAGCCTCTTTTCTATAACACTTTGTTCCCCCTAGAGGCGGTGCGTTCTGTTACCCTGAGACAGCGGCTCATGAGAGGGGGCATCAGAAAACTTTCAAATTTACTGTCGCCAGAGAGAGGGGAGTGGAAGACCCCGCAGGAGCTTTCGCTACAGACTGGAATAACATCTCTGAGACTGCTGGAAGGGTTTATCAGAGAAGTGCTGGGGGTTCTGCCGGACTATGTCAGAGACCGCACAGTGATGCCACAGGGAGGGCAGGCGCTGGAGTTCCCTGCATTGCAGGTATCGGCAGAGAATGGGGTCTGGCAGGAGGGGGGAGGGTTACTGTCTTTTTCCACCCCCAGCTTGGGGCAGTTTAGCCTGGCATGTGGCAAGGCTCTGTACATAGCATGCATGAAGGTCAGAAACATCAGGTCCCTGCAGGACGTCAGGCAGCATCAGTGGCAGGGGGTGCTGGGTGATGGCAGCACTGCTAGCTTTAGGTGGAGGGTTTTTTACAAACAGCCACTGCCTAAGAGGTCAGGGGACCTACAGTGGAGGATAGCGCATGGGGTGTTGGCAACGAATCGGTTCCTGGCTCGGGTGGATCCAGGGGTGGGTGATGGGTGCCCTTTTTGCGGAGTATCTGAGACTGTAACCCATGTTTTCCTAGAGTGTCAAAGGATTAATAGGGTGTTGGGGTTCCTAAAAGGGTTGTGTGTGAAGCTGGGGGTGATGTTCTGTGTGGAGAGTTTCATCCTTGGCCAAACATATTCATTAAGTAACAAGGTTGTGAGCGTTTTACTGAACTTTGTTTACGGGCAGGCTAAGTTAGCCATTTGGCTGACCCGTAGGAATAGGATCAAGGGCGTTGGTCCTACGGAATCGGTGCCTATGTTGAGGGGTATGATTTCTGCACGCCTTAGATTAGAGTTCATGTATTTCTCACTGAGACATAATGTTGATGCGTTCGTGAATGCTTGGGGATTGGGGAATGCAATGTGTACTGTGGGGGAGGAGGGGCTGAACATATGCATTTGAAGGTCAAGTGGGTTTTATGTGCTGAAGGAGTTTTTGGGGTGTGTGTGTGTGTGTGCGTGTGAGTGTGTGGGTGTGTGTGTGTGGGTGAGTGTTGTTGTTTTTATGAAGATGCCGTGAGGTTTTTTGTGTCTCTACTGACTGTTTTTAGTTGACATGTTTTAATAAAGAACATCCAAAGTCTCTCTCTCTCTCTCTCTCTCTCTCTCTCTCTCTCTCTCTCTCTCTCTCTCTCTCTCTCTCTCTCTCTATTTACTTTATCACATTTGGAGTTTTTGAATTCCCAGACTTAACCGCCTCTCTGCGCTCGGTCGAATCAACTAGACGTCCCACTGAGACGTGTAACAACTTCATTTAGCGGGTTTCCAGTTTAACGTGAACCTTTTTCAAACACTTTCAAAGCGTGCGCTAATCCCGTGTTTCATTCACAGAGTAGGCTACTGTAGTGAGCCGTGTTGGGCGTCCTCACGTGGTGAGACGCAGTCAGCTGTCTGGAGCCACACAACAGGCATTCCACACATACCTGCCTGCCTCACAGTCTGCGTGAGAGAGTGTAGTGTACTGTGGTGAAGAAGCACACAGTGCCTTTACTTAACACCTTCACTACCACACTACAGGTTAACCCTTTCACTACCAACTACAGAGGGTTAACCTTTCACTACCACACTACAGAAGGTTAACCCTTTCACTACCACACTACAGAAGGTTAACCTTTCACTACCACACTACAGAAGGTTAACCCTTTCACTACCACACTACATAATGTTAACCGTTCACTACCACACTACAGAAGGTTAACCCTTTCACTACCACACTACAGAAGGTTAACCTTTCACTACCACACTACAGAAGGTTAACCCTTCACTACCACACTACAGAAGGTTAACCCTTTCACTACCAACTACAGAAGGTTAACCCTTTCACTACCACACTACATAATGTTAACCTTTCACTACCACACTACAGAAGGTTAACCCTTCACTACCACACTACAGAAGGTTAACCCTTTCACTACCAACTACAGAAGGTTAACCCTTTCACTACCACACTACATAATGTTAACCGTTCACTACCACACTACAGAAGGTTAACCATTTCACTACCAACTACATACGGTTAACCCTTTCACTACCACACTACAGAAGGTTAACCATTCACTACCACACTACAGAGGGTTAACCATTCACTACCACACTACATACGGTTAACCCTTTCACTACCACACTACAGAGGGGTAACCCTTTCACTACCAACTACATACGGTTAACCCTTTCACTACCACACTACAGAGGGGTAACCCTTTCACTACCAACTACATACGGTTAACCCTTCACTACCACACTACAGAAGGTTAACCCTTCACTACCACACTACAGAAGGTGAACCCTTTCACTACCACACTACAGAAGGTTAACCTTTCACTACCACACTACAGAAGGTTAACCCTTTCACTACCACACTACAGAAGGTTAACCTTTCACTACCACACTACAGAAGGTTAACCTTTCACTACCACACTACAGAAGGTTAACCATTTCACTACCACACTACAGAAGGTTAACCATTTCACTACCACACTACAGAAGGTTAACCTTTCACTACCACACTACAGAAGGTTAACCCTTTCACTACCACACTACAGAAGGTTAACCATTTCACTACCACACTACAGAAGGTTAACCTTTCACTACCACACTACAGAAGGTTAACCCTTTCACTACCACACTACAGAAGGTTAACCTTTCACTACCACACTACAGAAGGTTAACCCTTTCACTACCAACTACATACGGTTAACCCTTTCACTACCACACTACATAATGTTAACCGTTCACTACCACACTACAGAAGGTTAACCCTTTCACTACCACACTACATAAGGTTAACCCTTTCACTACCACACTACAGAGGGTTAACCCTTTCACTACCACACTACAGATGGTTAACCCTTTCACTACCACACTACAGAGGGGTAACCCTTTCACTACCAACTACATACGGTTAACCCTTTCACTACCACACTACAGAAGGTTAACCCTTTCACTACCAACTACATACGGTTAACCCTTCACTACCACACTACAGAAGGTTAACCCTTCACTACCACACTACAGAAGGTGAACCCTTTCACTACCACACTACATAAGGTTAACCCTTTCACTACCACACTACAGAGGGTTAACCCTTTCACTACCACACTACAGATGGTTAACCCTTTCACTACCACACTACAGAGGGGTAACCCTTTCACTACCAACTACATACGGTTAACCCTTTCACTACCACACTACAGAAGGTTAACCCTTTCACTACCAACTACATACGGTTAACCCTTCACTACCACACTACAGAAGGTTAACCCTTCACTACCACACTACAGAAGGTGAACCCTTTCACTACCACACTACAGAAGGTTAACCATTTCACTACCACACTACAGAAGGTTAACCTTTCACTACCACACTACAGAAGGTTAACCCTTTCACTACCACACTACATAAGGTTAACCCTTTCACTACCACACTACAGAAGGTTAACCTTTCACTACCACACTACAGAAGGTTAACCTTTCACTACCACACTACAGAAGGTTAACCATTTCACTACCACACTACAGAAGGTTAACCTTTCACTACCACACTACAGAAGGTTAACCCTTTCACTACCACACTACAGAAGGTTAACCCTTTCACTACCACACTACATAATGTTAACACTTTCACTACCACACTACAGAAGGTTAACCATTTCACTACCACACTACAGAGGTGAACCCTTTCACTACCACAATACAGAAAGTTAACCCTTTCACTACCACACTACAGAAGGTTAACCCTTTCACTACCACACTACAGAAGGTTAACCGTCTGTAGTGTGGTAGTGAAAGGATTAAGGAAAAGTAGAAATAGCTAAATATAACTCTGGTCAAAGTAAAAGTCTGAAGTAAAATGGCTGCATTTATATAGCAGCTTTTATCCAAAGAGCTTTACAATTTGTTCCTCACATTTTTACCCGTTCACTCACACATTCACACACGTGACGGCAGAGGCAACCATGCAAGGTGCCAACCTGCACATCGGGAGCAGTTTAGGGGTTAAGGCAGACCTGGGCATTGTACGTATCCGGCCCGCGGGATGATTCTGACCGGCCTGCAAAATATTACATGATAATAAAAAAAAAAAAAAAAAAAAAAAAAAACTTTTTTTTCCGGGTCAACGTTCACACGCACAATATACGCTTACCTAGGATTTGACTTGATTCAACAACAAAGCAGTCGGGGGCAAGCCGAAAACGGTCGAAAGTGTGGTTATTTGAAGTTTGGATTTTTTTTTCTCACAACTGAGGTAGGTAGATTACATTTTTAGAGACTAAAGTACAGAAAAAAGGTACCGTTGGGTACCGGTATTGATTCACAGGTACCGTATCGGTTCAAATGTGAACGGTACCCATCCCTACTGAACACACAACTGCAGGGCAAGGGCATTTTTGCTCATGAAATGCATAGCCATGTGAAAGCCTTCATGACAAAGTTGCAATAAATTTCAAGGCAATTAGGCAGCAACAATCTCAAACACATGAAAACCCTGAAAGAAGTCAAACCATCAGCTGATCACCGGCACAGGTACTCATCCATGTTGGGAGCACTGCATGATGAATTTTCAAGGCGTTTTCAAGATTTCAAAAAGGTTGAGGATGAAATGCAGCTGGTTTCCTCTCCCTTTACCTGCCTCCATAGCCATGAAGTGCTTTGAGAAGCTAGTAAAGGGCTACATCTGCTCCTCCCTCCCCATCAACATGGACCCCCTGCAATTTGCATACCGCCCCAACAGGTCATCGACTACAGCTCGGCATTCAATACCATAGTCCCCTCCATACTCATAGCCAAGCTCAGGGACCTGGGCTTGGGCTATGACCTCTGCCAGTGGGTCTTGGACTTCCTGACTGGCAGACCCCAGGTGGTGAGAGCAGGCAACTGCACCTCCTCATCCATCACCCTCAACATAGGGGCCCCCCAGGGCTGTGTTCTGAGTCCCCTCCTCTACTCCCTGTACACACACGACTGTGTGGCTCAGCGGAGTAGCAATACAATCGTCAAATTTGCTGACGACACAGTGGTGGTGGGCCTGATCTCTGCCAACGACGAGAGGGCCTACCTGGAAGAGGTCAAGGTCCTGGCGGGATGGTGCCAGGAAAACAGCCTCTCCCTGAACGTCAGCAAAACAAAGGAGATGATTGTGGACTTCAGGAGGTCGGGGGTCAAGGACTACAGCCCCCTCAGCATCGACGGGGCACCGGTTGAGAGAGTCAACAGCTTCAAGTACCTCGGAGCCCACATATCCGAGGACTTGAAATGGACCATACACATTAACAGTGTGGTGAAGAAGGCACGACAACGCCTCTACTTCCTCAGGCGCCTAAGGAAGTTCCAAGTCAGCCAGAAGATCCTTAAGAACTTCTACTCATGTACAATAGAGAGCATCTTGACCGGCAACATCACCTCCTGGTTTGGGAATAGCACTGCAAAAGACCAAAGCAGACTACAAAGAGTGACACGTTCAGCCGAACGCACAATTGGAGGGGGGCTCCCCACTCTCCAGAACATTTACAACAAGCGTTGCAAGGGGAAGGCTAAGAGAATTATTAAGGACTCGAGCCACCCGAACAACTGCCTCTTTGAACTGCTGCCGTCAGGCAAGCGACACAGGAGTCTCAAGGCGAGCACAGAAAGACTCAGAAGTAGCTTCTATCCCCAGGCCATCAGGCTGCTAAACGAACAATGAATGAACACTACACAACAACAACCACCAAACACACATAGCACACACATCCACACGCACACACTCACTTTAAACAAACACACTGTAGCACCCACTACACACACTTTATAGCACACACCCACTTTAAACAAACACACTGTAGCACCCACTCCCCACACTTTATATTTATGGATGAAGGATTGCACTACAACTCGTACACCTTACTGTAAATTGTACCTAAAATTGTACCTCATCCCATTTCTGCTTTGCACTAGATAGTACTGTACATTAGTACACTGCATAGTATTGTGTATTGTATATTATATGGTAACTCAGAACATTGTACATATGTCTATACCGAACAACTGTGACCTCATTCTTCTTCTAAATTCATGCTATATTATGTTATTATGTTATTTGATACTATCTTGTCTAGCACAGTCTCTGGAGCGTAACAGTAAGAAGCATTTTGTATGAAAGTATTCTGTACTTCTGTATGACAACTATTAAAGAACTTGAACTTGAACTTGTTGATAGTGCACCCACTGATGTTCAGCTTGAACTCATTGACCTGCAGTCTGATTCACTACTGAAAGAGCACTTTAAGTCAGCATCACTGCTAGAGTTCTACTCTGCTCTCAAGGAGGAGAACTTTCCAAACATGAGGAGACATGCTCAGAAGATGTTGGTTCTCTTTGGATCCACCTACATATGTGAACAGACATTCTCAGTCATGACGTTTACCAAATCCAGGTACAGATCCTCTCTCACTGATGAACATCTGGCAGCTGTGCTTCGCATCTCCACCTCAGACATGCAACCTGACTTTGATGGACTTGTTAAAGCTCAACAGAGACTGGATTTCTCACACTGAATGAAAAAAAGAAAATAACTGAAGAATACTAAAATGTGGAAATGGGACACTTGATTTTTTTTCTTCTTTTTTTTGCACAGTTCTGAAAACATTCAATGTTTAATATAGGCATGTAAAGTAAAAAAGGCTACAAAACTGGGACACTTTTCTGCAGTTCAGTGACATGTCTTGTTTATTTTGGCTATAAGATGATGTGATGTCTTTAGAAAGCTAAGAAAATCCTTGTTTCAATAGTATATGAAACTCAAAATTCCCTTTGTTATTAATGTTTCACATTTTGTTTATAATTTTGGAAATAAATTCTATTTGAATAAATTATATTTTTGAAAGCTAACCTCACCTTTTAATTGCCAAATAATAACATACACTCTTACCAGGGGTCAAAACAATGCCATTTACTGCTTTTTATATAGAAATAAAATGTATATTATGCATAATTGAGTTTGGAATTTTGGCCCGGCCCTCCAACATATTTTCAGTTGCTCATTCGGCCCCCTGGGAAAAATAATTGCCCACCCCTGGGTTAAGGGGTTCGACCGGCAACAAAATCCCTATGAATGGCCCCCATGGGCTTCACAGATCAAGAAGAAACATCACAATGGATCCGCAACAAAAACCACCATAAAATCCACAATTTTATCCACAAGAGATCCACTGGGAAATCATAGATGCATACAGGGGGTATATCAACTATTATACGAGGTTCTGTCATCCAATCCAATCCAATCCACTTTATTTATAAAGCACATTTAAAAACAACAAAGTTGACCAAAGTGCTGTACAAGTCCACAACATAAAATAAAAACATAAAATATTGAATAAAAGCACACAATAAAAACAAGTACAATATGTCACATAAAAATGCAGGTCTCTCAAAAACTGTTTAAAACACCGAGAGCCAGAGCAAATAGACGCGTCTTGAGGCGTGATTTGAACACCTGCAGAGTGGGGGCCTGTCTAACATGCAGTGGCAGCTCATTGCAGAGCTTTGGGGCTGCCACAGCGAAAGCACGGTCCCCCCTAAGCTTGTCCTTGCTTGTCATGCTTGTCGCGTCCATATTATAAACCGCTGTCACAGAGCGGATGAGCAGAGTCCAGGTGAGACTTTGGTAAATGATAAATGGACTGCATTTACACAGTATAGCAGCTTTTATCCAAAGTGCTTTACAGTTTGTTCCTCCGCACATTTGACCCATTCACTCACACATTCACACAACGACGGCGGAGGCGACCATGCAAGGTGCTGATGATTAACGGGGCTACCGTGGACAGGGTGAGCAGCTTTAAGTACCTGGGGGTCCACATCTCAGAGGATCTGACATGGTCAACACTCAGACACAGTAGTAAAGAAGGCGAAACAGCGCCTCTACCACCTGAGACAGCTAAGGAAGTTCAGAGTATCGGGGAAGATACTCCAGTCCTTCTACTCATGAGCTGTAGAGAGCATCTTGACCGGAAACATCACTGCCTGGTATGGAAACAGCACGGCACAGGACAAGAAGGCCCTACAGAGAGTGGTGCGCTCAGCAGAGTGTACCACGGGTATTGCACTACCTCCCCTGCAGGTTCTATACAACAAGAGGTGCAAATCCAGAGCCTGCAGGATAATGAAAGACCCTCACCACCCCAATAACAGCCTGTTCCAGCTGCTGAGGTCAGGCAGACGCCTGCGAACCCCAGCTACTAGGACAGAGCGGCTTAGGCTCAGCTTCTTCCCCCAGGCCATCAGAGCCCTGAACAATGAACATTGAGTGCCACAGAACACTGAACTATCCACACACAAGCACACATGAACACACACACGACACGCACGCTGTGCATGCTCACACACTAGCAGCCACTTAACACTTTAATATGAGCGGGCACACACTCATGCCGCACACACGCACACTTATGGCCAAAAGGAAAGGCCACTTTAAATTAGAATAACAGGAACAGTGTATTGCACTACCAAAGCTACCTAGCATGTCCTATATGCTCTGTAAATAACTATGTACAGATACCGAGATGTCACACCATGTTACCTGTTACCTGTTTATTGCACAATGTTGTTTTTTTATTGGATTCTATTATATGTTGTACCACTGTATTGCACATCGTTGCGGGCAAGACCACCCGCATTCATATGCCATGACAATTAAAACTCTTGACTCTTGACTTGACTTGCTGCTCATCGGGAGCAGTTAGGGGTTAAGTGTCTTGGCTCAAGGGCACTTTCGACACGCTGCCCGGGAGGAGCGAGAATCTAACCGGGAAACTCCGGATTACCAGACGACTGCTCTACCTCCTGAGCCACTGTGGCTTTGTGTCGTGGCACCCGCTGCGTGTTCAACACCTCTAACGTCAAAAGGCCTAGAATAGAATATAAATACTTTAATCATCCCGAGGGAAATTTGACACTACAAATCGCTCACAGTGAACATTTAGACAGAACAAAGTCACGAATAAGAATAACAAAGCAAATTGCCTAAGAATAAGAAGAATAGAATAGGCCTAAGAATAAGATAATAATAATAGAATATAATATATCTAGTATAAAATATACAGTAAAAAATATACAGAACAAATATACAGAAGTCTACAGAAGTGTAATATTGAACAGTGTTGTTAACTGAGGAGGCCGTGCAAACTGCAATGGAATATGGGGCATCTCTCTCTCTTTACCTAATATTTTGATTCTATCCTGACATTTTTCAGTTGGAAGGGCAGTCTATATGCGTGACGGTAAAAAAAAAAAAAAAAAAAAAAAAGGGCACTTTTTTGATGAGGCTCAAAAAGGCAGGTGCTCAAGCACCCCTTGGCCTCTATGTGTGCACGTGCCTGGCTCTGTGTCACTGTGGTAACTGCTGTCACTGGACCAAACTGTTTTGGGTTTCTTATGTCGAAGGTGGATTTGGGGTCAAATAATGAATTCAATGGAACTGGGATTTATAGACCCCCATCTGCTGATGCTAGCTTCGTATATATGTTGGCGGATCTACTTTCTCTGTGTTCTAATGCTGAAATGATTGTGATGGGTGATTTTAATCTTGACTGATTGAGTAATGTCTCTAATCAAATCAAATCAAATCAAATTTATTTATAGGGCCCGACAACACACGTTAATGTCCCCATGGGCCGTACAGGTCTTCTTTAAACAAGTCAAGAAGACAACATAACAATAAGTCAAGAACAGAACAAGAACACCATAGGGTCCAAACATTTTTTAGATGAATGCAAATAAATGAAAGAATGCAAGCACTCCCAGACATACCCCACGCGAAGGTAAGGAAAAACTCACTAAAACCTAACAATAGGGAAAAAAAGCTCCACAGGCAATGTGGAGGAGAGAAACCTTAGAAGGGCCGTTCAAGGGGGGATCTCCCTTCTTAGATGTCGGTGATAGTAGTGTTGCAGACGGACAGTTGGTAAGCATGCACTCATGTGTGTAGTGGAACACAGATGAGTGCATGCAATAGCAACTGTACATTTTGAAAAATTAAAGATAGAGCTAATAGCGATAGCAACTGAACATTTTGAAAGATTAAAGATAGAGTTGATAGCGGATCTATTTGAGGCACAGGGGCGGCGCAAGAGGGTCACGTCCTCCCCGTCTTAGTCACGGGACATTCAACACTCCGGTCGTTGCTCAGGGACAGCCGGAGACAGGGGGAAGGGGGGGTGGCGCAGAGAGGGTCGCGAACTCCCCGACATCATCGCGGGACATCCGGCACTCCGGTCACCACTACGAGACCTCCGAAGACAGGGGGGCACGCAGAGGGGGTCGCAATCTCCCGGCCTTCGTCACGGGACGTCCAACACTCCGGTCAACACTCCAGGACAGCAAGTCATAGGAAGACAGGGAGACTCTAATTATCTTAACCCTTTCACTACCACACTACAGAAGGTTAACCTTTCACTACCACACTAGACAGTTAAACGTCTGTAGTGTGGTAGTGAAAGGGTTAACCTTCTGTAGTGTGGTTGTGAAAGGGTTAACCCTTTGTCATGTGGCAGTGAAAAAGGGTTAGCCTTCTGTATTGTCGCAGTGAAAGGGGGAGGAAATGTCTTTTGGTGGTTTCTGTAATAATATAATACAATTTTAATTAAAATGTTTATGTTTAAAATTCTATTGTCATTATTGTTTTTGTTAGTATTATTATTGTCCTGGGAAGTCCTGTCTATTATTATTATTATTATTATTATTATTATTATTATTATTATTATTATTATTATTATTATTATTATTATTATTATTATTATTATTATTATTATTATTATTATTATTATTATTATTATTATTATTATTATTATTATTATATTGTGTGTTTTTCTTTTATACTTCATGTAAAAAAAGAAATAATAATAAAAATAATAATAATACAAAAAAATGGTGATACAATTCTTTCTTGCAGCGTCTTTGATTTAGGAATCGGTGATCATCGAAAAATATGAAAAGGAATACATAAAAAAAAAAAAAACTTAACGACCACGTTTTTCTATAGTGGCCTCAATCATATGATTTTTTTCAATTAAAAACGTTCTTGTCATTGTTGATTAACACACACCATGGAAGATGCTTAGACTTATTTAAAGAACGGAATAGAGCGTCTGATCACTTGCCAGACACACTGGGCCTAATTTACACAAATCAGAAATAAATGAACATCTGTGGTGAAGAATTCCGAAATGTATTATTATTATTATCTAGACCTGATCACCAGCTCTCATTCAGATCCATCAAAGTTCTGGAGGGAAGTCAATTCAGATATAAAGTACGACTACCATCTCCCTTCCCACACGTGTTCAATTGAATGACTGCTTAATACAGTAACTGAACAAAAAGAGATGCACCAAACCTTTAATAAGCATTTTGCTAGTAATAATAATAATAATAATTAATTAAATTTATATAGCGTTTTTCTAGACACTCAAAACGCTCCCCACAATGTAGGGTTAGGGAAATTGCCTCATTCACCACCACTGGTAGCACCAACCTTGGGCTACGCAGGCTCAATGGCTGCCATACACTGGCACCCGGCACACATCACACTACTACACAATGGCTACCATACACTGGCACCCGGCACACATCACACTACTACACAATGGCTACCATACACTGGTACCCGGCACACATCACACAACTACACAATGGCTACCATACACTGGCACCCGGCACACATCACACTACTACACAATGGCTACCATACACTGGCACCCGGCACACATCACACTACACAATGGCTGAAAGGCTCAGGAGACGGGGATTGATATCAGCCAATTAAGGGGAATGGATAATTAGGTGGCCTTGATGTCAGAGACCTGCTGGTCACTTATTCCACTTATAACATTAATGTGGGGCCCCCTGCTGGTGGAGATGACCATGTGCAGGCTGTAAGGCTCCCAGTGCCACTTTCAGCCCCTGACTATATTAATGCTCTTGAAGCACTACAATCCAATTTTGTATATCTTCCTGTACATTTTACTGTACTTTTTACTGTATATTTTTGGACTGTATATTTTAGAATGTATATACATATTTAGAATGTATATCTCTGACCGTGTACTCTTATTCTTATTTTAGATTTTTTACTACATAAATGTTTATTGTGAGCGATATATGATGCTGAATTTCCCTTGGGATTAATAACCTACTTCTGTTCTATTCTATCCATTGATACCAGCTATCAACTGGAGAGGATTAATTGGATCTTTTTTGTCAGACTTGTCACGGTTCCTGGCCGGTCTCTCTCTCTCTCTCTTCCTCTCCCTCTCTCTCTCTCTCTCTCTCTCTCTCTCTCTGTCAGGTGCAGAGTACAGGTGTGCTGCTGTCAGCGGAGCAGCTGATTGACGTCTGTGGGCCAATTACGTCAGTAATATAACCCCGCCCCAGATGTCAGGAGGCTGCCAGGTACGACACACGGATCGTTCTGTTTGAACGAGACAGGAGGACGTGCAGGAGGGATGGACCCGGTCGCTCGGAGAGAGAGAGAGAGAGAGAGAGAGAGAGAGAGAGAGGAAGCGGAGTCGAAGCGGGGCGGGGGAGGGTCTGAGAATTGGGAGGAAGTGTGTCGGCGGATGGACGAGAGGGTGCTGGTGCGGAGTTTGGAAGTTGATGACAGAAAGTTATGCGGAGATGTGGAGGCGGCATCAGCGTGGAGGGTGGGATCCCGTTGTCGTGCGGTGTTTTCGGGGGATGGCAAGAGGTACCCAGGGGTTGTTTCCTGGATCAAAGGTAAAAAGTGCCGGGTCGAGTTTGACGGCTATAACGGAGACGAGGCGATGGATGTGGCCGCATTGCTGATCCATGATGAACTGCTTTCGACGTCGGGAGCTGGGGCGGGTAGTGAGAGCGAGGAAGGTGTCGGTAGGGACGGGGATGGTAGTGACAGGGGAAGGGAGTCAGATGGTGACAGTATGGAGGGGGGTGAGAGTGGGGGAGAAGGGTGGAGTAAGGTGGAGAAGAGGAGCAGGGACAGTGGGAAGGGGATAAAGAGGAAGAAGGGTAGGGGAGATAGCTCGAGTGGGTCAGAAGGCGAGGGTATAGGAAATGATGTTGCAGAAGTGATTCATATAGTGGTTAGGTTTGAGGGGGAGAGGGGAGTGCGGAAATTAGGGTTGTTCGAGTTGCGAGCAATTAGGTGAGGTAAAGTATGCAAGAGTTTTGGGGGATGGGAATCTGGCCGTAGGGTGTGTTAGTGTGGAGCAGGTGGAGAGGGCTAAGAAGATGAGGAGCGTTGGTGGAGTTGGGATAAGTAAGGTAGTGAGAGTAGGGGAGAAGAGGGAGGGGGGATGTAAGGGGGTGATAGCAGGGGTACCGGTCGAGGTTAGCGTAGAGCAGCTGGTGGAAGAATTATGGAGGGACGAGCGTAATGGCATAGTTAAGAGTGCAGAAAGGATGAAGAGGGGAGCAGATAGGATAGAGACGGAGACGGTAGTGATTACGTTTGAGGGTGAGGTTGTTCCTAGTGAGGTGTTTGTAGGGCGTAGGATGTATAGGGTTAGGGAATTTGTTCAGAGTCCTCTTAGGTGTTATAGGTGCCAGGAGTTTGGCCATATAGCTATTACGTGTAGGAAGGGGCAGAGGTGTGCTAGGTGTGGCGGGGAACATGAATATGGGAAGTGTGGAGTGGGAGTGAAGCTGAAGTGTTGTAGTTGTGGTGGGGAGCATAGTGTAGCGTTTAGGGGTTGTGAGGTGATGAAGAGGGAGGTTGTGGTTCAGAGAGTGAGAAGGGAGGGTAAGTTATCGTATGCAGAGGCGGCTAGGACAGGGAAGTCAAGATAGGGTGCAGGGGTTTAATAATAATATAATAATGCAGGACCTGTTGCAGAGGTCTTTATTCGGCATGCAACGACACTCAATGTTTTAGTGGTACACACAGCGGTTAGTATAGCACACACACCGGAACACACACGCACGCATGCATTGTCTCTTTAGGATTGCCGATGCGATTTGTCTCTGCGATTAACCCATCCCGTTGTCCTTCCCCCCCCCAAGGGCAGCCGGGAGCAGACAGGCATCAACGTGAGCTGCGCCAGGGGACCAATCCAAGTGCTCCTGTCCGTCTTCGTCAAGGACGCCACAGCGTTAGCGATCTGTTATTGTGCATGTTTTTCCATTGGGTTTATCTTATCGGGGGGGAAACCCTTGCAAGCACGGGGAGAACATGCAAACTCCACACAGAAAGGCCTGGGAGATACCCCACCTGGGTACCTGGCATCATGGAAACCTGGTCCCCAAGCGGGAATCGAACCCTGGACCTTCTTGCTGTGAGGCGACAGTGTTAACCACTACACCACCGTGCCGCCGGTTTGGAGAAGGGCATGTGGCCGAAAGGGTAGGGCAGGAAGATAGAGAGAGGGTGTGGGAGGAGAAATTGAGTATTGTGGCCTTCGTGGCAGGGGTAGTTAATACTGCGGCAAAGATTGAGGGTAGAAATGATAGAGTAAAGATGATTGTTAGGATAGCGGTTCAACATTTGGGAATGGAAGGTCTGAAATGGGAGGAGGTGGTTAGGGAATTAGATAGGGGGGCTGTGAGTGACCAAGGAGTCCAGAGTCAGCCAGCAGGGGGCAAGGAGTGTCTCGCAGAGGGGGGCTCAATCAGGAGGTAGCAGCATTAGCTGTAGGTGGCGGTAAATGCCCCAATTATGGTGGCCGTCTGCCGTAAAACTCTAAAAAGAAGAAGAAGAGAAGAGGAGGCTGCCAGATCGTAACTTTGTATTTCCCAGTTAGTCGTGTTATTCTGCTCTCTCTTGTATCGTTCCTTAGTCCATTGTGCTTCGACCGTGTCTAACCCTTGTTCTCATCCTTCCCCGCAGTCCTTCCTGATCCTTCACCCTGTTCTCTGGCTCCCGACAAAGACCTGCTCTGACCCCTGCCTGCCTGACCACTCTCTGTGCCCTACTCCCGGAATGTATGAGGACCTGCACCCGTCTTGACCCCTGCCTGGCTAACTACCCTGTACCCACTTTGACCCCTGCCTGGCTGACTACTCCGTTCCCGTGTATCGACCCCTGCCTGTCTGACTCTCCTTCCCCCCCGCGCACGCCCCTGGACTGTACGAGTGCTTCCCTCGTGTATCGACCCCTGCCTGAACACTTGACCATTCTCTTATCATTAAATATACCCAAACTGTGTCTGCATATTGGGTTCAGTACGTCAAACCGTGACAAGACTATCTGCACCATTTATTTCTGAGAAAATAACATTATATTTAATCTTTCAACAGGTATAGTCCATGTTGCCTGGACAGTGGCCCATGATGTAACCCTGTTGCATAAAGATGAGAACAGACGTGTCTCACATAACACGTGGGATGGGCCTCATAGCAGAAAGACGTGAGTTGCATTGGCATCTGTTTCTATCTAAATCCATAATTGGAGATTGTCCAAATCGCATCAATTCATTATTGGAATGCACCTCTGGACACGTCTGTAGGACATGACATTCAACGTGCCTAGAATTTGTAATGAACTTGGTAGATCTGCCTTTGGCTTCTGTGCCCCTCCCTCGTGGAATACCCTGCAGCATACATTGATAGTAGGTACTAGGGATGGCACGGTACCACTTTTTCATGTCCGATACTGATATCGCTCAAGGCACCCCTGGCAGCTCTCTGAGGCACCCTAGTGTGCCGTGGCACCCCTGTTGAGAACCGCTGCAGTAGAGCAGGGGTTCCCAAAGTGGGGGTTGCGACCCCTAGAGGGTTCGCGAGCCGCCCTGGGGGGGTCGCCAGATGATTTCCAAACTAAATTAAAAATTAAATAAAAATAAAAGATTTCCAAAAGAAACACTTTTTATTTATATAATTAATTATATATTTTTTTATGCAGTCATGTCATCACAAACACTGGCATTTAAAGGGTACAAATAAAACAATTCCTGCACCAGAATGCAGGAAATGAAGTCTTTGGAACTAGGGATGCTCGATATTGGCTTTTTTACCGATATACCGATATTGTCCAACTCTTAATTTCCGATACCGATATCAACCGATACCGATATATGCAGGGTCCCCCCCCCCCCCCCCCAAACAATTTAATAATTCCAGGTAATTAACATTGCATATCTCTTGTTGTGGAATTAACACAACATTATGCATACTTTTGACAATAAATAAAATCTGAATTTGTTCTTACCTTGCCTGTGTAAATAAAGGTTATAGAAATGTAAAAAAAAAAAAATATTATATTTTCCGATATCACATTTTAATGCCAATATCGGCCGTTAATATCGGACATCCCTATTTGTACCACAACTGGTGGGGGACCCCCAGACCCCCTGCTTAAAAAGTGGGCTGACTGGGGCTATATTTCGCACTATATGTCCTGGCCTGAATGATTTCCCCAGTCCGGCCCTGGTTAAAAGCCTCCAATGCTTATTAGTGTGTGTGCGTTTGAACGTTTGCATGTTTCAACCATACATTTCCATTTATATAATTTTTTTTATACCTCCTATAATAGTGGGGGTCGCGGCTCTCTGACAGTGTTATTTCGGGGCTCGTGCCCTGAAAACTTTGGGAACCCCTGCAGTAGAGGATGAGTGGAGGGAGCACCCATGGTGTTGAGGCGTGGGCTTGGGATGGAGAGGAGTCCAGTAGTAGAGGATGAGCGGAGGGTGCGGGAGGAGGTGTATTCCTGGAGGAGGTCAG
This sequence comes from Notolepis coatsorum, assembly GCF_963971535.1. NCBI lineage: Eukaryota > Metazoa > Chordata > Actinopteri > Aulopiformes > Paralepididae > Notolepis > Notolepis coatsorum. The sequence goes on from NC_140176.1 coordinate 107,430,915, forward strand.
CGATGTAGATGGGGGCTATCAGAGATCGTTTTTACCCCCAGGCGGTCAGACTACTGAACAGTAGCACTTAAATTATTGTAGATTTTTTATTTATATTCATTAGTGCTTTTATTGTATGTTCTTATTGTTCTTTTAATTTAATCTCTCCCTGTGTATGTGTGTGAGTGGGAGTGTGTATGTGTTTATTCAGCCTTGGGAGTGGGACAGATTAAGGGCCAACTTCTTGTTAGCAAAACAGCATTGTTTTTAGATGCTGCTATTAATAATAATAATAATAATAATAATAATAATAATCTTTATTTATATAGCACCTTTCATACACGGAGTGCAGCTCAAAGTGCTTAACAGAGCAAAGAAATAAAAACACAACATTTTACAATAAAGCAAAAAAAAAAAAAAAAGGAAAAGAAAAGCAGGATTTTAAGACCAGCAAAACATGATTAAGAAAATAGCTAAAAAGCATAAATGACAACAGGCATTTTAAAATCAGCTAAAAGCAAGAGTATAAAAATATGTCTTGAGCTGTGCTTTAAAGCTATCCACAGAGGCTGCCTGTTTTATATGTAGTGGGAGATTATTCCACGCCGTCGGCCCATAGAAACAAAAGGCTGCTTCGCCATATTTTTTATATTTCATTGTAGGCACTTCGAGCAGGTCCGCACTAGAGGACCTGAGGGGGCGGTTTGGAACATATCTATGTAAGCAGTCGCAGAGATAAGATGGTGCCAGACCATTAAGAGCTTTAAAAACAAGCAGGAGAATTTTAAAATCAATCCTAAAGACAACCGGGAGCCAATGAAGTGAAGCTAAAACTGGAGTAATATGTTCCCTCATCTTAGTTCTAGTTAAAATTCTGGCTGCCGAATTTTGGACAAGTTGTAATCTGTCAGTTGTTTTCTTTGGAAGGCCAGAATAAAGTGCATTACAATAATCAAGCCGAGAGAAAACAAAAGCGTGGATTAGCGTTTTTGCATCATCCAGGGACACATAGGCTCTAATTCGTGCAATATTTCTAAGATGAAAGAAGGCAATCTTCGTGACATGATTAATGTGTGTATTAAAATTCAATTCAGAATCAATAATAACCCCCAGGTTCTTTACTGCAGTGTTATTTTCTACGTTCAGGTTACCCAGTCTACTTTTTATCAGTTCTCTCTGCTCACTAGACCCCACTATGAGAACTTCTGTCTTATCCTCATTTAGCTTGAGAAAATTCTCACTCATCCAGCCTTTTATGCTGGACAAACAGGTCAACAACGGGTCTAGAGCACAGGGCTCGTCTGGAGCTACGGAGAGGTAAAGCTGGGTATCATCAGCATATAAATGGAAGTTAACTCTATGATTGGTAATAAGTCCACCCAGCGGCAGTATATACAGGGAGAACAATAAAGGGCCAAGAATGGATCCCTGCGGGATACCAGAACAGATAGTGTGTTTGTCGGAATCATAATTCGCTAGATTGACAGAGTAGCTTCTACCTGTTAAGTAGGAATGAAACCAGGACAAGGCCGTGCCTGACAGACCTATCCAATACTCGAGGCGGTGCATTAGAATTGTGTGGTCACCCTAAGGTCGTTAATTACCTTTACAAGTGCTGTCTCAGTGCTATGGCCCCTCCGGAAACCAGATTGGAATTTGTTATGGACCCTATTTTTCTGTAAAAACGCATCCAGTTGATAAAAAATTGTCTTTTCTAAGACCTTGCCCAAAAAAGGGAGATTAGAGATAGGTCTATAGTTACTCAACACAGAGGGATCAAGGTTGTGTTTCTTTAGTAAGGGCCTAACTACAGCCATTTTTAGTGAGTCTGGAAAGATGCCTGATTTGAGAGAGCTGTTTACAATTTTAAGGATATCTCCAACCACACTGTCTAAAACCTCTTTGAGGAAGGGGGTGGGAATGGCATCCAAAGAACAGGAGGATGATGACATTTGCGATATGGTTTTGCGGAGTTCCTTTTCATCAATTTCACAGAACGATGCTAGACTTCCCCTGGAGCGATTTATCCTGTTGCATATAGCACTACTAGCGGCATTTGTAGTTTGAGAGTTTGTGCTAAGAGCATCACTCACAATACTAGCACGAATGTTAAGAATTTTATTATCAAAAAAGGATGCAAACTCATTACACTTATCTTTAGTGGCAGCGAGCGACTGCTTGTAGGACTGGGGGGGATTTAAAAGACGTTCAATGGTGGAAAATAAAACTCTGGCATTTGTCTTATTCTCATTAATAATGCCTGAGAAATACGTCTGTCTTGCCAGACGCATGGCTTTGTTGTAGGCAACTGTAAATTGCTTTAAAGACTGTAGGTGGACAGTGAGCTTGGTTTTTCTCCAAACTCGCTCCACTCTACGACATTCCCTCTTAAGTGAACGCATATGTTCGGTGATCCAGGGTGTTATTCTGGTTTACATTTTAAAGTGTCTGAGAAAATATTTGCCAGTCCACCTCCTTTCTTGCCCTCACGTATTGAGTGCACAAAACCATTACCCCTCGGGGCAGGCAGCGGCCAAAGTTACCGCTCCATCAGAGCCAAGCCATGTCTCCGTTAGAAAGATAATATCTAATTTCTCATCGCAAATGATGTCACTAACCGATGAGGACTTGTAGAGAAGTGACCTAATGTTAAATAGGGCCATCTTTATCCCATGACCATGGCACTTTACTGGACTGTAATACTTTAAAGGTCGGAGGTCTGTCAAATTTGCTTTACCAGATGCTCTATTTTGATGTCTATTGCTAATTATTGTAGGAATGGGATGAAATGGTAGAGGTAACTTTGATGATAAAATTGAAGAATATATTAGCGGGGCACTATTTTCCTGATTACTAAGCTGCCCAAGCCTGGGCTGGGGAGAGAGTTGAAGGGGGTGAGTTAATCGAGTTACTGTAGAACTTGGGCATACAGAGCATCAATTTACAGGCTTTTGGAGAAATGAAAAGAGGGCTTGCAATGTATCAGAAATATTCATAGAGAGCAGCTTGGCTCCAGACCTGTTTAAATGTACTCCGTCCCTATTGAAGAGGTCATATCTGTCATAAAAAAGAGTGAAGTTATCTATGTAGGCAATGTTCCAGAACCAGCAGCTTTCCTTCAGCCACAGATGTAATTGGTGAAGGCGACTGTATTTCATATCCCCACGATATAGGCAGGGTAGGGGCCCTGAGATGGCTATGGTCTTACCAGTCTCCCAGAGACTGAGAGTGTCCATTAATCTATTGAACTCCTCTTTTATCAGCTCTGATGCATCAGCTTTGATATCATTGGCTCCAATGTGAACCACCAGGGAATTTTGACACACCTCAGACAACAGACTAGGTATCATAGCGTTAATGTCTGCCACTTTAGCACCAGAGTAGCACCTTGTCTCGCAACCTTTCACAGAGACATAGCGGACGATTGAGTCACCTATAATAAGAGTGTCCGAGACAATAGGGGAAGAAGTAGGAACAGGAACAGCTCTGTCACTGAGAGCTGCATTGACGTTGCTCGCAGCGGGAACAGGGATTTCCTTGGTGACGTCACCATTTGCCTTAGCTGTATCTAATACTCGGTTGGTCAGTGCAGGCGAAAGCTGCAGCCGGCTATTTGAAGGGACGCACTCGGACAGTAGGTCAACAGGGGGCGGAGGGGTTTTCCGTCGGAGGCGTTTACATTGGGTTAACGGGGACGAGGGACAGGAACGCTTCCTATTAGCTCCCTGTGCAGGCGGTGGCTTTAGACTGGTTTGACCAGCCTATTGATTTCAATGTATGTTGTTGTTATGCCTCTACTTCCTTCAAAGGAAGTTCAAAGTGAGTCAGAAGATCCTTAACACATTGGACGCCAGAGGTCGTCGTGGGCGTATGGCCATTTGTGCCAGCGCTGTAATAGAAGAAAGCAGGAGGAAGCCGGACCAGCCGCACTCTCAGATTCAAAAACGTTTTAATCGCAGCCTTGAACAAACATGTTTAGAAGCAAAAGCTCCTTCGTCAGTGTTAGTGGCAACGATAGCTTGCAAGTTAGTTAGTTAGTGTTAGTGGCGGGCGAAACATGTTTGTTCAAGGCTGCGATTAAAACTTTTTTGAATCCGAGAGTGCTGGTCCGGCTTCCTCCTGCTTTTTTCTATTTAATCTTCGGGATTTCAGCGCCCAGTGTCAGATACCGAGAGCGCAGTCTATCTTGACTGCCAGCGCTGTAATGCCATGGGGGTAGATGCCGGTGTTTGTAGTGCTCTGCAACAGGTCCTGCATTATTATTATATTATATTAACTATTATAGCTATGGACCTAATAACAATGTCGATTGTCAGTGAGTTTCTTCCAGTCAACATGTAAAAAACTGATTATTTTTTCATCCATACATTTCCGTTTTATACCGTGGTGAATATGAGTATAGTTCTAGAGTGATTCTGAGTAATCCCAGGGAACTCCGCCAAACAGCGCTTTACTGCATTCCACTCTAAATCGTGCCACTCCTCGCCCGGATCAATAATCATCCTGAAATCAATGCTAGATTATCGGTATTAAGTTTCATCATCGATGCATGAAGGGGGGGGGGGGGGGGCGAAAGCCGGCCCTCCGTGCTTTGATCGCAACCAACGGGACACGGCCCACACACGCACCACAGACACATGCTGCGATCGCGGGGAATTTTTTTTTCGGATCAACGCAAGATTGATAATATATAGTCCTTACCTCGTCTATGATGTACTGCAAAAGAATAATCCAATTATCTGATCGCCATTCCAAATACTGGTCGCGATCGTGTGTCCAACGTTATCCACCAAAGAAAATGAACGGGGGGGGGGGGGGGGGGGGGGGGGGCCCGTTCAGCCGAACGCACAATTGGAGGGGGGCTTCCCACTCTCCAGAACATTTACAATAAGCGTTGGAGGGGTAAGGCTAAGAGAATAATCAAAGACTCTAGTCACCCAAACAACTGCCTCTTTGAACTGCTGCGGTCAGACAAGCGCTACCGGAGTCTCATGGCAAGCACAGAGAGACTCAGAAGGAGCTTCTATAGACCACTACACTTCCGCGTTACATTGAAATCGGGGAGGAGATTGCGGGGGGAGCATATGAATGAATGTGGACGAGAGCCGTGATGTAAGTGGTTGCCGATACGGCTGTGGGGGTGCTAGAGACATGATCGAATAGACGTTTATGTGCCTCAATCTCCTGAACACGGCGTGACCCATTCCTAATCGATCAGAACTAAATCGGCAGAGAAAAAGCCCATTTTAAAGCACCTATTCCACATGCACATGCGCAGATTGCCCATGGAGTCTGGACGATGCGAGATGACGCACGAATGAATGGACTGTTCCATCAGAGGGGCGAGCTTCGGTGGCCAGTGTCCTTTCAGCCGAACAGGATAATGAAAAAATTATCCCACTAAATGGCCAGACGCGTCTTCAGGGTTCCCACGCTTGCCTTGACATTTATTTCCATGCTACCTCCTGATTTTCCAGGTACCATATTAAGTGATGATCTATAGGTCCCTGAAGCTTTCCGCCCCCATCCGCGCCCCCCTCCCCTCACACACACAACCCCCTAGGACACCTGACTACTTACTTGATTTAAAAGATGTGCCAGTCAAGTCTACATTGTAAATACTTAGAAATTATGTCTTATTTTCACAATTTATTGAACTGGAACTTTGAGACACATGAGCACTGGGAATGATATGTTCTCTCTTCCACTCCTCTCCTATCTCATCCTGTCCTCTTCTCTCCACACCTCCCCTCTCTTGTCCGCTCCTGTCTTCTCTTCCTACTCTTCTCAACTCCTCTCCACTCTTCTCCCTTTTCCTGTCATCCTCTACTCTCTTATCCTCCTCTTTCATCTTCTCCCCTCTTCTCTTCCTCCTCCCTCTTTCCTTCTGTGCCCTCCTGGCTCCTCCCCCTCTCCACCCCTCTTCCTCCTCCTCTCTACAGTTTGAGGTTCTGAAACAGAATGTTATTTTGAGTTAAAATTGGTCATCTCCATAAGCTAAAATAGTATTATATTTGTCTTTAGTGAAGTGAAATGAGACAACCCTACACTTCATGGGAACACGCAAAACAGAGGGGTAGGGCCAAGTGGTAGGGCCAAGGGGAGAAATGGGATGCAACATTGCTCTGTAAAAGCTTTTGTAAATCAAACTAATGAACCTAAAAGGTAAAACATAAGGCTGGTTCCCCTGTGGTTCCTCAGTACAGCAACCTCACTAGTAAGCTTAGCTTAACAGTATAGATGTATAGAATCAATCAGGTCATGATCAATGATTTTTCAAAAATGTCTCACCCCAAATGTTCCTATTTAGTAGTATACTTTTTTTTAAAGAAAAAAAGATAAATCACAAAATAGCTAAAAGTAGATATAAGAATGAATGTTACAAAATTGATCAAGACTACATGGTCATGTCAACTAGTATAGAAGTAATGTCACAGCTAGGGCTGGGCGATATGGCCTAAAAATAGAATCTCAGATTTTTTCACACCACATCCGATTTACGATTTTAATCGATTTGTTTCTCTTAAAAACTAGAAACGCTAAGAAAATCATTCAAATAAGCTTTGTTTTTATTTGACACAAAACAATTATCAAACCAAGATGAATTTCCCTATTGGGATTGAAGTGCAAACCTAACTTTCACAAATCTTCACTTAAAGTGGAAATGAAGCAGTGAGCAATGTGATCCTAGTTTGTTTGTTGTGTACCTTGTGTAAGACAGGGTTCTATAATCAAATGTGAAATCTATCTTATTTGTCTGAAAAATCAAATATAATATCCCTGTTTTCAACATGGGCGCCGCCATTTTGTTGCTGACGTCATGGCTGACGTCATGGGGGTTGTTTGGTGTACACTGCTGGTTAGCTGCCTATAGTGAATGGGTCAGTAAGTCAATAAAATGTTGCCTACAAAACAACGGGACCGCGGTGGTTCTGTTTGTATTGCTCCTGGCTGTTCAAACTAATTTTACCATGTGAGAGAGAGGAAAGTTGGTTAATTTCCACAAACTACCAGTGAAAAAAACAGTGTTGTTGGCATGTTGGCTCAGGCTGGCTGCATGTTGGCTCAGGCGGCGTGATCAGCCTGTTGGACAGGGAATGAAGATCCCCAGAGAACACTTCATTGCCTCGGATTATGTTGTTGGGGGTGGAAGGTTTGTCCAGAAGACCACTAATCAGCTGAAGCCTGATGCGGTTCCCTCGGTCTTCGACAGACAGACCGGCGTTAGCTCTCGGGAGCGATGGCTAGCTAGTTGGCACCAGCCGGGGACCGGCGTTAGCTCTCGGGAGCGATCACTAGCTAGTTGGCACCAGCCGGGGACCGGCGTTAGCTCTCGGGAGTGATGGCTAGCTAGTTGGCACCAGCCGGGGACCGGCGTTAGCTCCCGGGAGCGATGGCTAGCTAGTTGGCACCAGCCGGGGACCGGCGTTAGCAACCGGGAGCGTCGCGGAGCATTCAGCCTGCTGGCTACCTAGATCCACTTCAACCAGCCAAGCGTCGGGAGCTCCAGCAGCTTGTCGATGTGCTAATAGCCTGGAGCCAGCTACCGGTAGCTTGCCGAGGCTCCAGCACACCGACAAGCTGTGTAGCCAGCTACCGTTAGCTTGCCGAGGCTCCAGCACACCGACAAGCTGTGTAGCCAGCTACCGTTAGCTTGCAGAGGCTATTAGCACACCGACAAGCTGTGTAGCCAGCAGGCTGAATGCTCCGCGACGCTGGTTGAAGTGGATCTAGGTAGCCAGCAGGCTGAATGCTCCGCGACGCTCCCCGGCTGGTGCTAACTAGCTAGCCATCGCTCCCGAGAGCTAACGCCGGTCCCCGGCTGGTGCCAACTAGCTAGCCATCGCTCCCGAGAGCTAACGCCGGTCCCCGGCTGGTGCCAACTAGCTAGTGATCGCTCCCGAGAGCTAACGCCGGTCCCCGGCTGGTGCCAACTAGCTAGCCATCGCTCCCGAGAGCTAACGCCGGTCTGTCTGTCGAAGACCGAGGGAACCGCATCAGGCTTCAGCTGATTAGTGGTCTTCTGGACAAACCTTCCACCCCCAACAACATAATCCGAGGCAATGAAGTGTTCTCTGGGGATCTTCATTCCCTGTCCAACAGGCTGATCACGCCGCCTGAGTGCAGCCAGCCTGAGCCAACATGCCAACAACACTAGTTTGTGGAAATTAACCAACTTTCCTCTCTCTCACATGGTAAAATTAGTTTGAACAGCCAGGAGCAATACAAACAGAACCACCGCGGTCCTGTTGTTTTGTAGGCAACATTTTATTTACTTACTGACCCATTCACTATAGGCAGCTAACCAGCAGTGTACACCAAACAACCCCCATGACGTCAGCAACAAAATGGCCGCGCCCATAATGATAAATGCTTCAGAAATGCACACAACAAATCGTTTTTTCTTAGAAACTGCTTATTTTTATAACGTGATTTCTTCTGTGGCTTATCTAAATACTAATGTGATGCTATGAATATGTATTTATCGCACTGCTTCATTTCCACTTTAAAGAAAATTATAATAATAATATATATATAAAAGGTTACTCTTGATCAAACAAAGATGAATGTCCCTATTAATAATAAAGTGCAAATCTAACTTTCACCAAACATACATTTTTGTAAAATAAAAGGTGACTATTAAAATTTTTTTTTTTTATTTTTTTTTTATCAATTTTTTTTTTTTTAAATCATCCTAAATCATTCATTCGAATTACTCGATAAAATCAATTAATGGCCCAGCCCTAGCCTACTGTGAAAATGTATTGGTAGTTAGCTAGCAATGCAAGTTAGCCAACACTAGCTAGTTAGCTAGCAAGCTGAACGTTGACTAGCAAGATTGCACTGCATGTGCTTGCTAACAATCATTAATTAATCCAAACTCCCCTAAATGTGGTGAATAACACTGTTTTAGGAAAAGTCGATGAGTGAAATACATCAAACATAGTTCTAGTATTTTAAAAGCAAGGTCAAAATTACCTCAACAATTCTAGTGTAAGCTGCTAGCTACCAAGATTGCACTGCTTACTAACTAACGTTGATGAACCCAGGTTTAGCACACAGTTAACACTACTTACATTTGAGGATAAACTTGCATAAGAAGTTTCACTGTAGATGTCAAGGCTCCCGTGTTGGCTGGGAAATGCATGTATTTGACCCTTCTTATTCCCGAAGTCCACCAATCCGAAACTATACTTTTAAAGTCCATATCACCAGGTTGCCTGCATCAAATTCCAACATACCATATACTGTAGGATGCCAAGAGCATGCTCTACAACATGGGATCATCCATTTCTATCTACAGTAAAAGCTGTTTCATGTTATTACTATTTTACACATCATCCAATACAATTTTCCAGGAAAACTGTTTCAATTTCCATGTAAGTGTTCACTTTTTCTCAGTTTCCATGACTTTTCCATACCTGGAAAATGAAAAAATAAATTCCATGTTTTCCAGGTACAGTGGGAACCCTGGTCTTATGGCGACATCTACAATTACCTCATTGAGTCTCCAGGTAGACTAATGTTTATATTTAAGTGCAGTGGTCTGTAGCCACTCACACTACCACCGAAGCTCCGCCCTCTGATGGAACAGTCCACATTCATTCGTGCGTCATCTCGCATGCGGAATAGGTGCTTTAAAATGGGCTTTTTCTCTGCCGATTTAGTTCTGATCGATTAGGAATGGGTCACGCCGTGTTCAGGAGACTCAGGCGCATACAAGTCTATTCGATCATGTCTCTAGCACCCCCACAGCCGTATCTGCAACCACTTACATCACGGCTCTCATCCACATTCATTCATATGCTCCCCCCGCTATCTCCTCCCCGATTTCAGAATCCCGGAAGTGTTGCGGTGGTCTATCCCAAGGCCATCAGGATGCTCAATGACAATAACACTATGTAACAAACCATCAAATACACTCACAGCATACACATCCACACGTACACACTCACTTTAAATAAACAACTCACTGTAGCACCCACCTTACCCACTTTAGACACTTTAACTCACTTTATATTTGATTGTTAAAGAGATTTGCTTTTTGTTTACACTTTGTTTATGTACTTGACTTTCTATTTTATACTTTATCTATTTGTATCTAGCACACTCTCTGGAGCATAACGGGAAAAAGCATTTCATATAAAAGTATTCTGTATTTTTGTATGACAACTAATAAAGATCCTTGAAACTTATTCTCAGGTCAGCTTATGTTATTATTTATATGTGTTTACGAGCTGAGAGTGCGCCAGGGCAAAGTCCATCCCATTGCACTGTACTTTTGAATGTATCTGGCAATTCATCTTGAACCTTTTATACTATTATGCAATAATGTTGTATAATGTTTGTTTTTTAATGCAATAAGTATGTACTCCATCTCAGTGAGATGAGACAAATGTTATGCACTCGCTGACCGAGGAATCTATACACAGCCAACAGCTGCGGCTTAGTTCATGACCTGTTGCTGTTCAACAGCAAATTACCTTGTTGCCAAGCGACGAAGTAAAGTTTATTTATATAGCACTTTTCACAGAGACAACTCACAAAGTGCTTTACATACAGCAGAAATTAAACTAAATAAAAATTAAAAGCAAGAACCATTCAAGAGATAAGAGACAGAACAAAACACAATGCATCACAGAGAAACAAAACAAAAGACATATTCTATACCTGAAGGAGAAGCTCAAACATTACCCAAAGGCCTGTTTAAACAGTAATGTTTTTAGCTGATTTTTAAAAATTTCAACAGACGCTGCAGCCCTTAGGCCACGAGGAAGGGCCTTCCCGAGTCTAGTCGCTGCAGCTGCAGCTACATGTACAGATGCAGTCATCAGGACTGTTCTGGACCATGTTTTAGGAAAACACACAGGTTGGAGCATACAGTAGTGTTGAACGTGTTGTGACTTGTGGCTGAGCCAACAGCTGAACCACGAAGACAATGCAGGCCAATGTGTTAAATGCTATAGCTCTCCTACTTTGGAATGCAAATACAAGCCGATTCTGTGTATCCATTCTTCCCCCCATTTAAATACAAATAGGCTGAACTTGCGTTGTGTCACTCATGACCCATCTACGCCATTTTATTTAGGACGTTTTTGGCGACCCCACACTTAATGTATCGCGTAATTTTTTTTTTTTTTTTATTATCTTTTCCCCCCTTCTTTTTCCGTTTTTCTCCCCTCCCAATGTTAGTCGTTATGCCAATTCCCAATCCCCCTCCTCTACCCCCTACCGTCGGTCCTGGAGGGCGGAGACTATCACATGCTTCCTCCGACACATGTTTACCCAGCCCACCGCTTCTTTTCACCTGGCAGCGCAGACTCTCACTGGGGGAGTGTAACGTGTGGAAGGTCACACTACCTCTCCTAGATCCTTCCCTCGCTGTGCAGGCGCCCCGACCGAACTGTAGGAGTCACTGTTTACAACGACCCGGACCCACCCACCGGTTTCCATCCCGCTGACTCTGCCAATTGAGCCAGTATGACGGCCGGCCAAGCCGGAGGCAACGCTGACAGCCGGATTCTATACCAGTGTCTCTCGCGTTGGTGACGAGCGCTTAGTCCGCTGCGCCACCCAGCCGCCTTGTATCATGTAATTTCAATGTGGAAATAAGGAATATCAAAATAAAAGCAGACGTTGTTGAACTTGATCATGAATATTTATTAGAAAATGAAATTACAGCACTATGTTATCAATGAAAGGAATGAATATTATCAACAAAAGCTACGGAATTGTTTCTGTATACACATTTATGAAACGTGGCAATCTTTCTCAGCGCAGCATTACACAACACTGGGTACTCGTTCCGGATATCCAGAACTTTGCGAGGGCCTGTCCATGGAACTTGACTTTCAGTAGCTCGTCACATGAAAGATCAATGAGTGCCTTCTGCTCAGACAGTCTGTGTCTGACAGCCCGTTGCCCAAAATCTCAGCTGATTATCCATAAAAAACACACATTAATAAAAAATACCATAACATTACACCGCGGGCGCGGCACGGTGGTGTAGTGGTTAACACTGTCGCCTCACAGCAAGAAGGTCCAGGGTTCGATTCCCAGTTGGGGACCAGGTTTCTGTGTTGCCAGGTACCCAGGTGCATGTTCTCCCCGTGCTCGCAAGGCCCCCCCCCCCCCTCCCCCCGATAAGAGAAACTAAATGGAAAAACATGCACAACAGATCGCTAACGCTGTGGCGTCCGTGACGAAGACGGGCAGGAGCACTTGGATTGGTCCCCGGGGCGCGGTCCCTCACCGACGCCCTTATCTGCTCCCGGCTGCCCTTGGGGGGGAGGACGACGGGATGGGTCAAGTGCAGAGACTCAAACGCATCAGCGACCCAACAAATTGCATGTGTGTGTGTTCCTGTGTGTGTGCCGCCCATCGCATGTGTGTCACTGCATGCCAAATAAAGACTTCTCCAAAGTCCTGCATTATTACATTACCAATAACAGTAAAACAATCAACAGAAACTCATTAAATTACAAAATAATCATTCAATCGGGTAATCATTTTACAGATGTAGTGTAGCCACCCAGAAACAGAGCTTGTTCTCTTATTGTATGACAACAATCTACATATTATATAATGCTGATGTTAAATACTTTTGCGTGCAGGGAATCGAACACACCGGTCTCGAATTCGGGAAACTTGGAATTTACCACTAGACCAGCGGTGCTCTGCATTAAAAGACACACACACACTACACAAGCGGCGTGAACGCTTGTACTGTATTTTATCATTGAGTTTACTTTAGTTCAGAGCGTGTCTGTACAATACACACATGAAGGTACACGTATCCGTACCGAACCGTTTCAGTGTGTACCGTACCGAACGACTGTGTAGTGTACCGCACAAATACAAGGGTATGTTAACCACTAACGACCGCCCACCGGGGGCTGTTTTTTTTTCACAATCTTAATATAATTATTATTATAAAAAAAAAATTACAAGTCGATTATTAATTTCAATATAGAATATTCGTTGACAGCCCTACAAGTACAATTAGTTACTGCACACTACATTACCGCTGAGTGGAACATGGAAAGCCAAACTTTCCCCCACTGTACCGAAAACCCGCACCGAACCTTGACTTCAAAACCGAGGTACATACCAAACCGTGGTTTTTGTGTACCGTTACACCCCTAACTCACAGTACTGTAAATCATTTCACTGAGTTTATATAACTCTTGAGTAACAGACAAATGAATTCAGTGAAGTCAACGGCCCGACAGCCGCCAGGGCTGTACCCGAGCTGATCTGTGCCATGGGCCGTCGGAAGGATATAATGACCGGTGTAACTCGAGCGCCCCCTACTGGTTGAATATACCGCTAACCTGCCAGTGAAACGGCGCCCACGCCGCAAAGCAGCGTCCTCAGAGCTGCATCTGTATCTTTTTTTTTATCCACTTTTTCTCCCATTTTCTATATTTTCTCCCATCCCAATTTCGTATCATCCAATTCAACCCTCCCCTGTCACGAACGCTGTTTCTTGCCTCCCACAAGCCGGCTGCAATGTGGACTAAGTCATACATAGCACAAGTCCCCTCCGGTACTTGAGGTAACAGCAGTCGCATCTTTTCACCTGCGCAGCTCGATCTCTCAGTGGCGAGGAGTAACGCGTGGGAGGCTCACGCTGCCCCCGACACTTCCTGATTCTACTGCGCAGGCGCACCAACCGACCTGTAGGAGTCGCTGTCCACAACGCCCGATCCCCACCCATCAGTTTCCCACCCCCTAATACGGCCAATGTGTATTAGTACGGACGACCAGCTAAACTGAAAGCAAATGTGGAGCGCTGGGCTCGAACAGCCGAGCCCAGCGTCTCCAGATTTTGTGGCGAGCGCCTTGCCCACTACGCCACGTAGCCGCCCCACATCTGTATGTTTATATTCCTCTAGAGTGGTTCTCAACTGGTCTAGCCTCGGGACCCAACATTTTCCTTAGTCATTAAGTCGCGACCCAAATATTTGAACCACTATGATTTATTTCAAAAGAAAAAATGTCAGTAATACACAATCTTTCATGCACTGTTAAAAACATGAAATAAACACAAAAAAGTTACAACTAGGGCTAAAAACCCAATGAAATAAAATAATAATAAATAATATATGCTTCTTAGCAGATTTCTTAGCTTAACATAACAGACCTAAGTTTGGGGGAACTAATGGGATAACTGGGGTTGCAACAAAAGTGCAGCTAGGGCTAAAACACAATGAAATACAATAATAATAATAATAATAATAATAATAATAATAATAATAATAATATAATAATAATAATAATAATAATAATAATAATAATAATAATAATAATAATAATAATAATAATAATAATAATAATAATAATAATAATAATAATAATAAATAATATATCCTTCTTAGCAGACTTCCTAGCTTAACATCCCAGGGAACTAATGGGATAACTGGGGATGTTGTTTGCTGCTGACAAGAGTCTCAAAGTCTGGGGTGATGGTCCAATCTGTTCCTCTGCTTTGTCTTCAGCTGGACCAGAGTTGAGAAGCCACTTTCACAAAGATAGGTACTGCAAAATTTTTTATTTATTTTTTACACATCTGCGACACACTCAAAATGGCCCCGCGACCCACTTTTGGGTCGCGACCCACCAGTTGCGAAAACACTGCATCTAGAAGACCATTGAAACCGGGAAACACATTTGTGTGTATACGCAGGATATATAATGCATTCTGTTCCAGCTGATGCGGTCTGGAAAGCGCTACCGCAGCCACACAGCCAGAACCAACCGGCTGAAGAACAGCTTCTTCCCCCAAGCCATCAGACTCGTCAACAGAGCCCATTGACGCCCTCCTAATCCCCCCCCCTGGACTACACTTGAGAACACTGCTGCTGATGATAAAGAAATGTATTTACACACTGCTCAAATTTGCACATTGCTCATTGCACATCACACCACATACTTTATTTTGTTTGGAACTGATCTGCAATGCACACTTTATATATATATTTATATATATAGTCATCTTTATTTTAGTCATCTTATTTTATTCTATGCTAAATTTATTGTATTTTATTATTGGAAGCTGCTATAGTCGAGGGACCACAATAATAAATAGATTGTCACTCTTCTTGCTGTAAAGTACTGCAATAAGTGACAATAAAGGAATCTGAAATCTGAATCTGAAATCTCAGCAGGTGTTTTAGGTCTAAACGGGCTAGACACAGTATAGTTTACAGCCACACTGATGACTCATAATTAAAATTCCAGACACTGGCCGTACATCACAAAGCTGATATCCAACGCCTTTAGTCTGGGCTCCATTTGTCTCAAAGGTCATCTATAAACTGATCCTAAGCCAGTTAGTCATCTATAAACTGATCCTACTGTAAGCCAGTTAGTCATCTATAAACTGATCCTACTGTAAGCCAGTTAGTCATCTATAAACTGATCCTACTGTAAGCCAGTTAGTCATCTATAAACTGATCCTACTGTAAGCCAGTTAGTCATCTATAAACTGATCCTACTGTAAGCCAGTTAGTCATCTATAAACTGATCCTACTGTAAGCCAATTAGTCATCTATAAACTGATCCTAAGCCAGTTAGTCATCTATAAACTGATCCTAAGCCAGTTAGTCATCTATAAACTGATCCTACTGTAAGCCAGTTAGTCATCTATAAACTGATCCTACTGTAAGCCAGTTAGTCATCTATAAACTGATCCTACTGTAAGCCAGTTAGTCATCTATAAACTGATCCTACTGTAAGCCAGTTAGTCATCTATAAACTGATCCTACTGTAAGCCAGTTAGTCATCTATAAACTGATCCTACTGTAAGCCAGTTAGTTATCTATAAACTGATCCTACTGTAAGCCAGTTAGTCATCTATAAACTGATCCTACTGTAAGCCAGTTAGTCATCTATAAACTGATCCTACTGTAAGCCAGTTAGTCATCTATAAACTGATCCTACTGTAAGCCAGTTAGTCATCTATAAACTGATCCTAAGCCAGTTAGTCATCTATAAACTGATCCTAAGCCAGTTAGTCATCTATAAACTGATCCTAAGCCAGTTAGTCATCTATAAACTGATCCTAAGCCAGTTAGTCATCTATAAACTGATCCTACTGTAAGCCAGTTAGTCATCTATAAACTGATTCTAAGCCAGTTAGTCATCTATAAACTGATCCTACTGTAAGCCAGTTAGTTATCTATAAACTGATCCTAAGCCAGTTTGTCATCTATAAACTGATCCTACTGTAAGCCAGTTAGTCATCTATAAACTGATCCTAAGCCAGTTAGTCATCTATAAACTGATCCTAAGCCAGTTAGTCATCTATAAACTGATCCTAAGCCAGTTAGTCATCTATAAACTGATCCTACTGTAAGCCAGTTAGTCATCTATAAACTGATCCTAAGCCAATTAGTCATCTATAAACTGATCCTACTGTAAGCCAGTTAGTCATCTATAAACTGATCCTACTGTAAGCCAGTTTGTCATCTATAAACTGATTCTAAGCCAGTTTGTCATCTATAAACTGATTCTAAGCAAGTTAGTCATCTATAAACTGATTCTAAGCCAGTTAGTCATCTATAAACTGATTCTAAGCCAGTTTGTCATCTATAAACTGATTCTAAGCAAGTTAGTCATCTATAAACTGATCCAGTCTATACTGTGGGTTCATTCATCACCAGGGGCACCAGGCAGCTCAGTGTTATGAGCTCGAGCACGAGACCCTGAATTAATCTGTGGCTATACGCCGGCGATGCATAAGCCACCATAAAATACGCAAAAAACAGCCAAGCGGGATTTCTGAAGTTGTTTTTATTACAAATTGTTTCAGAAAGATCCATCTGATAAAAGGTGCCAAGAGACACCTTTGTAATATTCACAAGAAAAAACAGGCAATTTCAATTTCAATTCCAATAATAATAACATAATTGTGAAATGCCACACGTTAAGATTCACATCGCAATGCGTGACATAAACAAACTCTCATGAGGCAAACCAATTCATCCATTCATTGGACAGTTGTCTATAATATCAACATAATTACAGTAATTACACCCCGGTGCCAACAAAACCTCAAGTTCAGTTACTGCTCGACAGTTGTTATCTTTTTACAATACCATTTCAGGAGATCAACTCGACAGCGGCAATAAATCATAATAATCACAGCGTGCTATCGCAGCGGCCATGATCCTTTAATCACCTCAAGAGCCAAGAGCGGCTTTTAGCAAATAATAATCACAATAAATCAATCAGATAATCACAACAGAGGCCATGTTTAACCCTTTCACTGCTGCAATACCAAACGGTTAACCCTGCACTGCGACAATACAGAAGGTTAACCCTTTCACTGCCACACGACAAAAGTGAACGGTTGACTGTCTGTAGTGTGATAGTAAAGGGTTAGCCTTCTGTCGTGTGACAGTGAAAGGGTCAACTTAGATGCTGCGTCCCTGAGGAACATGGCCTCCAGTGTGCTCAGAGGAGGTGGGAGGATGTTGTGTTTCACGCATTACTGACCTTTCTGGAGCTGAAGTTAATATCAATATTATGCGATAGGATATATTAACATGTGATATTATTAACATAGGAAATTAATACCACTGAGCTATACGCAGTCCTCCACACGGGGCCACTGGGATGGCTTCATGAAGACCAGGTAGGAGTCGTTATTATAACACCAGGTCAACAGCTCCTTCTCTGTGTGTGGAGTATAGACTGAACTGAACTGAACTGAGCTGAACTGAGCTGAACTGAGCTGAACTGAGCTGAACTGAGCTGAACTGAGCTGAACTGAGCTGAGCTGAACTGAGCTGAGCTGAACTGAGCTGAACTGAGCTGAGCTGAGCTGAACTGAGCTGAGCTGAACTGAACTGAGCTGAACTGAGCGGAACTGAACTGAACAGAGCTGAACTGAGCTGAACCGAGCTGAATTGAACTGAGCTGAACTGAACTGAGCTGAACTGAGCTGAACTGAGCTGAACTGAGCTGAGCTGAACTGAGCTGAACTGAGCTGAGCTGAACTGAGCTGAACTGAGCTGAGCTGAACTGAACTGAGCTGAACTGAGCTGAGCTGAACTGAACTGAGCTGAACTGAACTGAGCTGAACTGAGCTGAACTGAGCTGAACTGAACTGAACTGAGCTGAACTGAGCTGAACTGAGCTGAACTGAGCTGAACTGAACTGAGCTGAACTGAGCTGAACTGAGCTGAACTGAGCTGAACTGAGCGGAACTGAACTGAACAGAGCTGAACTGAGCTGAACCGAGCTGAACTGAACTGAGCTGAACTGAACTGAACTGAGCTGAACTGAACTGAGCTGAACTGAGCTGAACTGAACTGAGCTGAACTGAGCTGAGCTGAACTGAACTGAGCTGAGCTGAACTGAGCTGAACTGAACTGAACTGAGCTGAACTGAGCTGAACTGAGCTGAACTGAGCTGAACTGAGCTGAACTGAACTGAGCTGAACTGAACTGAACTGAGCTGAACTGAACTGAGCTGAACTGAGCTGTAGCATCGAGGTCCCATCTGTCTAAATGAGCTGTCCCTTAACCCTTTCACTGCCACACGACAGAAGGTTAACCCTTTACTATCACACTAGTTAACCTGCTGTCGTGTGGCAGTGAAGGGGTTAACCTTCTGTGCATTGTCACAGTGAAAGGGTTAACAGCGTTGTAGTGCGGCAGTGAAAGGGTTAACCCTCGTGTGGTGTTTGTGTTTTTGTTACTCACCCAACGTCCACAGGTCTGCTGGACCCACAGCAGTATTGGGATTTAAAAACAATAAAGCCAACAATTCATGTAATAACAATACATAACATATGTTAACTTTATCTCAATTGCAAGCAATCAAAAACATTTGCATTTATCAATACAAGTGCTATACATTTTCTGTGATAATCCATTATAATCAAGACATTATCTTGAAAAATTAAACTAAATGAAACAAGTGGCAGACAATGGAGGCAGACAGTGAAGGTAGACGGTTTAATTTTTACCACGTTTGCTTGTTTTCACCGACAATCTCAACATTTTCATATTACCCCTCGGGACGCCGAACACCACACGCGTGTGATATAAATGTTTAGAAAATGTGTTCTTTTACATGTAGAAAATGAGCCAAGGCCACAATGAGTCTCATGTTGAAAAGATAATGCATTGCGGTTAGGTGGCCGAGCGGAGATTGCGTTCGTCACCAACCCCGGAGCTGTGAGCTGGATTCGCCTGTTCGAGTCCAGCTCACAGCTCCGGGGTTGTCACCAGCTTGGCTGGCCGTTCACACTAATACAATTGGCTGTATTAGAGGGTATGAGAAGCTGGCGGGGTGGGTCCGGGTCGTTGTAAACAGCGACTCCTACAGTTCGGTCGGGGCGCCTGCTAAGCGCGGATAGGACCTGAGTGGGATAGTGTGATCCTTCCACACGCTCGTCGCTACGCCCTCTCAATGAGAATCCGCGCTGCCAGGTGAAAAGAAGCGGTGATTGGCTGGACGTGTGTCGGAGGAAGCATGTGATAGCCTCCACTCTCCCAGATGATCTGACTGTGGGGGGTAAAGCGCAGCGACCAGGAAGGGATTGGGAATTGGCATACGACTAACATTGGGATGGGAGAAAATCGGAGGAAAATGGAGGGGGAAAAAAAGATAAAAAAAAAAGAAAAAAAAAGATAATGCATTATATAACATAAAGAAATGGGGTCCCACGGATCTGAACACCACACCTTTGTCGCGTGGCATTGAAAGGGTTAACCTTCTGTATTGTCACAGTGAAAGGGTTAACCCTTTGGCAGCGTGGTAGTGAAAGGGTTAAATCAACATTGGCAGACACAAGGGCCCCCCACGACGGGGGGGTGCATTTATATAGCAGCTTTGATCCAAAGCGCTTTACAATTTGTTCCTCACATTTCACCCGTTCACTCACACGTTCACACACCGACGGTGGAGGCGACCATGCAAGGTGCCGGCCTGCTCATCGGGAGCAGTTAGGGGTTAATTAAGTGTCTTGCTCAAGGACACTTCGACACGCTGCCCGGGAGGAGCGGGAATCGAACCGGGAACCCTCCGGATTACCAGACGACTTCAGCTCTCTACCTTCCTGAGCCGACTACAACTACAGCTTAGCCTTCGCCGACGCGTTACACTCCGCGACTCCCGCCGCCAGCATGCGGTCGATCTCCGCCGCGCCGAAGCCGTACTCCTCCAGGACGGGCCGGGTGTGCTCCCCGATGGCCGGGTCGCGGGCCAGGCAGGGCCGGGCGGGGGTCCGGGAGAGGACCGGAGCGGGCCGCGGGCTCTCCTCCCCCTGGGGGTCCGTGACGAAGGAGCCCCTCTCCCGGTTGTGGGGGTGAGAGCTCACCTGGTCGAAGGACAGCACAGGCGTCACGCAGGCGTCCGTGCCGTCGAACACGCTCGCCCACTCCGCCTGGGTTCTGGACGCGAAGCGCTCGGTGAACACGCGTCGGAGCTCCGGCCACTCGGGGAGGCTCATCTGAGCGGGCAGGTCTCCGGGGTCCAGCTCCAGCCCTGGAGGAGGGACATGACAGAGGTGTTGGGAGGGAAACATTCTAATTGATTTTCCCTATCCATCCCACTGTGTCTTATTCTAATTATGGTTCAAGTTTCAAGTTTTGTTTTATTTGTCACGTATATAAAGTGCATTACAGTGAAATGCTTGGTTCTGTATGAGCCTCCTGTGATTGTGCTTCATACAGTAGACAAGTTAAAAAGAATAAAGGCCAAACACTATACAAAATATACAATATACCGTACAATATACAGTACAAAATGCAAAAAAAATACCCTAATGCAACATTACACTATAATTAATGTACTATATTCGATTAGTGTATTATACTGCACAATTGTACAGCCCTGGTCCATTTATTTTATAATTCTATTCTACTTCTATTTTTAAATTAGTTTATATTCCATTTTATTTTATTCTACCTTTTATTTGACTCTACCTTAAATCGTCCGTCCGTTAATGTCGCAGCAAAAATGACCAAATCAAATTCCTTGTGTGTGTAAAACTAATTGGCAATAAAGACCTTTCTGGTTCTGATTCTGATTAATTACCTTACAGCTTGTGCGCGTACGCCATCAAGGAACCTTATGCCCCCTTGGCTGACTACTGCTTTTCTTTATGTAAAAAGTACGTACTACATACTTTGAAACCGTACGATCAATTCAAAGTAATTGCTTGGGGGGGGGGTCACTCTCCTATCAAGGTTTAGACGCCGCTTCAAGAACCGCATGAAGGCTGCAGCGTCACAAGGCCACGCTTCCTTAAAATTGGAAGATGTGGACATAGACTGAATAGTCACTTCGTTATCTCGCTAGTGACAAGAAAGTGACAAGAATTTCCAGTGAGAGCTCGGGGCAAAAATGTACATTACTTTCTATACATTACTAGATATTAGGGAAGGACACTTTGACGAGAGAGTAGCATACTCTCTTCAGAGTCAATTACTCTTCAGAGTAATTGATTCTGCACAGCAACTCTCTCTCCCTGTGCGTGTGCGAGTGTGTGCGTGTGTTTATACAGCCTTGGGAGTGGGACAGATGAACCGGTTAAGCCCTATTTTCTGAAAATCCGGCAAAAAATACATAGCTAAGTAAATGCAAGATTTATCCACTTCTACAAGGACCATTTGCATGTTCTTGCAATGCAATGTTCTGTTTTTACATTAGCTTTAATATCCTTCTATTTTTCTGTTTCTTTTTTGGCTTAAACATCTGGCCCCGGGACTACAACTGAAAACTAGCAACCCTGCTAATGTTGGCATATTTACAGTTTTAATTTGTATTAATTTATAAATGTATATAAACTGTTGATTGATATGCACTGTCTCTGATCAAATAAACTGAGTAAACTAAACTAAACTAAACTTGGTATCTAGGGACATCTATGGATTTCAGGGAACGTATTCCCAGTAGGGGTGTAAAGGTACACGTATCCGTACCGAACCGTTTCAGTGTTTACCGTACCGTAACGAACGCGTCTATTCGAATACCAACCGTTTTGTGCGTTTTGCGAATCTGATTGGCCACTGACGTTTCTGGTCATGTGACATGTGCGCCCAATCGCGTGACGAGCTGTGTCTTTGCCCATTTCCGCGTCGAACAGCCTGCAAACTACCTAACGCCTAGTTTATCACTGGTTAAGCTTAGGCGACTCTTTCGAAGTTGGTAAGGTTAGAGTTTGGAATCAGGGCTGGCGTTCTATCGCCATGCTCTAAGACAAACTCTAACCTTAACCAACTTCGAAAGAGTGCCTAAGCTTAACCGTCGAAAGAACTTGCCGTCACACGATTGGTGCACATGTCACATGACCAGAAACGTCAGTGGCCAATCAGATTCGCAAAACGCACAAAACGGTTGGTATTCGAATATAGGCGTACCGAACGGCTGTGTACCGAATGAATACAACGGTATGTTAACCACTAACGACCGCCCACTTGTATTTCTTTTTTTACAAGTCGATTATTAATTTCAATATAGCATATTCGTTGACAGCCCTACACGTACAATTAGTTACTGCACACTACATCACCCCTGAGTGGAACATGGAAAGCCAAACTTTCCCCCACTGTACCGAAAACCCGTACCGAACCGGGACTTAGGTACGTACGAACCGTGTTTTTTGTGTACCGTTACACCCCTAGTTCCTAGTGTCATAAATATTGTGTCTGTTACTAGGCTTGAGTAAATTGTGATGAAACAAAGGAGAATATAAATTATGGTTTTTCTTTGCAACTATAATAAATATTATAGCTATGGATCTAATAAACACGTCGATTGTCAGTGAGTTTCTTCCGGTCAACATGCAAGAAACAGATACTTTTTTCATGCATACATTTCCGTTTTATACCGTGGTGAATATGAGTATAGTTTTAGAGTGATCCTGTCGAATCCCAATAAACTCCAGCTTCAATGCATTTCCGTAGAAATCGTTTTTGTTGCTTGTCGCTTGATTTATGAATCGTTCTGAAATAAACGCTCGATTATCGGTATTATACGTTTCATCATGCGCGCACGGAAGCAGGGGCTGAAAAGTCGCCCTTCCGTGCTTTGGTCGGCGCCAACAGCACGCACACACACACAGACACTTGTGATCGTTACGAAAGAAACATCGGATTAACCCAAGATTGGTAACATAGAGTCTTTACCTCACATCTGATGTACTGCAAAAAAATTTATCCAATTCCTGATCGCCATTCCAAATATTGATCGCGTTTATTGATCCAACGTTTCTCAACCAAAACACATGACTCCACGCTGCTCCAGTGTCCCCCAATCCGTGTGTTATAACGTTACTCTTGCCCGAGAAGGAAAACCTGGACCGGACTTCTTAGATCGATGCACAGCCCCAGCCAGAGGGATTCCAATGATGTGCAATACCGGCCGCAAGGCGTTAGGCGGCGGTATTGGCCTTTTGCGAGCTCAGACCCATTCCCAATGATAACCTCAGGCTGGATGGATGAAAAATGTATGGATATAGCGAATAAAAGAAATAACGATTAAAACTCGACTTTTCTCGTGATTGGCGCTCAAGCGATGGCGAGTTAACCCGACTTTTTCCGTGATTGGCGCTGAATGAGTTAATGAAGGGAAGATGATTAAACAGAAGGTTTTGTAGATACAGTATGGAATTCTGCCATCCGGACACATGCAATTTGAAATAGTATTATATAATATAGAATAGCAAGCCTATAAATGACCTTATTATAGTCAAGTTGCACATCTATGGATCGGGCCAAATCTCCCCTTTCCAATGGCAGAGTTCAATCTGGATTTAGTATCACCGTGAATGAAATCTACTGTAAATACAGTTACTTTTCTATTATGGAAACTGATCCGCCATTTTGAAAGGGAATGCAACATGGATTTTTGCTAAACGTTCACAGAAGGTAGATAAACTAACTGCGTTCTAATTTATGCCAATAACGTTCCGTTTTGTGGTAGATAATCCCAGAAAAATAAGAGAAATAAAAAAGGTTATTCCACAAGTTATTTGATTGACTCTTGGCTACATTTGGAAAAAAAACGCAACATTATGTCATACAGTCTGGCGATTGATTTGTGGCTTGGGTCCGGTACCGGACCTGTCGGGCTTAAGAGGTTAATTGGACGATGTGGACATAGACTGAACAGTCACCTCGTTATCTCGCTAAAACGACAAGAAAGACGTGGGTAAATGATGGCTGAAAATGGTAGAAGTAGAAAAACAAAGAAAGTGATAAGAGCTCAGGGCCGTGAAGAAGGCTTTCATTGATTTTCTTCAGAGAGGAAGCAGAAAATGTACATTACTTTCCACTGGGTTAGATAATATTACTTTCTTTCTATACATTACTAGATACCAGGGAAGGACTCTCACGCTGTGACAGAACTCTTCAGAGTAATTGATTCTGCACAGCAACTCTCTCTCTCCCTGTGGGTGTGCGAGTGTGTGTGTGTGTGTGTGTGTGTGTGTGTGTGTGTGTGTTTATTCAGCCTTGGGAGTGGGACAGATTAACACATTGTCCGCCATGCATTGTACCCATCCTTATGCCCAGTCTGCCAGTGCTGTAACTAGGGCTGGGCGATAAAACGATAACGATAACTATCGCGATAAATTATTTCCTCGAAATAAACATGAAACGTGGTCGCAAAGTTTCGATATATCGATTTCCAAGCTTGGCTCCGTTCAGCCTCGGCTCAGCACACTCACTAACAACAACCAACGTTACGTGATGACGTGACGTGCATACGCACAACAGCTAACAACCAATCAGTGAAGGAGATGGCCGAGAGCGAACGAGATCCGGAAGGAGACCCAGAGGTACTAGGACTCACTCAACAACAAGGCTTGCTAGGTAATTAGCTTGCACGGCGTTGTTTATATTTACATGCAGAGTATGTGTGTGTTTTGAATTCTGAGGCCACGTTTAGTAGTGTGGGGTATACAGTGGACGTCGTTTCAATATATTGTGGCGGAAGAGAGTATTTTAGTGTCATATTTAGCACATTGTCGTGGAATACACCGCTTAGAAGCAACAGGCTGGCTAGGATAACTAGCTTGGCACGGCACTGTTTTATATATTTACGTGCCGAGTATGTGTGTGTTTTGAATTCTGAGGCCACGTCAATATATTGTGGCGGAAGAGAGTATTTTAGTGTCATATTTATTGTCATGAGATACTCTGCTTGTCGGCTAACTGTTAACGTGCGCGGACTGATGACGACATCAACTCGACTTGAGACATTCGCAGCAGCATATTAGAAGTTAATTAAACTTGACAGACATTATATCGACGATAATTATCGATATCGAATTATATGAAAATAATTTTATAATTTTATCGCGATAGCGTTTTTGGTCATATCGCCCAGCCCTAGCTGTAACCCTATGGAGATGTTTACATTCTTTGCAGGGCTATAATTTTTTTTATATTATAGCTATATCAACATTACTATGGCCCATTCAACATCGGGTATCTATCGTTCCGGATGTGGGAACGTTATATTTTTTCATTCATACATTGCCGTGTTAATACCGTTTTTTTTTAAAGTTTTTATAAATATCCTCAAACTAAATCCTCAATTTGAATAAAGTGATTAATCTGATTAAATGAGTTTTAATTTTTTTTTATTAAATCAACTTTCCTTTTAAACCCCATTGGTTTAAACAGAATGAATAGATAATAAAAAAAAATCTAATGTTGATTTAGAATTCGAATGCCAACGTATAACGAACGAAGGTCCGAACGTTCGAATGTTTGGGCTCAGCCCGACTGACCCTGGATCAGCAGTTTGTAGAACTGCGGCTCTATGGCCCCCACGGCCATGTGCAGTCCGTCTGAGGTGCGGTACGTGTCGTAGAACGGAGCCCCGCTGTCCAACAGGTTCTCCCCACGACCGGCGTCCCACAGACCCACGCTGCGCGACTTCCACACGAAGGAGCCCACATAGGCTGCTCCCTCCACCTAGAGAGAGAGAGAGAGAGAGAGAGAGAGAGAGAGAGAGAGAGAGAGAGAGAGAGAGAGAGAGAGAGAGAGGGGAGAGAGAGAGAGAGAGAGAGAGAGAGAGAGAGAGAGAGAGAGAGAGAGAGAGAGAGAGAGAGAGGAAGAGAGAGAGAGAGAGGACGAGGTTAGACGGGGAGAGGGAGAGAGAGAGAGAGAGAGAGAGAGAGAGAGAGAGAGAGAGACATAGAAGAACAGAGGTTAGATGGGGAGAGGGGGAGAGAGAGAGAGAGAGAGAGAGAGAGAGAGAGAGAGAGAGAGAGAGAGAGAGAGAGAGAGAGAGAGAGAGAGAGAGAGAGAGAGAGAGGAAGAGAGAGAGATAACAGGGGTTAGATGGAGAGGGAGAGATAGACATAGAAGAACAGAGGTTAGACGGGGAGAGAGAGAGAGAGAGAGAGAGATAGAGAGAGAGAGACATAGAATAACAGAGGTTAGACGGGGAGAGAGAGAGAGAAAGAGAGAGAGACATAGAAGAACAGAGGTTAGACGGGGAGAGAGAGAGAGAGAGAACAGGGGTTAGATGGAGGGAGAGAGAGAAAAAAAGAGAGATAGACAGAAGAACAGAGGTTAGATGGAGAGCGAGACTTTGACTTTTGATATTATTTATTAAAACATCTCAACTAAGAAAATGGCCAGTAGACAAAAAAAACTCACGACATCTTCATAAAAACAACCTTCACACACACACACACGCTCACCTGCACACACACACACACTCACCTGCACACACACACACTCACCTGCACACACCTGCACACACACACACCTGCACACACACACACCTGCACACACCCACACAAATATATCCCAACATTTTCCTTCAGTGCACATAGACACAGTCGACAGTCAAATGCATATGCTCAGCCCCCCCTCCCCCACAGTACATATTGCATTATCCAGTCCCCAGGCATTAAAACATCTCAACTAAGAAAATGGCCAGTAGACAAAAAAAAAACTCATGGCATCTTCATAAAACCAACCTTCACTCACTCACTCACTCACTCACTCACACACTCACACACTCACACACTCACACACTCACACACTCACACACACACACACCAATATATCAGCCCCTCCTCCCCCACAGTACATATTGCAACCCCCAGTCCCCAGGCATTCTTGAACGCAACAACCTCCCCACAATTGGGTGCATTTACATTTGTAAAATGTTTTATTAATGTACGCTGTCCCCCCTTGATCAAATAAAGTAAACCTAACCTAACCCACCTTTGTTTCCCGTCTCAAAACACATCTGTTCATTCTGGCATATTCACTTTCATTTTAAGTTTATTATAACTGCTCCCCTATGTAACTCTGTAATATTGTGTTTTTACAGTGTGTAATTGTATTTGTTTTTAACCCTGTACGGCGACCTTGGGTGCTATGAAAGGCGTCTTTAAATAAAATACATTATTATTATTATTATTATTATTATTATTATTATTATTATTATTATTATTATTATTATTATTATTATTATTATTATTATTATTATTATTATTATTATGTCTCAGAGAAACATAGGCGTGCAAGTTTCAAGTTTCTTTATTAGTTGTCATACAAAAATACAGAATACTTTTATATGAAATGCTTTTTTCTGTTTTGCTCCTGAGAGTGTGCTAGATAAAAATAGATAAGTATGAAATAGAAAGTCAAAAGTACGTAAACAAGTGTAAACTAAAGTGTTCAATATACAATACAATACAATATACAGTACAATGCAGAAATGGGATGAGGTACAACTTACGGTAAGGTGCAATGAGGTATGAGTTGTAGTGCAAATCTCTTTACCAATAAATATAAAGTGTGTTAAAGTGTCTAAAGTGGGTAAAGTGGGTGCTACAGTGAGTTGTTTATTTAAAGTGTACATGTGGATGTGTGTGCTGTGAGTGTATTTGATGGTTTGTTACATAGTGTTATTGTCATTTAGCATTCTGATGGCCTGGGGATAGAAGCTCCTTCTGAGTCTCTCTGTGCTTGCCATGAGACTCCGGTATCGCTTGCCTGACCGCAGCAGTTCAAAGAGGCAGTTGTTTGGGTGACTAGAGTCTTTGATTATTATCTTAGCCTTACCCCTGCAACACTTGTTGTAAATGTCTTGGAGAGTGGGAAGCCCACCTCCAATTGTGCGTTCGGCTGAACGTGTCACTCTCTGTAGTCTGCTACGGTCTTGTGCTGTGCTATTCCCAAACCAGGAGGTGATATTGCCAGTCAGGATGCTCTCTATTGTGCATGAGTAGAAGTTCTTAAGGATCTTCTGACTCACTTGGAACTTCCTTAGGCGCCTAAGGAAGTAGAGGCATTGCCGTGCCTTCTTGACTACACTGTCAATGTGTGTGGTCCATGTCAAGTTCATATCCCGGGTTAACTCACCAGCGGTTGAGTGCCAGACACAAGATTTCTCAGGTTTTGATCCGTTGATCTTTTTCCTCTGATCCCCGTTCTAAATTATCATCCGGATCATTCTAGCTGTCCCTGGGTCGTTTGTATATGTTTGAATTGCAATGCCAATTGACTATCACCAGGTGGCAGTATCGTCTGTGTCTGAACTGGAATGTCTTGGTGTTGATACACGTCTTCCTTTTTCTTTTTTTTTTTGGTAGGGGCTCCTCCTCCTGCTTGAACAGCGATTCACATTGAATGCCTCGAAATTCCGTTGCCTAAGTGTATTTTATCATCGAAACGTGTATAGACATATACACTGGTAATCGCGATGGCGATGCGATCACTTGGAATTATTCTTTTTGGAATACCTTCTGGCTAAGGTAAGGTATATTCTATGTCTATTTTACCGAACCTGAAACGTGTTTTTCTAACGATCACAGTTCTGTGTTTCACCGGACGTAAAACATGCTCGGCAAACACAATCACAGTTTTGAGTTAAAACGACCCCCCCCCCCCCCCCCCCCCCCCCTTGATGATTTTGTGAAGGTACATATATACATGTTATATACCTTTGATTTGGGAGTATTTGGGGTTTCAGGGAATCAACCAAATGGCCAAATGGCTAACTTAGCCTGAACATATATGAAATTCAGTAGCACACTTACAGCCTTATTACACACTGAATACATATGACCAAGGATGAAACTCCCCACACAGAAAATGTCCCCCAGTTTCACACACAACCCCTTGAGCAATGTAGGAAAACATGGGTAACGGTCTCAGACACTCCGCAAAAGGGGCACCCATCACCCACCCCCGGATCCACCCATCACCCACCCCCGGATCCACCCATCACCCACCCCCGGATCCAACCATCACCCACCCCCGGATCCACCCACCACCCACCCCCGGATCCACCCATCACCCACCCCCGGATCCACCCATCACCCACCCCCGGATCCAACCATCACCCACCCCCGGATCCACCCATCACCCACCCCCGGATCCACCCGAGCCAGGAGAGAAAGAGATATGTAAATTAAAACTACACCCGCCACATCTGTCCATCAAACATTCCAGGGGGCCGAGCGAACGTGTGTACAGTAGCTACTGCTACTCTGCGGTGGTTCAGATAGTAATGCAAGGATCTATACCCTCACTTTCAGAATTCCTGCCTATTTTCATTCCAACACCGTCCGCGCGAGTACATTTGCAGAGAGAGAGAGAGAGAGAGAGGGGGAGAGAGAGATAGATAAATAGACATAGAAGAACAGAGGTTAGATGGAGAGAAGGAGAGAGATAGAGAGAGAGAGTGAGAGAGAGAAAAGAGAGATATAAGTTCAGAGGTTAGAGAGAGAGAGAGAGAGAGAGAGAGAGCAAAACAGAGAGAGACAGAAGAACAGAGGTTGGATGGAGAGAGAGATAGAGAGATAGAGAGAGAAAGAGAGAGACACAGCAGAACAGAGGTTAGATGGAGAGAGAGAGAAATTGAGATAGAGAGAGAGAAAGAGAAAAAGAGAGAGAGAGAGACAGCAGAACAGAGGTGGAGAGAGAGAGAGAAAAACCTCACGGCATCTTCATAAAACCAACCTTCTCACACACACACACACACACACACACACACGCGCGCTCTCGCTCACCTGCACACACACCAATATATCCCAACATTTTCCTTCAGCGCACAATTGACAGTCAAATGCATATGCTCAGCCCCTCCTCCCCCACAGTACATATTGCATTCCCCAGTCCCCAGGATTCTTGAACGCAACAACATCATGTCTCAGAGAAAAATACATGAACTCCAACCTAAGGCAGAGATCATTCCCCTCAACATTGCCACTGATTCCGTAGGACCAACGCCCCTGATCTTATTCCTGCGGGTTAGCCAAATGGCTAACTTAGCCTGACCATATGAAATTCAGTAGCACACTTACAGCCTTATTACACACTGAATACATATGACCAAGGATGAAACTCCCCACACAGAAAACTCCCCCAGTTTCACACACAACCCCTTGAGGAAACACAACACATTGTTGATTCTTCGGCATTTTAGGAAAACATGGGTAACGTTTTCAAACACTCTGCAAAAGGGGCACCCATCACCCATCACCCACCCCCGGATCCACCCATCACCCACCCCCGGATCCACCCGAGCCAGGAAACAGTTAGTTGCCAAAGCCCCATGAGCTATCCTCCACTGTAGGTCCCCTGACTTCTTAGGCAGTGGCTGTTTATAAAATACCCTCCACCTGAAGCTGGCAGTGCTGCCATCACCCAGCACCCCTGCCATCACCCAGCATCATCACCCAGCACCCCCTGTCATCACCCTGCATCATCACCCAGCACCCCCTGCCCTCACCCAGCACCCCCTGTCATCACCCAGCACCCCCTGTCATCACCCAGCACCCCCTGTCATCACCCTGCACCCCCTGTCATCACCCAGCACCCCCTGTCATCACCCTGCACCCCCTGTCATCACCCAGCACCCCCTGTCATCACCCTGCACCCCCTGCCATCACCCAGCACCCCCTGTCATCACCCAGCACCCTGTCATCACCCAGCACCCTGCCATCACCCAGCACCCCCTGTCATCACCCAGCACCCTGTCATCACCCAGCACCCTGCCATCACCCAGCACCCCCTGTCATCACCCAGCACCCTGTCATCACCCAGCACCCCCTGTCATCACCCAGCACCCTGTCATCACCCAGCACCCTGCCATCACCCAGCACCCCCTGTCATCACCCAGCACCCCCTGTCATCACCCAGCACCCCCTGTCATCACCCTGCACCCTGTCATCACCCTGCACCCTGTCATCACCCAGCACCCTGCCATCACCCAGCACCCTGTCATCACCCAGCACCCCCTGTCATCACCCTGCACCCTGTCATCACCCTGCACCCTGTCATCACCCAGCACCCTGCCATCACCCAGCACCCTGTCATCACCCTGCACCCCCTGTCATCACCCAGCACCCCCTGTCATCACCCAGCACCCCCTGTCATCACCCTGCACCCCCTGTCATCACCCTGCACCCTGTCATCACCCAGCACCCTGCCATCACCCTGCACCCTGTCATCACTCAGCACCCTGTCATCACCCAGCACCCTGCCATCACCCAGCACCCCCTGTCATCACCCAGCACCCCCTGTCCTCACCCAGCACCCCCTGTCATCACCCAGCACCCCCTGCCCTCACCCAGCACCCCCTGTCATCACCCAGCACCCCCTGCCCTCACCCAGCACCCCCTGTCATCACCCAGCACCCCCTGCCATCACCCAGCACCCCCTGTCATCACCCAGCACCCCCTGCCCTCACCCAGCACCCCCTGTCATCACCCAGCACCCCCTGTCATCACCCTGCACCCCCTGTCATCACCCTGCACCCCCTGCCCTCACCCAGCACCCCTGTCATCACCCAGCACCCCCTGTCATCACCCTGCACCCCTGTCATCACCCAGCACCCCCTGTCATCACCCTGCACCCCCTGTCATCACCCTGCACCCCCTGTCATCACCCTGCACCCCCTGTCATCACCCTGCACCCCCTGTCACTGATGCTGAGTGACGCTCTGCAGGGACCTGATGTTCCTGACCTTCATGCAGGTTGTATACTTTTATTTAACCTTTATTTATCCAGGCAAGCAATTACGTTTTTTTTTAAGCAATTAAGAACAAATTCTTATATACAAAAGCAGCCTGTGTCCAAAAAGCAAAGGCCTTTTGTGGGAAGGAGGGGTGGGAGGCTGTAACAAAAACAAGGTTATGTACTGTACATGTATACAAGTAAATAAAATACAAAATGACAGTAGCAATAGTATACAAGGACAACAATAAATAAGGGAGAGAGGGAAAAAGAGAAAGGAAGAGTGAGAACCAGAGGGAGTGAGAGGGAGAGCGAGAACCAGAGGGAGAGAGAGAGAAGAAAGGGGGAGAGGGAGGGAGGGAGGTAGGTGAGGGGGGGGGGGGGGGAAAGAAGAGTCTGAGGTCTATGTGTGCGATTGGGAGGCAGTCAGCAGGTGCAACAGTCGGTTAAGATCTGTTGCAGATTTAGTTTAAAAGCAGTGAGCGATGTGAGCGCAGTGAGTTTAAGGGTGTTTTGTAATGTGTTCCAGTCGGATGCAGCAGCAAATCGGAAGGCGCTGCGTCCAGAAACCGTGCAGGCTTTGGGGATGGTGAGTTTGATGACGTTTGAAGATGAAGTATACAGAGCCTAGCCACATGCCAGGCTAAACTGCCCCAAGCTGTGGGTGGTAAAGGACAATACCCCCCCCCCCAGGGAACTCCAGCACCTCCCCCCCCTGTGGCATCACTCTGCAGTCTCTGACAGAGTCCGGCAGAACCCCCAGCACTTCCCTGATAAACCCTTCCAGCAGTCTCAACGATGTCAGTCCAGTCTGAGAGAGCAGGCTCCTGGGGGGGGGGGGGGGGGGTCTTCCAATCCCCTCTCTCTGGTGACAGTAGATGTGAATGTTTTATGATGCCCCCTCTCATGAGCCGCGGTCTCACTCGCATACAGTACACCCCGAGGCTATCTGACATCCTCTCAAAGCCGTAGAGGATATTTGATCCATATGCGATCCTCTCCCTAAACCCGGCAAGCACATTATATAAATACCCATGGTCCACCCTGTCAAAAGCCTTCTCTTGATCAAGTGAGATGACCCCACAGTGTGTGTTGTGTAGCCTTGACAGGTCCATCATGTCCCCCTCATTAAAAACAGATGGTCTGCCATTGAACGCCCAGGCACACCATATGACTGGTCCTGGTGCACCACAGACTCACAGTGCCTGTTTAGCCTATTGGCCAGGCACTTCGCAACCAACTTGTAGTCTGCCGAAAGAATCGCTACAGGTCTCCAGTTCTTGAGTTCACTGAGGTCCCCCTTCTTCGGCAGGAGAGACAGACCGTGTTTCCCCTAGGATTATTTTTTTCAGGGTGGGGGGTGGTAGGCCCCCAAAACGACAATGGTACAATGGTAGGGGAAACACTGCCAGAACTGCCCGCTGGCAGCTCAACGGCAGCTCCCCCACCTCGATAGAAGACACAAAACAAGTCCTGTCCGATAGTGTCCCAGAATCCTTTATAAAAGTCCACAGGCAGACCATCTACCGTGGGGCACGACCAGGAGTCATCTGGGAGACTGCCTTCGACAGCTCCTCAAACGTTAAAGGAGTGTCCAGTTCAGTCCTCTGTTCCTGAGAGAGACGAGGGAGATCCCTCAGTAATGTGTCCGTACACACAGGGTCACATTGTTCAGCACCATACAACACAGAATAAAACCGCACAGCCTCCTCCTGCATCTCCCCGATCACAGACGTGACGTGTCCATTGGGTAAACGCAGACAGTGCATTTGTTTTTCCTCACACCTTTTTCTCCAGGCCAAAGAAAAAAGAGCTAGGAGCATCCATCTCTCTCAGCATGGTGAAGCTAGCTCTCACAAGCGCACCCCGTGCTCTGTCCTGGAGGAAAACCCCCAAGTCCCTGCGTAGCTCTGACAGATTCTCCCGTAGATTCATCCCCCACCAGCTCAACCTCCACCTGCCGTATGCTCTGCTCCAGAGCCTCCAGGGCCCTCCTGTACTCAGCTGAGGAGAAGGCAGTGTCTCAGAGACTCAAACTCTCCCTCTCTCTACCTCCACCTCTCCCAAAACTCCTGGAAACTAGAGCAAAAGGTGGCATCTTGCAAAAGCTTCACAATAAATATTGAATGCAAGCTAAACTAAATTCATGGTGTTCTCCCGGGCCAGAAATATTGATCAAAACAGTTTACTTATATCGACTAGAAGTGGGTCTGATATAGAAATGGTAAACTGAATATAAATATCTTGGAATCTGGCTCGATGATACATTTTTGTTTAAATATCATATAAACAACCTTGCGAGTACATTGAGGCAACAAATTGGTTTCCTGTACAGGAATTGATCTAGTTTCCCAATGATGTGTAGAAAGAGGGCTATTGAAGCGGTCTTTCTATCGGTCTTGGATTATGGAGATGTGATTTATAGAAATGCTGCCGCTTCGACTCTTAAACCACTAGATTCTGCTTATCATTCTGCTCTTAGATGTATCACTGGTGACAGATATGATACACACCACTGCATCTTATATGAGAAAGTGGGTTGGTCTTTTCTGGCATATAGGCGAAATCAACACTGGTATTTATGTATCCATCAACGGGAAATTACCTCCTTATCTCACATCACTATTAGTTTGGAACACTAGACCCTATATGACACGCTCAAATGATTGGCTTACACTGGAGGTCCCCCATGTACAGACCCAACTTGGAAAATCAGCCTTTCATTATAGTGCCCCTACTGCGTGAATACTTTCGACAACAAAAGTTTGTTTCTGCGTGCGAGTTTTGCGCTCTGATTGGCCAGGTCATGTGACATGTGCGCCAATCGTGGGACAGCAAGCTCTGCGCCTATTTCCGGGTCTAACAGCCTGCAAACTACCTGGCGTTCTATCGCCATGCTCTAAGACAAACTCTAACCTTAACCAACTTCGAAAGAGCGCCTAAGCTTAACCAGTGTAGACACTTGCGGTCCCACGAGTGGGCGTACATGTCACATGACCAGAAATGACCTGGCCAATCAGAGACGCGGAAACAAACATTTGTTGTCAAAAGTATTCAGGCGCCCCTACTACATGGAACTAGAGAAAGAGAGCAAGAGAAAGAGAGAGAGCAAGAGAGAGAGAGAAAGAGAGCAAGATAGAGAGATAGAGAGAAAGAGCGAGATAGAGAGAGAGAGCAAGATAGAGAGATAGAGAGAGAGAAAGAGCGAGAGAGAGAGAGCGCACACGAGAGAGAGAGCGAGAGCAAGAGAGAGAGAGAGATATATCTCAATTAAAACTACACCCGCCACATCTGTCCATCAAACATTCCAGGGGACCGAGCGAACGTGTGTACAGTAGCTACCGTATAGATGTTCTGCGGTGGTTGAGATAGTAATGCAAGGATCTATTCCCTCACTGTTAGAATTCCTGCCTATTTTCATTCCAACACCGTCCGCACATTTGCATATTAATAGCGGGATCGCTTTAACGGCCAGTTACAAGTGTCAATCAACATAACCTACTGGCCAGGAGATCATGAATACACATACACACCAGGTGGAGGTGTGTAATGAAGCCCACTGGGCCAAGCATGAAGCTCTGTGTGGAATAATTATAGCGGAGCAGGTGCCGCTGATAGTCGATCCCTCTCGAAGCGGAGAGTACCTGAATGTCAGCGCAGACGAGACCCTCTGCTGCTGGGACACCTGGAAGGGTTCTGAGACATCTGGGCTCCAGGCCCAGAGTTTGACATTTGCAAGTAAGTTCTATTTGTAGTTCTATTTATTCAGTGCAAATCCATGTCTTCTTCCTTGATTTGAGGTGGTGCCCTTTCCAAACAAATTAAAACCAGCAGACACGCGCCATTTTGTCCCTTTTGGGGTCTTGAGCCAGTATGTCAAACTATTTCGAGTGCCACGCCAACCCGTCTGATCGGTGAACCTCCGGGGACAGAACCAAACCTGGGTAGTAGACACGGTGGTACCTCCGGCTTGATCAGTCGTCCCTATGGAGACAATTGGCAGTG
The DNA here is from genome assembly GCF_963971535.1 of Notolepis coatsorum. Taxonomy (NCBI): domain Eukaryota; kingdom Metazoa; phylum Chordata; class Actinopteri; order Aulopiformes; family Paralepididae; genus Notolepis; species Notolepis coatsorum. The sequence continues at coordinate 107,466,854 of NC_140176.1, forward strand.
TTTGCTGGTGGAAAGCCGGTATGAGCCCTGGTCGTTGCAACAGTGACTCCTACTGGTCGGCCGAGGTGCCTGTTCAGCAGGGAGGGGGATCTGGGGGAAATAACGTGAACTTCAGCGTGCGTTACGCTCTCCCAGTGAAACTCCTAGCTGTCGGGTGAAAAGAAGTGGCTGGTGACTCCACATGTATCAGAGGAGACATGTGGTAGTCTACACCCTCCCCAGACCTACAGAGGAGACATGTGGTAGTCTACACCCTCCCCAGACCTACAGAGGAGACATGTGGTAGTCTACACCCTCCCCAGACCGACAGAGGAGACATGTGGTAGTCTACACCCTCCCCAGACCGACAGAGGAGATATGTGGTAGTCTACACCCTCCCCAGACCGACAGAGGAGATATGTGGTAGTCTACACCCTCCCCAGACCGACAGAGGAGATATGTGGTAGTCTACACCCTCCCCAGACCGACAGAGGAGACATGTGGTAGTCTACACCCTCCCCAGACCTACAGTTGGGAAGCGCAACGACCAGGGGGGGAATTGGCATAACGACTAAATTGGGGGATGTGGGAAAAGTAAAAAATAAATACATAAAAAGATAAGCTGGGTACGCTGCTGTATGCAGACAACAAGCTCCAGGAATCTGACACCGCTTCTCCTTCTGAAAAATTTGAAGGAAAAAAAACGACATACATGCATAAATACTAGTATTGTTATACCATCATCCCTTGTGAACTCGGTGTCAGCCCTGGTAAAAGACAAGCCATGTATGAAACATAGTCCAGTGTTACAGAGGGGATGCCATGATGAAACTGGCCCCTGTAAATGTCCAAACCCAACCCCCTCCAATGTACAGTCAACCCCCACCCCCCCTACCCAACCCCCACCCCACCCACCCAACCACCTCCAATGTACAGAGCTGTACTGTATTGTACCCATTCTGCAATCTGTTTTTCAATCAATCAATGAAGTACATCATCTTGAAGTGAGTGGTTCATAAAGAGAGGGATGGACAGAGGGAGGGAGGGAGGGAGATAGGGATGGAGAAAGGGAGGGATGGACAAAGAGAGGGATGGACAGAGGGAGGGATGGAGAGAGGGAGGGACAGAGGGAATGACAGAGCGATGGACAGAGGGAGGGATGGAGAGAGGGAGCGAGAGAGGGAAGGAAGGACAGAGGGAGGGAGAGATGGATGGACAGCGGGAGGGAGAGAGGGAGGGAGAGAGGGATGGACAGAGGGAGGGAGAGATGGACAGAGGGAGGGAGGGAGGGAGAGAGGGAGGGAGAGAGGGATGGACAGAGGGAGGGAGAGAGGGATGGACAGAGGGAGGGAGAGATGGACAGAGGGAGAGAGAGCAGGATGGACAGAGGGAGGGAGAGAGGGAGGGATGGACAGAGGGAGGGAGAGAGGGACAGAGGGAGGGACAGAGGGATGGAGAGCGGGAGGGAGGGAGAGAGGGATGGACAGAGGGATGGAGAGAGGGATGGACAGAGGGAGAGAGGGATGGAGAGAGGGATGGAGAGAGGGATGGACAGAGGGAGGGAGGGAGAGAGGGAGGGAGAGAGGGAGGGAGAGAGAGCAATGTGTTTCAGATGAAAACGGCTGTTTTACTGTGTGGTTGATGTGGGGTTTATGATTCTATGGGAAAGTGCTGTCTTGACTGGTCAAAGGCCTGAGATGCACATTTCTGAATAGAACACAATGTTTTTTCTTTTCTCCCAAAAAAAAATAATCTTGATTTCTTCCGCTCCCTCCTCCAGTTATTCTGTGATGGATTTGTTGCTCCACCATTTTGAAGTAGGAAACAGAAGCGACTTAAAAACCCTCATCTGAAGCAGCTCTGTCTCGTTGATTCCTGGAGTGTAACCGAGAAGCAACATGCAAGGCCAAGGAAATGCTCAGCTGGGAGATGGTTGCAGCAGGCATTTACATACATTAAGAAAGCAGCTTAAGACAGCAGAAAGAGTCTTAAAGGATAAGGCCAGTGTAATTACATCTCTTGTCAACATAGCCAACAGAAAGAACATGAGTATTGTGCCTTTTCCCGGACATGAGTATATAATGGGTTCCGTTTACTGCTGTTCACTACCACGCTACAAAGGGTTAGCACTTTCACTACAGAAGGTTAACCCTTTCACTACCACGCTACAAAGGGTTAGCGCTTTCACTACAGAAGGTTAACCCTTTCACTACCACACTACAGAAGGTTATGAAGGACACACAGCCGTAGTGAAAACACTTTCCCCAAACCGGATAACTCCTCCTGTGGCCTCCGAACACAAAACGCTTCAAGGCCAATATTTTGTTGTGAATTTTCTTCAATCGGGTTGAAATGTAGTCTTATCACTTAAAATAAACACACTACAGCTTGAGGAAAAGTGTTTCCCAAAGAAACACGCAAACATTATCTTCTCCAGAGTCAGACAAGAAGATAGATACCAATTTCCTCTCCGTGCGTTAGTAGAAACCTATCTGGCTGCAAGCTAGCCTAGCTTAGCACAAATGAATGGAAGCGGATACGGACCACTAGCCTAGTTTAAGACTCCGGGAAAGGTGTTTTTGGCCAACAGCTATAGGCTAGCTGGGTCTGTATCTGCTTCCATTAATTTGTGCTAAGCTATAGGCTAGCTTGCAGCCGGATTGGCTGGCATCTATTTTCTTGTCCAACTCTGGAGAATGCAGCTGATAGGATCATTAGCACCTCACTCCCATCTCCTCAGAACCTGTACAACACAAGAAGAGCCAGCATTATGTCCTGCTGTGTTCCTGGTGTAAAGAGTAAGACGGCCAGAAACTCATTATTTTACACTGGAACAGCCTGCCTATGCACATCAAGCAAAGTCTGTCACAATCTGCCTCAGCTTCCCTATGGACTCTTGGGTGCATCACAGACTACATCAACTTTTGTGTGGACTCCAATGTTCCATCTAGGACTGTTACCTGCTACCCTAACAACAAGCCATGGGTCACTAAGGACATCAAAGCCCTACTGAACGAGAAGAAGAGGGCTTTCAACGCAGGCAACAGGGAGGAGGTCAAAAGAGTTCAGGGGCGTCTGAGAATCAACCTCAGAGAGAGCAAAGACAAATACAGGAGGAAGTTGGAAGGTCAGCTGGAAAACAATAACATCAAACAAGTGTGGACTGGAATGCAGACCATAACCGGCATTAAACCGGCAGGGGGAAGGGGAGTGGATGGAGATGTGGACCGGGCTAATGAGCTAAACCTGTTTTACAATAGGTTTGATACAGCGCCCCCGGCCAGTCTGGCCCCCCTCCCCCCGACACTACTCCAGTTGCCCTGCCCACCCCCACATCTCTCAGCCCTTCAACTCGAGCAACCCCCTCCCTCCCCCCAACTGCCCACGCCCCCTCATCTCTGGTGCAGCCTGTCTGCCCCCTGCGGCTTGAAGACCCGCTCCTCCCCCCAACACCTGAGATCCCCACAGTATGGCTCTCTGCAGACCAGGTGAGTACACAGCTGAGCAAGTTACACGCAGGCAAGGCTGCAGGTCCTGATGGGGTGAGTCCAAAAAAAAAACCTGTGCCTCTCAGCTGTGTGATGTGCTCCAGCTCATATTCAACATGAGCCTGAGGCTGCAGAGAGTCTCGACACTGTGGAAAACCTCCTGTGTGGTCCCTGTCCCTAAGTGCCCGCGTCCCAGAACGTCCAAGGACTACAGGCCGGTGGCTCTAACCTCTCACATAATGAAGACCATGGAGAGGTTAGTCCTGGAGCAACTCCGCCCGGTGACCAAACCCCACCTAGACCCACTCCAGTTCGCCTACCAGCCCCGACTGGGGGTAGAGGATGCTGTCATCTACCTGCTGAACCGAGCCTACACTCACCTAGACAAGCCGGGGAGCACTGTGAGAATCATGTTCTTTGACTTCTCCAGTGCTTTTGATACCATAAGGCCTGGGCTACTGGGTGAGAAGTTGGAGGCGATGCAAGTAGAGGCCCCCCTGGTGTCCTGGGTTGTGGACTATCTGACGGGCAGAGCACAGTACGTGCGCCTACGGAGTTGTGTGTCAGACAGACTGGTCAGCAACACCGGGGCCCCGCAGGGGACAGTCCTCTCTCCCTTCCTCTTCACTGTCTACACCAACGACTTCCACTATCGGTCAGAGTCCTGCCACCTTCAGAAGTTTTCTGATGACTCTGCGATAGTGGGATGTATAAAGGACGGTGACGAGAGGGAATACCGGGAACTGGTAGTGGACTTCGTCACATGGTGCGATAAAAACCACCTGCAGCTAAATGTGGCAAAGACCAAGGGAGTGGTTGTGGAGCTGGGGAGGAGGAGGAGTGCACCTGTGACCCCCGTTTCCATCAGGGGAGTTGATGTGGACATGGTGGAGGTGTACAAATACCTCGGTGTGCACATCGACAACAAACTGAACGGGTCAAAACATGCAGAGGCACTATACAAGAAGGGCCAGAGCCGACTCTACTTCCTCAGAAGGCTGAGATCCTTCAATGTCTGTACAAGGATGTTGAGGATGTTCTATGAGTCGGTGGTGGCGGGCGCCTTCTTGTATGCTGTGGCCTGCTGGGGCAGCTGACTGAGAGCAGTGGACACAAACAGGCTGGATAAGCTGGTCAGGAAGGCCAGCAGCGTGGTTGGGGTGGAGCTGGACTCTCTAGCGAGGGTGGCGGAGAGGAGGAGCCTTGCTAAGCTCCAGGCCATCAGGGAAAACCCCACCCACCCACTATACACAGACTTGGCTGACAGGAGGAGCATGTTCAGTGCTAGGCTCACACTACCCAAATGCAGCACTGAACGGCACAGGAAGTCCTTCATTCCAACAGCCATCAGACTATACAATGCATCACTGTGCCTCACTGCATCACTGAGCACAGAGCGGCAGCTCAATAGTGGCAGGAGGCCGCGACTAGCGGCCTCCAGGTTCCAAAACAGGGGGCAGTGATGGCTGCCAGACATTGACCTTGGATTAATAGGAACCCAAGGAGGAGAATACACTACCTGAAGCATACTGCACCTTATGTGACACTGTGAATATATATTTCATTTAGTTAGATAGTTAAATTATATTGACCAAATTGTTTACACTGCTGTGTTGTTTTTTACTACCTGTACCTCCCCCCTCATGCTCAGTATATTTTTACTGTATTTATTTCTGTATATTTTATTTCATTTTTATTCTATTTTACTCTACTCTTATCCTAGGCAACTTGATTGATTTGTGTTATTATTCTAATTCGTGACCTGTCCTGTCTAAATGTCTAAATGTTGAGCGATTTGCAGTGTCAAATTACCCACGGGATAATAAAAGTATTTCTATTCTATTCTATTCTATTCTCTTGAACTTTCTGAACATAGACAGTGCTCTGCTGCCCCCTGGCGGAATAATGGGGTTAATGACTTTGCTGGCTCCGGTCATGCATTTGTACCTGGTTTGGGTTGCAATCACTAATGTACTACCTATGTTCATGTTGTCTGTAATCTTGCCCTGCCTAGTCTAATGTCCTCCCCTGTCTGGGGTTGTTTATGTTCCAGTGAGCCCCTTGTTATTTAGTCCTGATTTCCTTGTGTGTGTATTGATATTCATGTGTCCTAGCCCAGTCTACCCCCAGCTGTTTCTTGTCATAATTAGTCCCTGTATATATACGTGCGCCATAGTTCTGTTTTCTCCCTGTGTGCTGCCTGCATTGTTCCTTTCGTGAAGCTCTCAGTATTATCCAGTACCATGGTCTTCGGGGGAGCTCATTATTTTTCTTTTGGGGGGGCCATAGGCTATAGATATGAGTATTACAGAACCACACGTCCACACCACACAGGTGTCTAAATACACATGCTCAGATTAACCCCTCTGATCCAACACTGAAATTCACACACAACAGTCCTATTTACACATAAACACACGGATGAACCAATACCGAACAACAAGTCCACGACCAAACACATCGAGTCTAACATTATTATAGTAGGCAAAAAAATGCAACATTATCGCCACCCACCTGATGGTCAAGATCTGCCCAATTCTCAAAATCTGCATGTCAGCAGGCTGCTTCGCCTTCTTTGTAAAACCAAAATTGGTTAGAAGTAGGGATGTCCGATATTATCGGCCGACCGATATTATCGGCCGATATCGGCAGTAAAATGTGATATCGGAAAATATCGGTATCGGTTTAAAAACAAAAAAAAACAATAACAATATTTGTTATATATATATCCAGTGAAATTATTAGTTACCTGAAATTATTCCGTTTTTTGGACGGGGAAACCCTGCATATATCGGTATCGGTTGATATCGGTATCGGAAATTAAGAGTTGGACAATATCGGAATATCGGTATCGGTAAAAAAGCCAATATCGAGCATCCCTAGTTAGAAGGCTTCCTTCTTTGATATTTCATTTAACTTTCGACATTATCCTGGATACCTGTATTTTCTTTTTTTTAAACGGCGTGTGAAGTTGATTTGTGCCTGCAGACTGCAGTGCAGCGCCGCCACGCTCCGAATGGTAAACGCAAGAATAGCATGCATGTTGCACGCATATTACGAGTAGGGTATATCTGCAGTGCCACAACCCCATAGATTTATGCTATTGTCTATTACGGTGAATTAGTGCGCAAATCATTAATAATACATCAAAATAGCCTAATTTTATTATTATACACGATGATGACGATACAGAAAATTTCAGAAAAATGAGAAATGCTGAGAAATGCATGGCAAAAATAGCATTTATTGTCAGTATTTTAGAGACCCCCCAAAAATTCACAAATCATGTTTTCAGGGTGGCTGATGTCTCATCTAGGGGAGCCATGGCCCCCACAGCTCCCCCATGATTCGCACCCTGGTATTATCCTGTCGTGTTCCCTCGTGTACCTCCTGTGAAACTCCCTGTATTATCCTGCCTTCGTGTTCCTGCCATGTTTATCCTGTATTTCCTCGCGAGTCCGTTCCTGTAAATCTAGTCCCCGTTTTCCAGCCTAGCTGAGGTTTTGTTTTCGTGTTTGAAGTTCGCTTTTGTTTATTGCCCTGCCTTGTAACGTTCCTTGTTTGCTACGTTCAAGTAAAGCTTGTTATTTGCAACGTCGACTCGTGCATCGTCTCTCTCACCCCCCACTGTCCTGCGCTTGAATCCTACACATCTCCTAAACTCCCCATTACGACAAAGTCAGACTAAAGTTAATTTCTTTTTATCTACTTTTTCCCCTCCTATTTTTCTGTATTTTTCTCCCATCCCAATTTAGTCGTTATGCCAATTCCCCCCTCCCCTTCCTGGTCGTTGCGTGCATTTGCCCCCCACTTGCCGGTCTAGGGAGCCCGGAAGTCTATCAGATGCTTCCTCCGATACATAGGAGACAGCCAGCAGCCTCTTTTCACCTGGCAGTGAGGACTCTCATTGGTGAAGTGTAACGTGTGGGAGGCTCACACTACCTTCCCCAGTTCCCTCCCTCGCTGTGCAGGAGTCCCCCAACCGACCTGTAGGGGTAGCTGTTTACAACGACCAGGACCCACCCCACCGGCTTTCCACCCGCTGACTCTGCCAATTGTGTCAGTATGGACGACCGGCCAAGCCGGAGGTACCGCGGCAGCCGGATTCGATCCCACTGTCTCTGCGGTGGTAGACAGACGCTTAGTCCGCTTGCCTACCCGGCCGCCAGACTAAAGCGTTTTTTAAAACAAAAGTAAAGGTGCTTCTTTGGGAAGAAGTGTAGGTTTGAGACTACTAGGGATGTCCGATATTATCGGCCTACCGATATTGGCATTAAAATGTGATATCGGAAAATATCAGTATCGGTTTTCAAAAAAATATATATATATATATTTTCTTTTACATTTATATAACCTTTATTTACCCAGGCAAGCAAGTAAGAACAAATTCTGATTTTATTTATTGTCAAAAGTATGCATAATGTTATGTTAATTCCACAACAAGACATATGTAATGTTAATTACCTGAAATTATTCCGTTTTTTGGACGGGGAAACCCTGCATATATCGGTATCGGTTGATATCGGTTGATATCGGTATCGGAAATTAAGCGTTGGACAATATCGATATATCGGTATCGGTAAAAAAGCCAATATCGAGCATCCCTAGTCTCCCATTTTTCCCATCTTCTCTTAGTGTAGTGCAGGGTACAAAATGTATTTTATGTCTTGTTTTATTGTGTTTTTATTGGGATTGTGTTTTTTTATTGTGTTTTTTTACTGTTACAGTTAGGACAGCCGAAACCCGTCCAATCTTTTGCCGTCGACTAAAGACGCACTTCTTCAACCATTATCTAAAAAAAATATATATATTATATATATATATATATATATATATATATATATAAAAATCTAACCCTAACTAACCTTACTGTCATGCACTTGTCCTAATAAACTAACCTACACTGTAGCACTCAACACTTTGATGAACATTGTTGTTACTCAGCTGATAGAGTCGTACAGAACTTGTAAGTCTCTTTGGATAAAAGCGTCAGCTAAATGACTAAATGTAAATGTATGTATGTTCTCCATCGAGGATCCACTTTGGAAATAAGTGTTTACTTTTAAGTAATGCTTTTAAGTGCAATCCTCTGGAGTGCAGGGTCATGCTACTTCAATGTTATGTATGATACTTGTAATTTTCCTAAATCAAATCAAATCAAATTAAATCAAATCAAATCAAATCAAATCATGTCTGGCCCACTAAGGCCCCCCCCCCCCTGCCTCTCTTGGTACAGTCCGTCCTATCTGCCCCCTGCCTCTCTTGGTACAGTCCGTCCTATCTGCCCCCTGCCTCTCTTGGTACAGTCCGTCCTATCTGCCTCCTGCCTCTCTTGGTACAGTCCGTCCTATCTGCCCCCTGCCTCTCTTGGTACAGTCCGTCCTATATGCCCCCTGCCTCTCTTGGTACAGTCCGTCCTATCTGCCCCCTGCCTCTCTTGGTACAGTCCGTCCTATCTGCCCCCCTGCCTCTCTTGGTACAGTCCGTCCTATCTGCCCCCTGCCTCTCTTGGTACAGTCCGTCCTATATGCCCCCTGCCTCTCTTGGTACAGTCCGTCCTATCTGCCCCCTGCCTCTCTTGGTACAGTCCGTCCTATATGCCCCCTGCCTCTCTTGGTACAGTCCGTCCTATCTGCCCCCTGCCTCTCTTGGTACAGTCCGTCCTATCTGCCCCCTGCCTCTCTTGGTACAGTCCGTCCTATATGCCCCCTGCCTCTCTTGGTACAGTCCGTCCTATCTGCCCCCTGCCTCTCTTGGTACAGTCCGTCCTATCTGCCCCCTGCCTCTCTTGGTACAGTCTGTCAAGTCAAGTCAAGTCAAGAGTTTTATTTGTCACGGCATACAAGTATACAATGAAATGCGGGGGGTCTTGCCCGCAACGATTGTGCATAATACAATAATAATAATAATAAGAATCCAATAGAACGACATTGTGCAATAATACAAGTAATCAAAGTAGGGCATATTGGATTATGTACATACGTTTTTACAGAGCATGGTAGGACATGCTAGGTCCTGTGATAGTGCAATACACTGTTAGCTACGGATGAGGCACTGGGTCTTTATGTAGACTGCTATACAATGCTATATTATACAATCTCAAGTTATACTATACTATTCTTAAAGTGACCTTTCCTTTTGTAAAGTGACCATAAGTGTGAGTGTGTGCAGCATGAGTGTGTGTGTGTGCTCATGTTAAAGTGGCTGCTAGTGTGTGAGCGTGTACAGTGTGTGTGTTGTGTGTGTGCGCATTTGTGCTTGTGTGTGGAGAGTTCAGTGTTCAAGGCTCTGATGGCCTGGGGGAAGAAGCTGAGCCGAAGTCTCTCTGTCCTAGTTGCTGGTGTTTGCAGGCGTTTGCCTGACCGCAGCAGCTTGAACAGGCTGTTGTTGGGGTGGTGAGGGTCTTTCATTATTCTGCAGGCTCTGTCCCATCTGTTACCGGTAAGGAGGTACCACTGAGAGGTTTCTGAAGGAGGGGGGAGCCAGGTTGGTATTGTACCTGGGCTTCTATAGCAATACCCAACACAGAGAAGCAGGGGTGGCTTCTATAGCCATACCCAACACAGAGAAGCAGGGGTGGCTTCTATAGCCATACCCAACACAGAGAAGCAGTAAGTATTGTGGCAGATATCATCCCTCGTCACATGGCTATGTGGAGGAAGGGAGATACTACTGCCACGGGCAGAGGAGAGATAATTGAGGAGTTGATTAGGACTGATGGAATACACCTGTGCACCACGTGAACACACAAGACACACATAGCATAAAACCCTAGGAGAGACAAAGGAGAGTTGAGTGGAGGTGAGGAAGAAGCAGAGATCGTGGAGAGAGAGTGTTATACTGAGTTTGTGAGGTGAGAGGTAGTTGGAAGGAGAGGTGAAAGCGAGAAGGTGTTCGTGGTACTGGACCCTGGACTGGCTGAGATACCCCCTTGTGAAACTGACCCTGGACCGGACGACAAACCCTGAGTATTGAACATTCCCTTTTTCTACGAGAGCCTGGAACGTGTTTTGACCCTGGACTGTTATTTTACTACTCTATTGCCGATCGGACTTGTACTGTTGCTCAATAAATATCATTTATTTATTGAAATTGTGCTTGTGTGGACATTGGATTTGTGTTTTGGTCCGTGTCAAGCCTGAACGCCACCAGGCTCGTCAAGTAAAAGTATGCATTCTACATCAGGGCTGTACACTGCGAGCATCTCGTCGCAAATTGCCCCCTAATCTGGCCGGTGCGAGTGGAAAATATCATCTGGGGGCAAGCTTGCGAGTAGTGCAACCCTTCATTCGCATTTCACTCCTAAATTAATCCATACAAATTGGATAAAACATTAGCCTACAACCAGGGCATAATGTTGCGGTTGTAATTTCATTAGACAGACCAGCGCGGACCTTTAATAACATGCAATTTGATTGACACGAGCAATGGGCTAACGTTAGCTGCTATCCACGGTACCATTAGGATTATGCTAAGCTAACTAGCGTTAGCTGCTGCTAACCCTGGACACCAGTCAAAGCGGACTCCACAACACTAGTTCCATTCGGGAGGAAAGGGGGTGGGTTATATTGACAACGCTTGACAACAGAAGTTTAAACCAGGGCTGTCAGTTTATCGCGTTAATTAGATTAATTAATTACACAGCAAATTATCGTGTTATGAAAATTAACTCTAAATTAATTACAATTTTTTTTTTTTTTTTTTTTAATAATATTTTTTTTGTATCTCATTAATTCCATAAGAATGTAGAATACACATTTACAGACTTTTTTATTTTTTAATATGGTCCATTTGCATGTTCTTGGTATCTGATTCTAGGGACATCTATGAATCTCAGGGAATGTATTCCCAGTGTCAGAAATACTGTGGGCTAGATCCACAAAGAATGGATTGCACGGTGCAAGTTGCACCCTGGTCTGCATCCCCTTAACAATTGTGTGCCGTACTGTATTGTACCCATTCTGCAATCTGTTAATAACATTTTCATTCAATCAATCAATCTGCGCGGTGATTGATTGAATGAAAATTTTATTTTGAGTAAATTGTAATGAACCAAATGAGAATACCAATACATTTTTTTGTATCTTTGACTGTGAATAACACCATGCTCAAATTGACCAGACCTGAAAAATCTAAGCAAATTAATAGATGAAAGATGATTAAACAGAAGGTTTTGTAGATACAGTACTGAATTCTGCCATCCGGACACATGCAATTTGAAATATGATTATATAATATAGAATATCAGGCATAAAATGGTTATGCGATTAAAATGCGATTAATTAGATTAATTAATTACAAATCCTGTAATTAATTAGATTAATTTTTTTAATCGCCTGACAGCACTAGTTTAAACATAACTTCATATTTATTGGTTATTCGTTTCTGTTACTGTATATCATCCACTTTCCATCTCCGTCTGTTAAACGCTTCCTGTTTACATTCGAGTGTGACGTCATCACCTACGGCAGCTTAGACGATCAAACGCAAACCTAGAACAAAACCCGGGGGGGGGCTGGCTCTCTCATTCGCTCTCTCTCTCTCTCTCTCTCTCTCTCTCTCTCTCTCTCTCTCTCTCTCTCTCTGATTGATTGAAAACTTTATTAACAGATTGCAGAATGGGTACAATACAGTACAGCTCTCTCTACATTCAATGATTTAAAGTAGCCAAACGTTACAGACAGTATAAATACTAACTGGATAGTTGATGATATAAACATTTAATTTCATTATCTGAAATATTCTAAAATCATTAAGTCTGCTAAGCCATTATCCCTTTGTGTGTGTGATTATTATTTTCTCACAGTAGTGTGTGTGTATATATATATATATGTGTATATATATATATATATATATATATATATATATATATATATATATATATATATATATATATATATATATATATATATGTGTGTGTTTGGCTAAAGTGGATAGAAAACACAGTACTGTGCAAAAAAAAGGCACCCAAAAGTTTTTATATAAATGGTCTTAGATGTAAATAAATTTTTTATTAGTGTGTCAGTAGACTACTCTTAGTACATTTTCATTAAATAATTTTTTAAAGCATCTTCATGGTTTAATAATGCAAACATATGTTGCAGGGACTTATTATAATCATCATATTGGCGTGACTGTATGCATCAAAGGGTTAAATCAAGCATTTTTAAGTGCTTTAGAGGAAATGTCAAAATATTGCGATATATATCGTGTATCGTGATATGGCCAAAAAATATCGCGATATCATTTAGAGGCCATATCGCCCAGCCCTACTATAATGGTAAAATAGTTATTTAAAAATGTGCCCCTAAAAAATATTCTTTGCCCCTAAATTTCTTATTTAGGGGCAAGTGTGCCCCTAGTGAAAAAGCTTAGCGTACAGCCCTGTACATGCCGTTTGTGCATTCCATTTGGGAGCATTCAATCCTCGATCCGTTGACCTCTATAGGTCATGTTAAAGGTATGTCGTCCAGTTATGCTGCTCTGATTATGTCCGCTGTGAAAGTACATAATTTTCAATTTTAACAATGTTTTCAATGCAAAACCTTTTTCTTCAAAGTAACTAGTAACTGACGGGTTCAGATAAATGTAGTGGAGTAAAAAGTACAATATTTCCTTTGAGATGTAGTGGAGGGGGGCGTCCGAGTGGCGCACCGCATACAGCACTACGGTGCAACACGGCCGACCTGGGTTCGACTCCCGGACCCGGTGATCTTTGCCGAATGTCTTCCCCGGTCTGTCTCCCATTCCTCCTCTCTCTCTCTCTACCGGACTGCCCGGTAGCAAAAATCAATAAAAACCTACAAAAACATAACTTGTCAGAAAAAAAGTACAAGTAGCTCAACATTTTACTTAAGTACAGTACTTGGTACTAAGTCAAATACTTAGTTTCTTTCCACCACTAAAATCAGATCCACGTCTCTGGAACGTAAGCCGACGCCGCTGGAAACAGAACGATCTATAGTAGGAACCCCCGGCAGTGAAGCCAATGGTTTCCATCCCCGGAGCGGGAAGGTAAGCTATAAAACCGGCCAGCCGTGGTGAACACACTGGACACTGAGGCAGGGCTGAGGAGACCAGCTGGGGAGAGAGAGGCGGAGAGGACGGCCCAGAGCCGTGCTGGATGGAGAAGAGTCATCGATGGCCTGTGCTCCGCTTGGAGTTAATGGGCCAAGAAGAAGAAGATGACGAATATAGCAAACTTGAACGTAGAGGTTCTCAAACTAACAGGTTTCACCAGGAGTCACTGCTGAATTCTCACCAGTAAAAGCAACAGAGTTGCCCTGTTTAGGGTCTTAGGAACATATTGACATTTTAAACTCGGAATGTAATTCGGTGGATCCTTTATATTATACTCTTTTATATTTTGGGTGCGTATCGATGACATGTTTCACCTTTTTTATGGCGATTTTAAATGGATTGCATTCATATAGCGCTTTCATGCAAATCGCTTTACAACTTATGCTTCACATTCATCCATTCGCTCAGACGTTCACACACCGACGGCGGAGGCGACCGTGGAAGGTGCCAACCTGCTCCTCAGGGGGTTAAGTGTCTTGCTCAAGGGCACTTCGGCACACTGCCGGGAGAAGCCGGAATCAAACCAGGAACCTTCCAGAAGACCGCTCTACTTCCTGAACCCACTGTCGCCCCCGGCAACAAGCTAGTTAGTTAGCTAGCTAGTTAGCAGCTAGTTAAAATGTCACATTTGAGAAGATATTTTATTTACAATATTGAAATTGACATTCCTGCTCCAGCAGGGAATACCAGGTAATGCATTACTGTAATCACATTACTTTCTCCTGTAAGCAGACTGATCCAATTTCAGCCATCGCATCACAGTGACTGATCTGACGAAGAGTTTCAAGTTCAAGTTTCTTTAATATTTGTCATACAGAAGTACAGAATACTTTTATACAAAATGCTTCTTACTGTTACGCTCCAGAGACTGTGCAAGACAAGATAAGTATGAAATAAAATAACATAGTAAAATTAGAAGTAAAAAAATGAGGTCACAGTGTTCAGTTTAGACATATGTACAATGTTCGATGCAGAATAGACGTAGTTACCATACAATATACAATACTGTGCAGTGTACTAATATACAATACTATATAGTGCAAGGCAGAAATGGGACGAGGTGCAATTTAGGTACAATTCACAGTAGGTGTACGAGTTGTAGTGCAAATCCTTTATCAATAAATATAAAGTGTAAAGTGTGTTTGTGTGATCTAAAGTGTGGAGAGTGGGTGCTGCAGTGTGTTGTTTGTTTGAGTGAGTGTGTGCGTGTGGGTGTGTGTGCTGTGTGCATTTGATGGTTGTTGCATAGTGTTTATTGTTCGTTTAGCAGCCTGATGGCCTGGGGATAGAAGCTTCTTCTGAGTCTTTCTGTGCTCGCCTTAAGACTCCGGTATCGCTTGCCTGACCGCAGCAGTTCAAAGAGGCAGTTGTTCGGGTGGCTCGAGTCCTTAATAATTCTCTTAGCCTTCCCCTTGCACCGCTTGTTGTAAATGTTCTGGAGGGTGGGAAGCCCCCCTCCAATTGTGCGTTCGGCTGAACGTGTCACTCTTTGTAGTCTGCTACGGTCTTGTGCAGTGCTATTCCCAAACCAGGAGGTGATGTTGCCGGTCAGGATGCTCTCTATTGTACATGAGTAGAAGTTCCTAAGGATCTTCTGACTGACTTGGAACTTCCTTAGGCGCCTGAGGAAGTAGAGGCGTTGTCGTGCCTTCTTCACAACACTGTCAATGTGTGTGGTCCATGTCAAGTCCTCGGATATGTGGGCTCCGAGGTACTTGAAACTGTTCACTCTCTCAACCGGTGCCCCGTCGATGCTGAGGGGGCTGTAGTCCTTGACCCCCGACCTCCTGAAGTCCACAATCATCTCTTTTGTTTTGCTGACGTTCAGGGAGAGGCAGTTCTCCTGACACCACTGTGACAGGTTCTCTACCTCTTCCAGGTAGGCCCTTTCGTCGTTGGCAGAGATCAGGCCCACCACTACTGTGTCATCAGCAAATTTGATGATGGTGTTGTTGTTCCGCTGTGCTACGCAGTCATGTGTGTACAGGGAGTAGAGGAGGGGGCTCAGAACACAGCCCTGGGGGGCCCCTATGTTGAGCGTGATGGATGAGGAGGTGCAGTTGCCGGCTCTTACCACCTGGGGTCTGCCCGTCAGGAAGTCCAAGTCCAAGAAGAGGTTGCCGTTACTTGCATTGCATACATTATCATTACCCCCCTTCTTTCTTTGTAGATTCAAATCGATGAATCAATTAATAATAAATATATAACATAAATATTGATACGATTCCATTATGTGCCTTTCGAAGAATCCCTCCTAGTTTACTGCTCATTCAGGGCTGACCTTGGTGAGAGAAGACACACTAGAGAGAGAGAGAGAGAGAGAGAGAGAGAGAGAGAGAGAGAGAGAGAGAGAGAGAGAGAGAGAGAGACTACTGTCTATTCTATTTTATAATTTTCAGTATTGCCTATTTTTTTACTGAATCAACCCGCACTTTTTTACTCCGATATTCGATTTTATAATTTTTATTACTGAATGAAACCGTAAACGGCCTATTGGGATGTTCGATCCTAATGTGAAAAACTGTTATTTACCTTACCTTGCTACCTCTCTATCTTTTTCATGTTAGCTTATGCCTGTATTTCTTTTTACTGCTAGGAAGCACTTTGAACTGCAATTTCTGTATGAAAAGTGCTATACAAATAAAGATTATTATTATTTCCTGACAGAGCCCTATAAACATAGAGAAATACCACCATCTTACTGCTTATTTTCATCCCCCGTCTCGTCTCCATTTGCTTCAGGAAGACTATAGCTGGGGCGCATGACCCCGTCCATGTCGACGGGTCGGAGGTCGAGCGCACCTCCAGCTTCAGAAGGCTGGGAGTCCACATCTCAGAGGACCTCTCTCTCTCTGAGGCCCGGAGAGCACTGCAGAGGGGGGTGACAAAAAACGCCCAGCGCATGCCGGGCTGGTACATCCATCACAAGCGGTGTCTGAGGGAGGAAGGCACGCAGCGTGTCGAGGACACCTCCCATCGCAATCATGGACCGCTACAGGAACCTCTATTCCATGTCAAGCAGACTTATTTCCCTCAGCTGTCGTCTCCCTGCACTCTGTCCCACGATGAAAGCCGCCCCCCATCATACCATACCTACTGCCGTCATCGTCTACAACTCCCCTACTGTATGTCAAGTGACAACCTGTATGAGAACGATGCAATTTTCTTTTATTATTATTATTTTTCTTTTCGTCTTTTTGTCGACTGTATTTTTCATTTATTTTAGGTATTGTGGGGTTATATGTAGTCATGTATTGTATGCAGTGGTGCGTTGGTGATTTCATACCTGGTTGCACTGTGTTTTAATGAGGTCACGTGCACGCTCGCTCCCGTGCATGCGCATAAAATGTTCCCTCGCGTGCGTACAGGATAAAGACGATGCCTAATTGCCTCTAGGAATGGAATGTAACACATTTCATTCACAAGTTTATGCAAAGTAGCCAGGTGGGTACTACTTGGCGAGTTGGCGCATGAAGTCGAGTGCAGCGCATTCTTGTGTGCGTGTGCGCGCTCCTGCTCACAGACCTGGTGGAACGGTATGCAACCCGTCCCATGACCAACACACCACTGATTATATGTTTGTATGTATATAATGTTGTTGTTGAACCTTAAAAAAACTATAAAAAACTATTTAAATACAACTCCCCTACACTGTAATCATAATGATCTTAACCATCTACCTCATACTATAGCCGACCCATATAACTCTGTATGATAGCATGTACAATAGTGCTGTATATAAAGTATATATACATACTGAACCAAGCATTTCACTGTACTTACTTAGGCCCATCGCTGAGTCCCAATGGAGCCTAGGCCATCTACGACTTTTCTCCATTCAACACGGCTTTGGGCTTTCTGCCCCCCAGCTGGTTCCTTTCTGCCTCCCCCCAGCTGGTTCCTTTCTGCCTCCCCCCAGCTAGTTCCTTTCTGCCTCCCCCCAGCTAGTTCCTTTCTGCCTCCCCCCAGCTAGTTCCTTTCTGCCTCCCCCCAGCTGGTTCCTTTCTGCCCCTCAGCTAGTTCCTTTCTGCCTCCCCCCAGCTAGTTCCTTTCTGCCTCCCCCCAGCTGGTTCCTTTCTGCCTCCCCCCAGCTAGTTCCTTTCTGCCTCCTCCCAGCTAGTTCCTTTCTGCCTCCCCTCAGCTAGTTCATTTCTGCCCCCCAGCTAGTTCCTTTCTGCCCCTCAGCTAGTTCCTTTCTGCCTCCCCTCAGCTAGTTCCTTTCTGCCTCCCCTCAGCTAGTTCCTTTCTGCCTCCCCCCAGCTAGTTCCTTTCTGCCTCCCCTCAGCTGGTTCCTTTCTGCCCCTCAGCTAGTTCTTTTCTGCCTCCCCCCAGCTAGTTCCTTTCTGCCCCTCAGCTAGTTCCTTTCTGCCCCCCAGCTGGTTCCTTTCTGCCTCCCCTCAGCTGGTTCCTTTCTGCCTCCCCCCAGCTAGTTCCTTTCTGCCTCCCCCCAGCTAGTTCCTTTCTGCCTCCCCCCAGCTAGTTCCTTTCTACCTCCCCCAGCTAGTTCCTTTCTGCCCCTCAGCTAGTTCCTTTCTGCCCCTCAGCTAGTTCCTTTCTGCCTCCCCTCAGCTAGTTCCTTTCTGCCTCCCCCCAGCTAGTTCCTTTCTGCCTCCCCCCAGCTAGTTCCTTTCTACCTCCCCCAGCTAGTTCCTTTCTGCCCCTCAGCTAGTTCCTTTCTGCCCCTCAGCTAGTTCCTTTCTGCCTCCCCTCAGCTAGTTCCTTTCTGCCTCCCCCCAGCTAGTTCCTTTCTACCTCCCCCAGCTAGTTCCTTTCTGCCCCTCAGCTAGTTCCTTTCTGCCCCTCAGCTAGTTCCTTTCTGCCTCCCCCCAGCTAGTTCCTTTCTACCTCCCCCAGCTAGTTCCTTTCTGCCTCCCCCCAGCTAGTTCCTTTCTGCCTCCCCCCAGCTAGTTCCTTTCTGCCCCTCAGCTAGTTCCTTTCTGCCTCCCCTCAGCTGGTTCCTTTCTGCCCCTCAGCTAGTTCCTTTCTGCCTCCCCCCAGCTAGTTCCTTTCTACCTCCCCCAGCTAGTTCCTTTCTGCCTCCCCCCAGCTAGTTCCTTTCTGCCTCCCCCCAGCTAGTTCCTTTCTGCCTCCCCCCAGCTAGTTCCTTTCTGCCCCTCAGCTAGTTCCTTTCTGCCCCTCAGCTGGTTCCTTTCTACCTCCCCCAGCTGGTTCCTTTCTGCCTCCCCCCAGCTAGTTCCTTTCTGCCTCCCCCCAGCTAGTTCCTTTCTGCCTCCCCCCAGCTAGTTCCTTTCTGCCCCTCAGCTGGTTCCTTTCTGCCCCTCAGCTAGTTCCTTTCTGCCCCTCAGCTGGTTCCTTTCTGCCTCCCCTCAGCTAGTTCCTTTCTGCCTCCCCCCAGCTAGTTCCTTTCTGCCCCTCAGCTGGTTCCTTTCTGCCTCCCCTCAGCTGGTTCCTTTCTGCCTCCCCCCAGCTAGTTCCTTTCTGCCCCTCAACTGGTTCCTTTCTGCCCCCCAGCTAGTTCCTTTCTGCCTCCCCCCAGCTAGTTCCTTTCTGCCTCCCCTCAGCTAGTTCCTTTCTGCCCCTCAGCTGGTTCCTTTCTGCCCCCCAGCTAGTTCCTTTCTGCCTCCCCTCAGCTAGTTCCTTTCTGCCCCTCAGCTGGTTCCTTTCTGCCCCCCAGCTAGTTCCTTTCTGCCCCTCAGCTGGTTCCTTTCTGCCTCCCCCCAGCTAGTTCCTTTCTGCCCCTCAGCTGGTTCCTTTCTGCCCCCCAGCTAGTTCCTTTTGCCTCCCCTCAGCTAGTTCCTTTCTGCCCCTCAGCTGGTTCCTTTCTGCCCCCCAGCTAGTTCCTTTCTGCCCCCCAGCTAGTTCCTTTTGCCTCCCCTCAGCTAGTTCCTTTCTGCCCCTCAGCTGGTTCCTTTCTGCCCCTCAGCTGGTTCCTTTCTGCCCCCCAGCTAGTTCCTTTCTGCCCCTCAGCTAGTTCCTTTCTGCCCCTCAGCTAGTTCCTTTCTGCCTCCCCCCAGCTAGTTCCTTTCTGCCCCTCAGCTAGTTCCTTTCTGCCTCCCCCCAGCTAGTTCCTTTCTGCCCCCCAGCTAGTTCCTTTCTGCCCCTCAGCTGGTTCCTTTCTGCCCCCCAGCTAGTTCCTTTCTGCCTCCCCTCAGCTGGTTCCTTTCTGCCTCCCCCCAGCTAGTTCCTTTCTGCCCCTCAGCTAGTTCCTTTCTGCCCCTCAGCTAGTTCCTTTCTGCCCCTCAGCTAGTTCCTTTCTGCCTCCCCTCAGCTAGTTCCTTTCTGCCTCCCCTCAGCTGGTTCCTTTCTGCCTCCCCCCAGCTAGTTCCTTTCTGCCTCCCCTCAGCTGGTTCCTTTCTGCCCCTCAGCTGGTTCCTTTCTGCCCCCCAGCTAGTTCCTTTCTGCCCCTCAGCTAGTTCCTTTCTGCCTCCCCCCAGCTAGTTCCTTTCTGCCCCTCAGCTGGTTCCTTTCTGCCCCTCAGCTGGTTCCTTTCTGCCTCCCCCCAGCTAGTTCCTTTCTGCCTCCCCCCAGCTAGTTCCTTTCTGCCTCCCCCCAGCTACTTCCTTTCTGCCTCCCCCCAGCTAGTTCCTTTCTGCCTCCCCTCAGCTACTTCCTTTCTGCCCCTCAGCTACTTCCTTTCTGCCTCCCCCCAGCTACTTCCTTTCTGCCTCCCCTCAGCTACTTCCTTTCTGCCCCTCAGCTACTTCTTTTCTGCCTCCCCCCAGCTACTTCCTTTCTGCCTCCCCTCAGCTAGTTCCTTTCTGCCCCTCAGCTAGTTCCTTTCTGCCTCCCCCCAGCTAGTTCCTTTCTGCCTCCCCCCAGCTAGTTCCTTTCTGCCCCTCAGCTAGTTCCTTTCTGCCCCTCAGCTGGTTCCTTTCTGCCCCTCAGCTGGTTCCTTTCTGCCCCTCAGCTAGTTCCTTTCTGCCCCTCAGCTAGTTCCTTTCTGCCTCCCCCCAGCTAGTTCCTTTCTGCCCCCCAGCTAGTTCCTTTCTGCCTCCCCCCAGCTAGTTCCTTTCTGCCTCCCCCCAGCTGGTTCCTTTCTGCCTCCCCTCAGCTGGTTCCTTTCTGCCTCCCCCCAGCTAGTTCCTTTCTGCCTCCCCCCAGCTGGTTCCTTTCTGCCTCCCCTCAGCTGGTTCCTTTCTGCCTCCCCCCAGCTAGTTCCTTTCTGCCTCCCCCCAGCTAGTTCCTTTCTGCCTCCCCCCAGCTAGTTCCTTTCTGCCTCCCCCCAGCTAGTTCCTTTCTGCCTCCCCCCAGCTGGTTCCTTTCTGCCTCCCCTCAGCTGGTTCCTTTCTGCCTCCCCCCAGCTAGTTCCTTTCTGCCTCCCCCCAGCTAGTTCCTTTCTGCCTCCCCTCAGCTAGTTCCTTTCTGCCCCTCAGCTGGTTCCTTTCTGCCTCCCCTCAGCTAGTTCCTTTCTGCCCCCCAGCTAGTTCCTTTCTGCCTCCCCACAGCTAGTTCCTTTCTGCCTCCCCCCAGCTAGTTCCTTTCTGCCCCTCAGCTAGTTCCTTTCTGCCTCCCCCCAGCTAGTTCCTTTCTGCCTCCCCTCAGCTGGTTCCTTTCTGCCTCCCCCCAGCTAGTTCCTTTCTGCCTCCCCCCAGCTAGTTCCTTTCTGCCCCCCAGCTAGTTCCTTTCTGCCTCCCCCCAGCTAGTTCCTTTCTGCCTCCCCCCAGCTAGTTCCTTTCTGCCCCCCAGCTAGTTCCTTTCTGCCTCCCCCCAGCTAGTTCCTTTCTGCCCCTCAGCTAGTTCCTTTCTGCCCCTCAGCTAGTTCCTTTCTGCCTCCCCCCAGCTAGTTCCTTTCTGCCTCCCCTCAGCTAGTTCCTTTCTGCCCCCCAGCTAGTTCCTTTCTGCCCCTCAACTGGTTCCTTTCTGCCTCCCCCCAGCTACTTCCTTTCTGCCTCCCCTCAGCTACTTCCTTTCTGCCCCTCAGCTAGTTCCTTTCTGCCTCCCCCCAGCTACTTCCTTTCTGCCTCCCCTCAGCTACTTCCTTTCTGCCCCTCAGCTAGTTCCTTTCTGCCCCCCAGCTGGTTCCTTTCTGCCTCCCCCCAGCTGGTTCCTTTCTGCCTCCCCCCAGCTGGTTCCTTTCTGCCTCGCCTCAGCTGGTTCCTTTCTGCCTCCCCTCAGCTAGTTCCTTTCTGCCCCTCAGCTGGTTCCTTTCTGCCCCTCAGCTGGTTCCTTTCTGTCTCCCCCCAGCTAGTTCCTTTCTGCCTCCCCCCAGCTAGTTCCTTTCTGCCTCCCCTCAGCTACTTCCTTTCTGCCCCTCAGCTAGTTCCTTTCTGCCCCCCAGCTGGTTCCTTTCTGCCTCCCCCCAGCTGGTTCCTTTCTGCCTCCCCCCAGCTGGTTCCTTTCTGCCTCCCCTCAGCTGGTTCCTTTCTGCCTCCCCTCAGCTAGTTCCTTTCTGCCCCTCAGCTGGTTCCTTTCTGCCCCTCAGCTGGTTCCTTTCTGTCTCCCCCCAGCTAGTTCCTTTCTGCCTCCCCCCAGCTAGTTCCTTTCTGCCCCTCAGCTGGTTCCTTTCTGCCTCCCCCCAGCTGGTTCCTTTCTGCCCCTCAGCTAGTTCCTTTCTGCCTCCCCTCAGCTGGTTCCTTTCTGCCTCCCCCCAGCTGGTTCCTTTCTGCCCCTCAGCTAGTTCCTTTCTGCCTCCCCCCAGCTAGTTCCTTTCTGCCCCTCAGCTAGTTCCTTTCTGCCTCCCCTCAGCTAGTTCCTTTCTGCCCCTCAGCTGGTTCCTTTCTGCCCCTCAGCTGGTTCCTTTCTGCCCCCCAGCTAGTTCCTTTCTGCCCCTCAGCTAGTTCCTTTCTGCCCCTCAGCTAGTTCCTTTCTGCCTCCCCCCAGCTAGTTCCTTTCTGCCCCTCAGCTAGTTCCTTTCTGCCCCTCAGCTGGTTCCTTTCTGCCTCCCCTCAGCTAGTTCCTTTCTGCCTCCCCCCAGCTAGTTCCTTTCTGCCCCTCAGCTGGTTCCTTTCTGCCTCCCCTCAGCTAGTTCTTTTCTGCCTCCCCCCAGCTAGTTCCTTTCTGCCTCCCCCCAGCTAGTTCCTTTCTGCCTCCCCTCAGCTGGTTCCTTTCTGCCCCTCAGCTAGTTCTTTTCTGCCTCCCCCCAGCTAGTTCCTTTCTGCCCCTCAGCTAGTTCCTTTCTGCCCCCCAGCTGGTTCCTTTCTGCCTCCCCCCAGCTGGTTCCTTTCTGCCTCCCCCCAGCTAGTTCCTTTCTACCTCCCCCAGCTAGTTCCTTTCTGCCCCTCAGCTAGTTCCTTTCTGCCCCTCAGCTAGTTCCTTTCTGCCTCCCCTCAGCTAGTTCCTTTCTGCCTCCCCCCAGCTAGTTCCTTTCTGCCTCCCCTCAGCTGGTTCCTTTCTGCCCCCCAGCTAGTTCCTTTCTGCCCCCCAGCTAGTTCCTTTCTGCCTCCCCCCAGCTAGTTCCTTTCTGCCCCTCAGCTAGTTCCTTTCTGCCCCTCAGCTAGTTCCTTTCTGCCTCCCCCCAGCTAGTTCCTTTCTGCCTCCCCCCAGCTAGTTCCTTTCTGCCTCCCCTCAGCTAGTTCCTTTCTGCCTCCCCCCAGCTAGTTCCTTTCTGCCCCTCAACTGGTTCCTTTCTGCCTCCCCCCAGCTACTTCCTTTCTGCCTCCCCTCAGCTACTTCCTTTCTGCCCCTCAGCTAGTTCCTTTCTGCCCCTCAGCTAGTTCCTTTCTGCCTCCCCTCAGCTACTTCCTTTCTGCCCCCCAGCTGGTTCCTTTCTGCCTCCCCCCAGCTGGTTCCTTTCTGCCTCCCCCCAGCTGGTTCCTTTCTGCCTCCCCTCAGCTGGTTCCTTTCTGCCTCCCCTCAGCTAGTTCCTTTCTGCCCCTCAGCTGGTTCCTTTCTGCCCCTCAGCTGGTTCCTTTCTGCCTCCCCCCAGCTAGTTCCTTTCTGCCCCCCAGCTAGTTCCTTTCTGCCTCCCCCCAGCTAGTTCCTTTCTGCCTCCCCTCAGCTAGTTCCTTTCTGCCTCCCCTCAGCTAGTTCCTTTCTGCCTCCCCTCAGCTAGTTCCTTTCTGCCTCCCCTCAGCTAGTTCCTTTCTGCCCCTCAGCTAGTTCCTTTCTGCCTCCCCTCAGCTAGTTCCTTTCTGCCTCCCCTCAGCTAGTTCCTTTCTGCCTCCCCTCAGCTGGTTCCTTTCTGCCCCTCAGCTAGTTCCTTTCTGCCTCCCCCCAGCTAGTTCCTTTCTGCCCCTCAGCTGGTTCCTTTCTGCCTCCCCCCAGCTGGTTCCTTTCTGCCCCTCAGCTAGTTCCTTTCTGCCTCCCCTCAGCTGGTTCCTTTCTGCCTCCCCTCAGCTGGTTCCTTTCTGCCTCCCCCCAGCTGGTTCCTTTCTGCCCCTCAGCTAGTTCCTTTCTGCCTCCCCTCAGCTAGTTCCTTTCTGCCTCCCCTCAGCTAGTTCCTTTCTGCCCCTCAGCTAGTTCCTTTCTGCCCCTCAGCTAGTTCCTTTCTGCCTCCCCCCAGCTAGTTCCTTTCTGCCCCTCAGCTAGTTCCTTTCTGCCCCTCAGCTAGTTCCTTTCTGCCCCTCAGCTAGTTCCTTTCTGCCCCTCAGCTGGTTCCTTTCTGCCTCCCCTCAGCTGGTTCCTTTCTGCCTCCCCCCAGCTGGTTCCTTTCTGCCCCTCAGCTAGTTCCTTTCTGCCTCCCCCAGCTACTTCCTTTCTGCCCCTCAGCTAGTTCCTTTCTGCCCCTCAGCTAGTTCCTTTCTGCCTCCCCCCAGCTAGTTCCTTTCTGCCCCTCAGCTAGTTCCTTTCTGCCTCCCCTCAGCTAGTTCCTTTCTGCCCCTCAGCTGGTTCCTTTCTGCCCCTCAGCTGGTTCCTTTCTGCCCCCCAGCTAGTTCCTTTCTGCCCCTCAGCTAGTTCCTTTCTGCCCCTCAGCTAGTTCCTTTCTGCCTCCCCCCAGCTAGTTCCTTTCTGCCCCTCAGCTAGTTCCTTTCTGCCTCCCCTCAGCTAGTTCCTTTCTGCCTCCCCCCAGCTAGTTCCTTTCTGCCTCCCCTCAGCTGGTTCCTTTCTGCCCCTCAGCTAGTTCTTTTCTGCCTCCCCCCAGCTAGTTCCTTTCTGCCCCTCAGCTAGTTCCTTTCTGCCCCCCAGCTGGTTCCTTTCTGCCTCCCCTCAGCTGGTTCCTTTCTGCCCCTCAGCTAGTTCCTTTCTACCTCCCCCAGCTAGTTCCTTTCTGCCCCTCAGCTAGTTCCTTTCTACCTCCCCCAGCTGGTTCCTTTCTGCCTCCCCCCAGCTAGTTCCTTTCTGCCCCTCAGCTAGTTCCTTTCTACCTCCCCCAGCTAGTTCCTTTCTGCCCCTCAGCTAGTTCCTTTCTGCCTCCCCTCAGCTAGTTCCTTTCTGCCTCCCCTCAGCTAGTTCCTTTCTGCCTCCCCCCAGCTAGTTCCTTTCTGCCTCCCCCCAGCTAGTTCCTTTCTGCCTCCCCCCAGCTAGTTCCTTTCTGCCCCCCAGCTAGTTCCTTTCTACCTCCCCCAGCTAGTTCCTTTCTGCCTCCCCTCAGCTAGTTCCTTTCTGCCTCCCCCCAGCTAGTTCCTTTCTACCTCCCCCAGCTAGTTCCTTTCTGCCTCCCCCCAGCTAGTTCCTTTCTGCCCCCCAGCTAGTTCCTTTCTGCCCCTCAGCTAGTTCCTTTCTGCCCCTCAGCTAGTTCCTTTCTGCCTCCCCCCAGCTAGTTCCTTTCTGCCCCTCAGCTAGTTCCTTTCTGCCTCCCCTCAGCTAGTTCCTTTCTGCCCCTCAGCTAGTTCCTTTCTGCCTCCCCCCAGCTAGTTCCTTTCTGCCTCCCCTCAGCTGGTTCCTTTCTGCCCCTCAGCTAGTTCTTTTCTGCCTCCCCCCAGCTAGTTCCTTTCTGCCTCCCCTCAGCTGGTTCCTTTCTGCCCCTCAGCTAGTTCCTTTCTGCCCCCCAGCTGGTTCCTTTCTGCCTCCCCTCAGCTGGTTCCTTTCTGCCTCCCCCCAGCTAGTTCCTTTCTGCCTCCCCCCAGCTAGTTCCTTTCTGCCTCCCCCCAGCTAGTTCCTTTCTACCTCCCCCAGCTAGTTCCTTTCTGCCCCTCAGCTAGTTCCTTTCTGCCCCTCAGCTAGTTCCTTTCTGTCTCCCCCCAGCTAGTTCCTTTCTGCCTCCCCCCAGCTAGTTCCTTTCTGCCTCCCCCCAGCTAGTTCCTTTCTACCTCCCCCAGCTAGTTCCTTTCTGCCCCTCAGCTAGTTCCTTTCTGCCCCTCAGCTAGTTCCTTTCTGCCTCCCCCCAGCTAGTTCCTTTCTACCTCCCCCAGCTAGTTCCTTTCTGCCTCCCCCCAGCTAGTTCCTTTCTGCCTCCCCCCAGCTAGTTCCTTTCTGCCCCTCAGCTAGTTCCTTTCTGCCTCCCCTCAGCTGGTTCCTTTCTGCCCCTCAGCTAGTTCCTTTCTGCCTCCCCCCAGCTAGTTCCTTTCTACCTCCCCCAGCTAGTTCCTTTCTGCCTCCCCCCAGCTAGTTCCTTTCTGCCTCCCCCCAGCTAGTTCCTTTCTGCCTCCCCCCAGCTAGTTCCTTTCTGCCCCTCAGCTAGTTCCTTTCTGCCTCCCCTCAGCTGGTTCCTTTCTGCCCCCCAGCTAGTTCTTTTCTGCCTCCCCCCAGCTAGTTCCTTTCTGCCTCCCCCCAGCTAGTTCCTTTCTGCCTCCCCCCAGCTAGTTCCTTTCTACCTCCCCCAGCTAGTTCCTTTCTGCCTCCCCCCAGCTAGTTCCTTTCTGCCTCCCCCCAGCTAGTTCCTTTCTGCCCCTCAGCTAGTTCCTTTCTGCCCCTCAGCTAGTTCCTTTCTGCCTCCCCTCAGCTGGTTCCTTTCTGCCCCTCAGCTAGTTCTTTTCTGCCTCCCCCCAGCTAGTTCCTTTCTGCCTCCCCTCAGCTGGTTCCTTTCTGCCCCTCAGCTAGTTCCTTTCTGCCCCTCAGCTAGTT
Organism: Notolepis coatsorum; assembly: GCF_963971535.1. Lineage (NCBI taxonomy): Eukaryota > Metazoa > Chordata > Actinopteri > Aulopiformes > Paralepididae > Notolepis > Notolepis coatsorum. The sequence goes on from NC_140176.1 coordinate 107,493,244, forward strand.
CCTTTCTGCCTCCCCTCAGCTAGTTCCTTTCTGCCTCCCCTCAGCTAGTTCCTTTCTACCTCCCCCAGCTAGTTCCTTTCTGCCCCTCAGCTAGTTCCTTTCTGCCTCCCCCCCAGCTAGTTCCTTTCTGCCTCCCCTCAGCTGGTTCCTTTCTGCCCCTCAGCTGGTTCCTTTCTGCCTCCCCCCAGCTGGTTCCTTTCTGCCCCTCAGCTGGTTCCTTTCTGCCTCCCCCCAGCTGGTTCCTTTCTGCCCCTCAGCTGGTTCCTTTCTGCCTCCCCCCAGCTGGTTCCTTTCTGCCCCTCAGCTGGTTCCTTTCTGCCTCCCCCCAGCTAGTTCCTTTCTGCCCCTCAGCTGGTTCCTTTCTGCCCCTCAGCTGGTTCCTTTCAAGTTTCAAGTTCAAGTTTCTTTAATAGTTGTCATACAGAAGTACAGAATAATTTCATACAAAATGCTTCTTACTGTTACGCTCCAGAGACTGTGCTAGACAAGATAGTATCAAATAACATAGTATAGCATGTAAATTAGAAGTAGAAAATGAGGTCACAGTGTTCAGTATAGACATATGTACAATGTTCGATGCAGAATAGACGTAACTGAGTTACCATATAATATACAATACTATGCAGTGTACTAATATACAATACTATATAGTGCAAAGCAGAAATGGGATGAGGTACAATTTAGGTACAATTTACAGTAAGGTGTACGAGTTGTAGTGCAATCCTTTATCAATAAATATAAAGTGTGGGGAGTGGGTGCTACAGTGTGTTTGTTTAAAGTGAGTGTGTGCTATAAAGTGTGGGGAGTGGGTGCTACAGTGTGTTTGTTTAAAGTGAGTGTGTACGTGTGGATGTGTGAGCTATGTGCGTTTGATGGTTGTTGTGTAGTGTTCATTGTTCGTTGAGCAGCCTGATGGCCTGGGGATAGAAGCTTCTTCTGAGTCTTTCTGTGCTCGCCTTGAGACTCCGGTATCGCTTGCCTGACCGCAGCAGTTCAAAGAGGCAGTTGTTCGGGTGACTGGAGTCTTTAATGATTCTCTTAGCCTTGCCCCTGCACCGCTTGTTGTAAATGTTCTGGAGGGTGGGGAGCCCCCCTCCAATTGTGCGTTCGGCTGAACATGTCACTCTTTGTAGTCTGCTTCGGTCTTGTGCAGTGCTATTCCCAAACCAGGAGGTGATGTTGCCAGTCAGGATGCTCTCTATTGTACATGAGTAGAAGTTCTTAAGGATCTTCTGACTGACTTGGAACTTCCTTAGGCGCCTGAGGAAGTAGAGGCGTTGTCGTGCCTTCTTCACAACACTGTCAATGTGTGTGGTCCATGTCAAGTCCTCGGATATGTAGGCTCCGAGGTACTTAAAGCTGTTCACTCTCTCAAACGGTGCCCCGTCGATGCTGAGGGGGCTGTAGTCCTTGACCCCCGACCTCCTGAAGTCCACAATCATCTCCTTTGTTTTGCTGACGTTCAGGGAGAGGCTGTTTTCCTGGCACCATCCCGCCAGGACCTTGACCTCTTCCAGGTAGGCCCTCTCGTCGTTGGCAGAGATCAGGCTTACCACCACTGTGTCGTCAGCAAATTTGATGATTGTGTTGCTACTCCGCTGAGCCACACAGTCGTGTGTGTACAGGGAGTAGAGGAGGGGACTCAGAACACAGCCCTGGGGGGCCCCTATGTTGAGGGTGATGGATGAGGAGGTGCAGTTGCCTGCTCTCACCACCTGGGGTCTGCCCGTCAGGAAGTCCAAGACCCACTGGCAGAGGTCATAGTGCAAGCCCAGGTCCCTGAGCTTGGCTATGAGTTTGGAGGGGACTATGGTATTGAATGCCGAGCTGTAGTCGATTAGCATTCTCACATAGTTCCCCTTCCTCTTGTCCAGGTGTGATGCTGCTGTGTGCAGCACATGGGCTATGGCGTCCTCCGTGGACCTGTTGGGGCGGTATGCAAATTGCAGGGGGTCCATGTTGATGGGGAGGGAGGAGCAGATGTAGCCCTTTACTAGCTTCTCAAAGCACTTCATGGCTATGGAGGTGAGAGCTACAGGGCGGTAGTCGTTGAGGCAAGCAGGCTTGGATTTTTTGGGTACAGGGATAATAGTGGACTTCTTCAGGCAGGTGGGGATGACAGCCTGTTCTAAGGATAGGTTAAATATGTCAGTGAATACCGGGGCCAGTTGGTCAGCACAGACTTTTAGGACGCGGCCGGGGATGCCGTCCGGTCCTGCTGCCTTCCTGATATTCACTTTTTTAAAGGTCCGCCTCACCTCATGCTCTGTTACCCTGAACACTGAGTCTCCATCAGCAGCAGACCCCCCCCCCCCATTGCCGTGGCTTGTGGGCTGGTGTTGTTATTACCAGCATCAAACCTCGCATAGAAGGTATTGAGGTCATTTGCTAAGGAGATGTCACTGTTCAGTTTGAGGGAGGTGCCTTTGTAGTCTGTCATCGTTTTGAGCCCCTGCCACATAGCTCTGGAGTCAGCCTGTTCAAACTGGAGTTCAATTTTATCCCTGTAGCGCTGTTTTGCCTCTGTTACTGTCCTCCTTACGTTGTATCGGGCCACCTTGTGGTCATTCATGTTGCCTGCCACCAGGCCGTCGTTGTATGCTTTGGTGCGCGCTTTCAGAGCTTCACGGACAGATTTGTCTACCCAGGGTTTTTGATTTGGGTAAACTCTAATTGTGGTAGTGGGGATTGTTTCTTCCACCAAAGTACGAACAAAGTCCAGCACTGTCTCCGTGTAGACATTAATGTTATCTGTGTCGCGGAACACGCTCCAGTCTGTGCACTCAAGCGCAGCTTGGAGCGTCTCCTCTGATTCCACATCCCATTTCTGCACCTCTCGCGAGACTACAGGAGTGCTCTTGATTCTTTGTTTATATTTTGGTGAAAGAAAGATGGCCGCGTGATCAGACTTACCAAAGCCACTAGCAGAATGAGCCTTGTATCCACCCTTGAATTGCGTGTAACAGTGGTCTAAAATGTAACCGCCTCTGGTGTTACAAGTCACATGCTGATAGAAGTCAGGCAAAACCTTTCTCAGATTGGCGCTATTGAAATCACCCACTACTACAATGGCAGCGTTAACGTTCGCTGCTTGGATTCTATTTACTTCGTCGTGGAGCTTCGAGAGCGCGGCACTATTGCTGGCTTGCGGTGGAATATATACTCCGACCAGGATGATCGCCGTTAACTCCCTTGGGAGGAAGAAAGGTCGACACTTGATGGTTATATATTCCAGGTTGGGGCAGCAGTGGTTCGATAATTCCTTCACGTTGGCTGGATCGCTCTAATTGTTGTTCAACATGAAGGCGATACCTCCTCCACGCTGTTTGCCGGACTCTGCTGTTCTATCCTTGCGGTGGATGAAGAAGTGATCGGCCGGTTGGATGGCGTGATCTGGGATTCCTGGCGACAGCCACGTTTCAATGAAGCAGAGAACATTGCAGTCTCTAACGTCTCTCTGGAATTGAATCCTTGCTCGGATGTCGTCCAGTTTATTGTCAATTGATTGTACATTGGCTAGCAATATACTGGGTAGTGGCGTTCGGTGTCGTCTGGTTCTCAGTCTATTACGGATCCCAGCTCTCTTCCCTCTCCGCCTGATGATTCCTTTGTTCCTGGGGTCGGAATCTGGTCCCATTGTCCTCAGGATCTCCACAGGCCATTGCTGCGGTTCAGAAAGCTGATCCAGGGAGTAATCTAGTCGGTAAGTTTCCCGTAATCCGATGTCTATAAGTGACTGACGGTCATACACATTAAATTCACCTACTGTTGGTACAGACAAAACTCTTAAAACTATAAATATTAACAAAAGTAAGCACAGTCTCGACGGAGCGCACAGACAGGCGGCCGGACGTAGCGGCGCCATCTTTTCTGCCCCTCAGCTGGTTCCTTTCTGCTTCCCCCAGCTGGTTCCTTTCTGCCCCCCAGCTGGTTCCTTTCTGCCCCCCACAGCTAGTTCCTTTCTGCCTCCCCCAGCTAGTTCCTCGTCTCTTGAGCTCCGCCTCAGTGTCCCGCCTCCATGTGTTCTTAGGCCGCCCTCTCTTCCGCTTCCCTTGGGGATTCCAAGTCAGGGCATGTCGTGTAGTACTGGTAGCCGGTTTCCTCAAAGTGTGCCCTATCCATCCCCACTTTCGTCTCATGATCTGCTTCTCCACTGGTTCCTGTCTTCTTTTCAGCCATAGTTCCTCATTCTTGATTTTGTTTGGCCACCGGATCCCAAAGATGCGTTTCAGACAGCTGTTTATAAAGGTCTGTATCTTCTGCAATGTTCTTTTCGTCATTCTCCAAGTCTCTGAGCCGTAGAGAAGGACGGATTTTACATTTGAATAGAAGAGCCGCACTTTGGTTGTCATGGCGATGTCCTTGGAGGACCAGATGTTCCTCAGAATGATGAAGGCTGCTCTGGCTTTGCCCACGCTGGCTGTGACGCCGCCATCTGTGCCGCCCTGCTAATCCAAGATGCTGCCTAGGCAAGTGAAGGAGTCCTACAGTACATAGAATCAGTTCGTTCGTTTAGCTAGTGGACCTTAGCCAGTGCGCGTGGACTAAATACATTGGTACCAGCACACGAGGAGGCTTAGTCGGAGAACCTACTGGACATGTGCACAGGAGAACCGACGGCGGCGATTGCAGAACCAGTATTGGTTGGATTATATTGATTGTGGAACGTACTACCTGGAGAAGAGCATCGTTAATCTCCACTGTCGTTTGGATTTAACCACCTTGAGGATCTACATTCGGGCTGGCCTCATGGACCGAGGCTAGCTGGCTATTATCATTGCTATCGTGCAATTGGATTACAGTTATTGCTTTTGATGCTGAGCTTTGGATTACAAGGACTGGCTTCTGTACGTGAATCCCCTTCTTCTTCAATTGATCAGACTGAGTATCCGAACATTCCTCTCTCCTCCAGAACTTACAACTCTGGGAGGAACCCCATTGTCTCCAGCGGTACCAGCGTTGCCCTCTATAATTGCCATTCTACGCCAGGCGGCGTTAGCCTAGTACCCCATCGTAGGAATTATTCTATTCCCATTGACTTATGCTACTGACTGACTTTATGCCTATTCTTCGCCATACAAGCGCGACCCTAATTCTCATATCTGTAACATTTACTGCATAATAATAAATACCCTCAAATGATATTTCTTTGTCAGTGCCGTGTTATTATGAGTGTCTGCCATATATTAGATGTACTGTCTGGCCAGTAATTAAAGTACATACCTAGCAGTGGTTTAATCTATCACAATCTTTAATACAGTCAGGGTTTTGTAACCCCTCAGTTACACAACTGTTCCAATGTAAATGTCCCTTCCTCCGTGTGCTTTCGCCCGCTCTGAAGTCGGACTCGGTGTGGACGATTATATAAAAGCAGGTCGTTGGCGAAGACAAGGGAACGGCAACAGAGCAATGACAAGGTTGCGTTTAGCCCTGACACCTGAACGACCCAGTGTGCTAACCTCTCCCTCCGTTTATAGTAATGATAACGTGAGTCACCGAGCCCTGCCGAGGAGGAGCAGCAGAAGTGGACAAACCACGGCTGTAGTCGGGACACCAGTGTCTGCGGTGTCTCCCTGATGGGAGGTGGGTGGAAATGGTAAATGGTGCCTTTTATAATAACAGCTTTTATCAAAAGCGCTTTACAATTTCTTGTAAAGCGGCTGTGGTCCTCGGTCTCCTCTCCGTCCCCACCACCAACCTGCACACCGTCGGTTTCAGAGCCCCCCCCCCCCCTCTGGAACTTCCTCCCTCTAGGGCTGTCCCCGAAGCCTGTTTTTGGGATTCGAACTTGGTCAGGGTTTTTTTGTATTAAATGTTTTTATTAAAAAAGAAATATTCTAAATAATAATTATTAGAATTTTTTTATAAATATCAAAATGTGCATTCATTCATTCATTCAAGGTGAAAGGTATGCAATTTTGTACAACTTCCAAGACCTGCCACACCAAGAGCTGATGAAGCAAGCAGAGGCACTTGTACACACCTTAAACCATGGAGGGCAATCTGATTTGGATGGGAAGGAGCTGGCCCAGGAGTTGGAAAATGTACCTGACTTGCCATCAAAGAGCATGACAACTCTTGAGTTGTTGAAATTCATACACACAAAGCAGCTCACAGAAATATATCCCAACTTGTGTATTGCTCTGCGGATCAGTGCAACTCTACCAGTAACAGTAGCTTCAGCCGAGAGTTTTTCCAAATTAAAACTCTTGAAAACATACCTGAGGTCAACCATGGCTCAAGAACGCCTCAGTGGTCTGGCTGTAATGAGTATTAACCATGAGGTTGGTGGTCAGATTTCATATGATGATGTGATTGATGACTTTGCAGCGAGGACGGCCAGAAGGATTGCACTGTAAATGGAAACCAGTAGGAGCTACAGGCTAACCTTGAAGTGTGATGATAGGGAGTGGAATGTAAATAGTTCTAGTGAATAGACAAAGTGAATTTGTAATCTTTATTTATTTGTTTGTTTATTTAGCATATTATATTTTGATTATATATGTGTAACATATTTTACAATACATACTTTTATTTTAAAGCAAATTTGCACATTATTTTATTGTTTGTTATTGTTATTATTATTATTGATTGTTAGCCAAGTTGTTTGTTTTAATTCTTTAGTGTGCACTTTACATTTCTTCTTAATTTTCTTTGAAAGCAAATTTGCACACTTTTATTGTTTGTTATTGTTATTATTATTGTTATTATTATTATTATTATTATTATTATTATTATTATTATTATTATTATTATTATTATTATTATTATTATTATTATTATTATTATTATTGTGTGTTAGCTAAGTTGTTTATTTGTTTTAATTCTTTACATTTATTCTTAGCTCTTGTTCTTGCCTGTAAAAAAATAAAGGTGCAGTACTTTACTGTATAACTGTTAACACATTGGCGGCCATTTGGATGCATCTAAAATCACTGTAGACGGCCAGCATATGTAAACAGACTTGCACAGTCCGTGGGGCTGTTTGTAGAGCTAAATCTATACTTTATAGTATTGCTATCTGTCCATTATCATTGTCAATTGAGACCATAAACCGTCCCTTCAAAATGGCTTAAAGAAAAAAAAATTCATCAATACGTTCTCATTTTATAGCGTCTTGAATATAAGCCTTATACGGGATTTGGTCTAGTATATTTCCTGGAAGGCTGGATAAAGGGCTAATAGCTACTAACGTTATATCCAATGGCATTTTGGTTAAACAGAAGCTACAGTTAAAACTGCATATGATCGGTACGATCCTCAAGCATGAATGCATGAAAGGGGGGGGCGGGGGATGTCGTTTCTGATTATTGATTACCAATAACCGTGTTCGTCTCAGTAGCCACATACGCTGATCGGCTGGTTGAGTATCATAACAAGCCCTGATCAGCATGTAATTTACGTGAAAAAGATCTTACCATGAGCGAGTTGGATCCCCCAGACCATTTCCCAGTTATCGATCGCCATCTGGTAGATCGATATGTCCATTGGCTGATGATATATTCCCTTACTGCATAGTGAAATCCACGATCCAAAACATACTCCGTGCAACAGGCTATAGGGATCGCTTCAGGTGAATAGAAAACTACATTGGAAATCCAGAAAAAAAAAGACAACTTCTGCCACAACATTATCGATACAGCGCCCCTAAGAGGATCTGGCCAATAATGCACTTTTTCGAATTCAAAGAGTAGGGTAAATCTGCAGTGCAGCTCGGCGACCTTGAATAGGTTATTAAAATAGAATAAAAGCCAAAACAACCATGCCACAGAGATATCCGTGGTTGGTCCTTTAAGCATGGATTCAAAACACGGATATATACGTTGTCGGGCGGGAATGTGTTAAGATGTTTTGATTTGGGGGGGGGGGGGGGGGGGGGGGGGGCAGTGGTGAAGCTCGCCTAGGGTGCCAAATGTGCTAGGTCCGCCCCTGTGTGTGTGGCATATATGGAGGCCACAGAAGGAAGATCACAGCCGATGATCTTTGACGCTGTGCGTACAGTTCTCTCTAGCTGTCCCCTATCATGGACGGTGGTGTTTCCGTACAGTTCTCTCTAGCTGTCCCCTATCATGGACGGTGGTGTTTCCGTACCACACTGTCACTGAGGAGGTAAGGACGCTCTCCACAGTGGCTCTGTCTGTAGAAGCTGAGCATCGCCTCCCTGGACACACCACACTGTTTAAGTTGGCGCAGGGGGTGGAGCCTCTGGTGGGCCGTGCCGATTATGTGGCTGGTGTTAACTTCCCACTTTAAATGTTCACATAATGATGGTGCAGAGGAATTTAAAACGGTCTTCTCTCTCCACCTGCTGGCCGTTTATGAAAAGAGGAGGGAGTCAACTATAATTTCCTTCGTCTAATCGAATCTAATTAGTTAGAAATAACAGTTAATGCAAAATCCACACGTAGACATAATGGTATGGCTGGTCCACGTCATTACCGTAGGAAGATACAGATGTTTTTGTTCGAGATTGCAGCGACCTTGAGAGACACCACAGTCTGTTGCCATGGGGACGACAGGTGGACTCCTAGGTGGCATTCCATTGTGACGCACGCATGCACGCACACACACACACACATGCGCACGCACACACACACACACACACACTGGGGGGGGGACTCACAGCCTTATAAAGAGCTGCAAGCCATAATTCTAGTCAGTTTTTAATGAGTCGTTTACTTCTCACCAACTTCATGCCACTCTTGTGATAATCATGTGACGTTGTAATTAAAAAAATGTCCTACCTCTTAACACTTTCCGTGCCAGCCATGCGGTGCCTAGGAACCCTGTTGCGTGCCACCGCTCTATTCAATGACAGAGCTCTCATATTTGCGAATGCATAAACTATATCTTAAATTATGGCTATGTGTCTAATATGATCGTTTATCAATGACTTGTTTGCAGTCAACATTGTCGAACCGGATTGTTTTTTTTAATCGGTTAATTTCCGTTTTATACCATTTTAGAAAAACGCTAGTTTTTTGAAAGTTTCAGAAAATAAAATAAAATCTGTGATAATCGCCCTTTAGTGGAATACACTGGAATACACAAAACACGTTGTAATTTTTTGGCCTATTTATGAATCGTTTTCAAATAAACGCTAGATTATCGATAGTATATGTACTTATGTACGCTATAGAAGCGGGCTGAAAAATCGATTCTATTATTTCCTGATCGCACACACACACATGCACACATGTGGCACACGCCGATATATAGGTGAAAATAGCTCTGATTATCCCAAGACTGGTAAAATAGATTCCTTACCTCAGATCAGATGTTCTCCAAAAAGATTATTCCAATTCCTGATCGCCATTCCAAATATCGATCGCGTTTATTGATCCAACGCTGGGTACTGGAAACGCATATTCTCCGCTGTTCTGATGGTGGGCAATGACTGCAGTAAGCTCGGATTACATGCCTGACAAGTAAAATGTGGAAGCAGGACTTTTTTTTCTCCATGCGTTTCATTCAATCCAATCCAATGGGGTGCAGTACCATCCGGAGAGACGATAGGGGGCGGTATTTTCCCAGTTCGAGCTCAGACAGATCCCCACTGGTAACGTGAGGCTAGATTGATGTGGTCAGATTGATAGTGCGGCACGGTGGTGTAGTGGTCAAACACTGTCGCCTCACAGCAAGAAGGTCCAGGGTTCGATTCCCGCTTGGGGACCAGGTTTCCATGATGCTAGTTACCCAGGTGGGGTATCTCCCAGGCCTTTCTGTGTGGAGTTTGCATGTTCTCCCCGTGCTCGCAAGGGTTTCCCCCCCGATAAGATAAACCCAATGGAAAAACATGCACAACAACAAGATCGCTAACGCTGTGGCGTCCTTGACGAAGACGGACAGGAGCACTTGGATTGGTCCCCTGGCGCGGCTCACGTTGACGCCTGTCTGCTCCCGGCTGCCCTTGGGGGGGAAGGACGATGGGATGGGTTAATCACAGAGACGAATCGCATGCATGCATCGCATGCGTGCCGATTGATGACCTCTGAGCAGGTCCTAAATTATTATTATTATTATGAAAAATGAATGGAAATCGTTAATAAAAAAAATAACGATTAAAAACTAGATCTCTCGTCGGCTGGCACTCAACGGTAGGAATGAACTAACGAGAAATCTCGTCGTTGGCACTGAAAGTGTTAAGCCCTAGCCATATTTTCAGAAAATTCACCTAAGTGTAAATGGAAGATTGCTCCACTTCTACAAGGTCCATTTGCATGTTATTGGTATCTAGGGACATCTATGGAGTGTCAGAGATATTGTGTCTGTTAGTTACTAGGCTTGAGTAAATTGTAATGAACCAAAAGGAGAATATAAATTATCATTATACTTTTTTTCATCTTTGATGGTGAATAACGCCATGATAACATTGACCAGACGTGAAAAATTGCCATTGAGCTAATTCAGCACCTTCTTGAGATCAAGTGTACGTACTAGAGATTTTAGCAAATGAATAAAGGCAGATGATTTACAGGGTCTTTTGTAGATACTGAATTTTGCCAATCCGGACACAATTTGAAATATGAATATAGAATATAGAATATCAGGCCTATAAATGACCTTATTATGGCCAAGTCACACATCTATGGATTGGGCCAATTCAATCTGGATGTATTACTGTACCACCAGGCACCCCTGACAGGAGTGAAATCTACTGTAAGTACAGTTACTTTTGTATAATGTCCAAATTGTCCATAGCTCTGCCATTTTTCACCAGATTGTGACGCATTTTTTTTTTCACAGAAAGGTAAAGAAACAATATATGTTGTATTTTATGGCAATTAACGTTCAGGTTTGTATAAACTCATATTTAGCTAATAACACGTAGAATCATTGGTAAACAAACAGTGCTGAAAATATACACTTTGACTGCTGTTTTGATAGGGTTATGGTCTTTACTCTTGGCTACATTTGAAAAAGAAACGCAACATTAACTAATACGGACTGTATTGATCTATTTATGATGTGAAACCGGACCGATCAGGCTTAAATGTTATTACCAGATGACCACTTTACCTCCTGAGTCACTGGTGACCCATGAAGAGAGGAAAATGTGATGAAATTAGATGAAATTAGATGAAATGTGATGGAATGTGATGAAAGGATAAGAAATTAGATGAAATTAGAAGAAATCTAAATCAAATCAGCAAAAACATTAGGTGTGGCCAAATCAACTGTTTGGTGCATTCTTAAAAAGAAAGAACGCACTGGTGAGCCCGGCAACACCAAAAGACCCGGAAGACGACACAGAAAACGAAGTCAACAATCAAGAGAAGACTTCAGGGTGAATATAGAGAGGGTTCGCCACAAGATGTCAATGGTGAGTAGGGTTGGGTACCATTCACATTTGAACAGATACCGGTACCCAACGGTACCTTTTTTCTGTACTTTAGTCTCTAAAAATGTAATCTACCTACCTCATGTGTCCAAACTTCAAATTATTTATTATCATTATTTATTTAGAACAATTTGTTAATATATATTAGGGCTGACCCCTATTAGTCGAATAGTCGACTAATCGATCGAAAGGAGCCGTAGTCGACTGCCACCCTCTTAGTCGAATGCCAAAAAAAATAAAAAATTATTATAGTTTATTTAAAAGGAAATGTATCATTCTTTCCAAAAGAAAAGAGGCCTAGAAGCGTGGCTAACGCTAATGGCACGCATACCAGAGGTTAACTGCCTAAGAAAACAGGCACAGAGGCACTGAAAGAGGATTTCACCCATCTAATGAACACACTAGACTAGACAAATATCATGTATCCATCAGTGGACCAATTGCATGCTTTTGCAGAGGACAAGAAGCCTTCAGTTGACTCCTTCAGACATTAAGCACCCCCCACAGCCCAAATGGAATGATACAAAAATATATATAATAATTATACTTTTGTTTAAAAGAAAAAAAAAAAATGTCATAGTTGCATAAATACCGTACTTTTCGGACTATAAGCTGCAGCTTTTCCCCCCATTTTTCGACCCTGTGGCTTATATAACGGTGTGGCTAATCTATGGATTTTTACAGCTAACTGGGCGCGCTCCCTCAGCTCTGTGACCGTCAGATCAGACTCCTAAATCTGCTGCAGCAGTGCATGCCTTGCCCCTCCTCCTCCCCCTCACATAACCATGTCAACAAACCATTACGGCAAGAGTCTAGTGTATGAGCAGCTCAGGGCTCCTCTTTCAACATAACTGAAGCATTAAACAAAATGACCCAGTCAACGAACTATTCACTTTAGTTTATTTATACATGAGGCGTTGTCTAATGTTATCTAGCTGCTGATAGCTCCTGATATCAACGTCTGATATCATCAGTTTGGCACTCGATTTCGCAGGTGCTGGCTAGTGCTGGCTAGCGCTGGCTAACTAACTATCGTTATGAGAGCTAACGTTGCTACCTACTGTACCCGGCGCTGCTAACTGGCTATTGTTATGAGAGCTAATGTTGCTACCTACTGTACCCGGCGCTGCTAACTGGCTATAGTTATGAGAGCTAACGTTGCTACCTACTGTACCCGGCGCTGCTAACTGGCTATTGTTATGAGAGCTAACGTTGCTACCTACTGTACCCGGCGCTGCTAACTGGCTATAGTTATGAGAGCTAACGTTGCTACCTACTGTTCCTGGCGCTTCTAACTGGCTATCGTTATGAGAGCTAACGTTGCTACCTACTGTACCCGGCGCTGCTAACTGGCTATCGTTATGAGAGCTAATGTTGCTACCTACTGTACCTGGCGCTGCTAACTGGCTATCGTTATGAGAGCTAACGTTGCTACCTACTGTACCTGCCGCTGCTAACTGGCTATCGTTATGAGAGCTAACGTTGCTACCTACTAGGGGTGTAGCAGTACACAAAATCGACGGTTCGGTACGTACCTCGGTTTTGAAGTCACGGTTCGGTATTATTTTCGGTACAGTAAAAAAATATTGCTTTTCATTTATTTATTTATTTAACTGTATTAAACAATATAAAACGAATTGGCCATAATTTACTGAGCAAACTAATGCTTACTGCTGTAACCTACTAATACCACTTAATGTAAATCTGAAGATTATTATATAGCAGATGCCTTGGACAACTGTAGCGTGTGCTTGTTTATACAGAGCCCCTTTCAGGAGCAAGCCCTGCTTGAATACAGGGGCAGGGCTTGCTACAGTCACGAAAGGGGCTAGTTTATACAGAGCTGGTATGACTTGCTGGCTGAAATACGGACGAGAGGGAACTAGGTAGCGGGGCTCTATTACTTTTAACATGTGCTTAAACCCTGTGTTCTCGACAACGGAGTATGGTCGCAGATCTGCTGCTATAAAAACACATATGGCGTTTGTTATTGCTTTGGCCCGGTCTGAATTAATAGCGAGATGCTGCTTGAATGCCACGGGGAGCTGGGTTTGCTTCTTCGGTGTACCAGTGATATTCACATTAGGGTGATGCCGTTTCAAATGCGTGATCAAGTTTGCAATAAAGTTGAACAATGCCGGCAATGCTGAATTACAGCTCTCGTTCAGTGTAGCTGCGCGCTGCGTGGGATGAACAAACAACATCCGGTTAGTTGTGCACGTTATATTAGGGCCGGGGGGATTTAAGTTCTGCAAAAAAAGGTTCCATACCGTTGCAATCGTTCGGTGCACAGCGCATACTGTACCGGAGGACCACATTGAGGCGGTACAGTACGTATCCGCGTACCGTTACACCCCTACTACCTACTGTACCCGGCGCTGGCTAACTGGCTATCGTTATGAGAGCTAACGTTGCTACCTACTGTACCCGGTGCTGGCTAACTGGCTATCGTTCCTGTTTAAACAAAAATGTTAATAAATGGGAGCTTCCTCAAACAGCCATCTCTTTCCCGACAATCCCCTCTGTGCACGAACCCTTACATATGGTAATTAAACATTAAAACACCTGCGGCTTATAGTCCAGTGCGGCTTATATATGTACACATCATTCAATTTAGCTGCTGTGGCTTATAGTCAGGTGCGGCTTATAGTGCGAAAAGTACGGTAGTCGACTATCGGCTATTTTTCGGCCAATCAAAGTCGACTATCCAAATCCTTAGTCGGGGACAGCCCTAATATATATATAATTTGTAAAGTGTAACCACACCGTTTTCGGCTTGCCATTGCCCCGACTGCTTTGTTGTTGAATCAAGTCAAATCCTAGGTAAGCGTGTATTGTGCGTGTGAACGTGCGGCACACTTCATAGGTTTCGTTTAGCGGGAAACAAAACTTTGACATCATCGGATTTTTTTATTTTTTTATTTACAGTACCGAAATGTGGCACCGGTGGATCTAACGTGATTCGGTCGGTACCCTTAAAAGTACCGGATTCTGTACCCATACCTAGGCAAGATATATGGTTCTAGGATCGAGCTTCATTGTGGCTTGGGAGGTAAAAACAGTCTGCTAATCCGGGAGGTTGCCGGTTCGATTCCCGCTCCTCCCGGGCAGCGTGTCAACCCCTAACTGCTCCTTATGTGCAGGTCGGCACCTTGCATGGGCGCCTCTGCCGTCGGTGTGTGAATGTGTGAGTGGAAAGGGTCAAATGTGAGGAACAAATTGTAAACCACTTTGGATAAAAGCTGTTATATAAATGCCAAGTAGACAGCCAGGGACAAAGCCATTTTTGAAAGCACAAAGTTCATCACCTTCGCTCGAGATGGACTGCCATAAACAGTGTGTGTGTGTGTGTGTGTGTGTGTGTGGCAGACAGTAAAGAGCACACGATTGCATCTGAACAGAGAACTGGTCCATAAGACTGGCAGACACACAATAGCCCCTTTCATACACTTTGGTAAACTTTGTTGTTTTTAAATGTGCTCTATAAATAAAGTGGATTGGATTAATTAATTAAGTAGCCCCTTTCGTGACTGTGACGCAGCCAACACAGTGTGATTTAATTCAAGGTGGATCGCTGTTGTCGTTTGAACAACTTCAGATTTCATGGGAACTACCAATCCCCCAAATCAAGAATGTTTAAGATGAATGAAGTAAGATTTTGATTATTTGAAATATGGCCTGTGTAGACTAAACTATGCACAGAATTATGTCAGTCTACAAGGTCCGGATTCTACATGGTCCGGCAATGTAGACCTTGTAGACTCCACTACAGACCAATTATCAGTGAATGTTCATGCATTTTTAAGAAGGGCTACTTCCACAAAAAAACAAAGAACTCACCAAAACATCTCAGTAGCACCTTATCTAAATGTTCTATTTCATATATGGAGATTCATATTTATTTATGTATTGCATGCATTTCTACATTTTATTTCCTATTTTGTTTATTCATCCCAGTATCTTTCTTTCTTATGTGTGGAATTCTACAAGGCATTTACATTCACATTTACATTTAGTCATTTAGCTGACGCTTTTATCCAAAGCGACTTACAAGTTCTGTACGACAGGTCATCAGGAAGGATCCAACTCTATCAGTTGAGTAACAATATTCATCAAAGTGTTGCGTGTTACAGTGTAGGTTAGTTTATTAGGACAAGTGCATGACAGTAAGGTTAGTTAGGGTTAGATTTTTTTTATAAATTTTTTTTAATTTTATTTCAGATAATGGTTGAAGAAGTGCGTCTTTAGTCGACGGCGAAAGATTGCATGGGATTCGGCTGTCCTAACTGGGGTGGGTAGTTCATTCCACCATTGTGGGGCAAGGACTGAGAATAGGCGTGTAGGTGGTGTATATGTGTTTGAGGATGATATCCTTCAAACAGGCAATAGTGATGATATAATTTGGGCAGTGCTGAGCTGGGTTACTTTCCTCCAGTGTATTTGTCCCCCGGCCCCACCCAATGGCCCCATGCACACACACACACACACACACACACACACACACACCGAAGTAAAAATAAAAATAAAACAAAAAATTTGAAAAAAAAAATATTTAAGACAGCCCTAACTCGTAGTAAAGGTTTGTTTTGTAGATTTGTTCATTTGTTTTTCGTTTGGAATTGTGAATCCTAATGCTTGGAATTCGATGGGATCACTATAAACAACATTTGATTTTTATCTACGACTCAACTGGATTGTTTGCTGGAAAGTGCGTCTGAAAAGTTTTACCCCGATCTGATCTCGGTTCCTGGCGTTTGGGAGATCAAAAGCCAATACATAAAGTTGAACACTTTGATGGACTTACTGACGCACGTCGTAATTGATTTATGAATGAACTGGACGTGAGGATTACGCACAAGTCCACTGCCAACGCAGCCAGCGGTGAGTAGACTACTCCGTGCGTTTTTAATCTCACAGAGAAATTGTGTGCACTCAAACACTATCAGCGTGAATCATAAGTCAAATCATTATCATTAAGATCATTATTATTATTATTTTCTCGAAATGTCGGAGAAAAGGATGCGAGTCGGACTGATCCAATCCAGGATGAACACGCAGCTGAAACTGAGAGAGAGCTTTTCAGACTGATTGCCTCTCGCCATGGCAAACTATGTGCGCTAACAAGGAAGAGTAATGAAATTAAAGCATTAATGGATAATGTCCATGATGATGAAAATAAGGAAAATGTTGAAGATGGTTTGAAGACATGTAACCTAGTTGGCGGAATTTATGGAATTACATGTGTCTGTGCAATAATTTGTGTCTTATGATGAACAAGAGGCAGATCATCTTGACTGGTATGAGCCTAAACTACTGCGCTTCAAACTATTTCTAAATAGCGCGGATAAGTGGTCGAATGATGAAGATGAGTCAGAAACTCAGACACCGGTCGATGTCATTGGGAAAGCGGTGTCTAAGCAGACACTTGATGAGGAGGATGAACAGGCACTCAATGGTGACGGTGTGGATGAAGAGGTTGCGCTTACAGTCAAATCGACAATAAAGGAGGATGTGAATGAGGAGGATGTGATGTCGGGCCAGGGGACCGTGCGTCTCAGAATGGCTCAAGTTCAAATCGCTCAACCAGCTCAACCACATCCAGTGCTCTGAGGAAAGCGACAGCTGAAAGTTAAAGCTGCAGTTCTTCTGAGCCAAAAGCATGAAGTTGATATGGAAGAAGCCAAGCTCAAGGCGAGAGAGACAGGAACTGGAAAGTGAACTGGCAGCGGCTGAAGCAAGAATTCAAGTGCTGGTGGAGGGGCAGCATCACGTCTTCAGCAAGGAGGAGAAAACAACGCTAGTGGTGGGGGGAGATATCGTTACAGTATAGTACCGCGATACTTTGCGTGGCGATACTGTATCGATACAAGGACGCCAAGTATCGATATTTTATTATTTATAAAAAAAAATATATATATATAATTTTTTTATAAGGAAGTTGCATTGTTCATTTCAATACCTGTAATAGTACAGTAGTCCACGCGCACGCGTGCATTCAGTTAAGTTGGAATATGACTGTAGTACAAACAGTTCAGTTTGTCAGGTGCATGCAACACAGATTACAGTGTTGACATCCGTCTGCTTGAGAAAATACCATGTTCTGCAATAAAAATGATTGAAGTGAGATGAACAGACAGAAAACTTTATTTTATTATACGTTGACATGTTGAAGTTTTACTTTGCAGTTGAAAAAAGGTAATACATCGCAATATATAGCAGACTTAAGTATCATGATAATATGTGTTGGTGATTCCCACCCCTATACAACGCGACCTGACGTTCGCAGCGTACACGCCTACAGTGTACGACCCAATAGCTCCAAACCCTTGAACCCGCTCAACCAATGCGCACACGGGGCTACTGTCTCAGCAGCAAAGTCATGCCCACCTGACTAATGTGCGTACAGCGTAACTGTCTCAGCAAACGGGACAAAATACTAATTCATTCCTGAATACAAATTATCAATCTCCGGTCAGTGTTATGAGAAAACAACAAGACATAACGGAAATCATGGTGAAACAGTTACAGCAGTCCCTTCTTCCACCAAAAGAAATACCACTTTTTAATGGTGACCCACTCCAATACAGGTCATTTATTAAAGCTTTTGAACACGGCATTGAAGCAAAAATGGCCAATAATCAAGCCAGGCTCCATTACCTAGAGCAGTTTACAACTGGCCAACCAAAATAACTGGTTCGCAGCTGTTTAAATATGGATCCTGCAAAAGGCTATAAACAGGCCAAGGAACAACTGGAATAAACTTTGGTAATGAGATGAAGGTTACCACCTTTATACCACCATGTGAATAAAGCACTGAACTGGAATCCCATAAGAGCAGAGGATGGGGAAGCATTGCGAGCCTATGCACTATTCCTAAGAGGCTGCTGCAACACAATGCAGGACGTCCAGCATTTGGATGAGCTGGATAATGCATCCAACCTCAGAATCACTGTTTCTAAATTGCCATTCAAGCTCCGTGACAAATGGAGGTCAACTGTGTGTGGAGTTTGTGGAGAAGCAGGCTAGGATTGCATTGGAACCCATTTTTGGCGACATCATTGACCTAACCGCGTGTAGCTTATTCCCAGCGGGAGAGTGCGTCGCGTGCATCCGCGTTTTCTCTGATTGGCCATGACGCCCATGTGACCACGGCAGCACGAGAGAGCTGCAGCGCGGAAATAGGCTGTCTATTGCCTCGCGCTGCAGCATGGAAATAGGCTGTCCATTGCCATTCTCTAAGACAAACTCTAACCTTAACCAGCTCCTTAACAGCGCCTAAACTTAACCCTTCTAACCTTAACCAACTCCGAAACAATGCCTAACCTTAACCTTAACCTTAACCATGCCTAACCTTAACCTTAACCATAACCAACTCCGAAAGAATATTGCCATTCTCTAAGACAAACTCTAACATTAACCAGCTCCTTAACAGCGCCTAAACTTAACCCTTCTAACCTTAACCAACTCCGAAACAATGCCTAACCTTAACCTTAAGTTAACATGCCTAAACTTAACCGGCGAAAGAATGCACGTTTAAAAAAAAAAAAAAAAGAAGAAAATTGAAGGGATTCGAACTTGTCACCAACGGACCGCAGGACCGCAGCGCTGCCAGTTGAGCTAAGCGTCGAATGAAAAACATCTGGGATTACGGCTACACAATGCCGGAAGCTCTGCCGCTCCGCTCCGCGTGTCGCAGCCAATCAGGGAAAACGCAGAAGCACTCTGCAGCACTCTTCCTCTGGGAATAAGCAATAAGCGACCTAACCACAAACGGTAAAGGTGGCTCCAGAACAAAGCCTGCAGTGCAGACACAAAACAAAAGCCCAATCGGGCCAGAAGAGGGAGCGGTTTTGCCACCACAGTGACTTCCTTGCCTAAAGATTCTGTGATCACTGCTACCCCACACGCTAGTCAAGGCCAAAGACAGGACTCTAGCACATCAACTGCTTTTCAAAAGCCTTGTATATATTGCAAAGGAGATCATACGATGGAGGCATACGTTATTCATTCACTTTCACTTTCTCGCCCAGATTCTTCCTGCCGGTCTGGAGGATAATAAACCTTCTGGTCACAACAAGCCTGCATCTCTAACCTTTAGGCCACAGTGGATGTTCCCAAAACAAACGATGTATGAATAATGCATGTGACACATCCTCTGTCACAAGGTCACATGGGGTCTGAAGGACAAACTCAGCAGGCTGGCAGCGTTCTTGTTGCCTGGAACCACAAGGTGAACGTCCCCCTGGGTTTTGGGGCTAAAGGTCTACATATATATATATGGTGTCAATGACCAGTTTTTTTTTTATGTTATTATTATTCTTATTGTATTGTGTTGTGTGTCTTGTCACATGTGAAAGAAATACAAATATTTGAAAGAGAACAGTCAATTTCCCCTACACACCTTGTAGAAGATCATCTGACTCAAATGCAACTGAAATAAATACTCTACACCAGTGGTCACCAACCTTTTTAAGCCCAAGATCACTTTTTTTTTTTTGTGAAGGCAAGATCTACCTATTGAAGCGTTGAGAGAAAAAGACAGCCAAGATTGTACTTTAAACTAAATTACTTTTATTTGCCTGTATTCTAATTACATGCAATGCTTTGGTCCAACATTAAAACATCAAAGTAGAACTGTAATATGTACTTTCTCAGTCAGTGCTAAGTGCACTGTAATGTGCTGTAATGCTGTAAACTGTAATGTGGACTTTCTCGTATTATTAACATTGACAAACATATTTACAATTAGCATTTTATAAAGTAGAACTGTAATATGTACTTTCTCAGTCAGTGCTAAGTGCAGCATCACTTTTCACATCAAAACAAAAGTAGAACTGTAATGTGTACTTTCTCAGTCAGTGCTAAGTGCAGTCAGTGCTAAGTGCAGCATCACTTTCACATCAAAACAAAAGTAGAACTGTAATGTGTACTTTCTCAGTCAGTGCTAAGTGCAGCATCACTTTTCACATCAAAACAAAAGTAGAACTGTAATGTGGACTCTCAGGGAAAGATCTACAGGGAAAGTCTCAAAGATCGACCAGTCGATCGTGATCGACGGCTTTGTGACCACTGCTCTACACACTACACTCTCACCTGTAAATTATCTGGGCACGAATGCTCTTCTTCAGTGACACCCTGCTTCACACTTAACACAGTTACATGCATTCACACCCAGTACAACCAGTCTGGCACTGTTGACCACTAGGAGCTTCCCAGTACAACCAGTCTGACACTGTTGACCACTAGGAGCTGCCCAGTACAACCACAGTCTGATACTGTTGACCACTAGGAGCTGCCCAGTACAACCACAGTCTGACACTGTTGGCCACTAGGAGCTGCCCAGTACAACCACAGTCTGATACTGTTGACCACTAGGAGCTGTCCAGTACAACCACAGTCTGATACTGTTGACCACTAGGAGCTGCCCAGTACAACCAGTCTGACACTGTTGACCACTAGGAGCTGCCCAGTACAACCATAGTATGACACTGTTGACCACTAAGAGCTGCCCAGTACAACCACAGTCTGACACTGTTGACCACTAGGAGCTGCCCAGTACAACCACAGTCTGACACTGTTGACCACTAGGAGCTGCCCAGTACAACCAGTCTGACACTGTTGACCACTAGGAGCTGCCCAGTACAACCACAGTCTGACAATGTTGACCACTAGGAGCTGCCCAGTACAACCACAGTCTGACACTGTTGACCACTAGGAGCTGCCCAGTACAACCACAGTCTGACACTGTTGACCACTAGCAGCTGCCCAGTACAACCACTGTTGACCACTAGCAGCTGCCCAGTACAACCACAGTTGACCACTAGGAGCTGCCCAGTACAACCACAGTCTGATACTGTCGAATACCAAGAGCCATTTACAGAAGATATATGTACTTGGTCATAAACAATATCTCTAGCTCTAGAAAACAGCATTGATTTAGTCTTACTAGCATTAAGGACTCATTTGACTAATTTGATACATGCAAGTTATTATAAACATCTCTAGCCCTAGATAAATGTGTTCATGTGTAATTCACTTCCCCAGCCCAGATTGTTCCTGCCGGTCCGGGGGATCGAACCGGCAACCTTCTGGTCACAAACCAGCTTCTCTAACCTGAATGAATATGTTATTTATTCACTTTCTCGCCCAGATTCGCCCTGCCGGTAGGGAGGATCAAACAAACAAGCCTGCGTCTTGTGGATATTCCCAAAACAAATGATGTATGAATAATGCATGCGATACATCCCCTGTCACAAGGTCACATGGGGTCTGAAGGACAAACTAAGCCGGCTGGCTGTCAGGATTGGGGGGGCGGGGGGGTGTAGGACACACACGCAGACACACATAAAAAGGGGAATCTTAAAGTTACCGCAGAGGGGTAACCACTGGAATCGCTGAGTGATGCGAGAGGGTGGGGAAAACACAAGAATAAAATAAATAAAAATTAAAACTGTAGGAAACACAAAACACCAGTATAAAATAACTGAGGAAAAACACAAAGTAACCACCACTGCCTAGCAGTTGAAAACAACAAGAAAACCAACAGCACTAGTAGAGACAGAGAAAACCCTAGATATGAACTTGGGACACTCCTCTACTATTGAGGGTAAAACATGAAATGGAAAACAAGCATCCAAACACAGTCAACCAAACCTACTTAAAGGCACTGCACACCTGACACCAATCAGGTGGCAATCAAGCCCACACACCTGCCATGCCGCATGGCAATTAACTGGTGTCTGGTGATTGACGGCTCACCAGAGAAAACAAAAAAATACATCCAAAGCACCTTAGAATAAACACTTGGGGGAGTAATAGAAGAGAACAGAACATTCTTAGCAGGATAAAGTTGGGTCACTCTGCATTAAACTCGTCACTGCATCTGATTGGGAAACATCCAACTGGCAACTGTGATGGTTGCCAACAATCGGAGACAATCCATCATGTATTCTTTAGCTGTCCGGAATATACCAGACAAAGACTCCTTCTGAAAAATGCATTGGAACAACATAACATTAAGGACATGGATTTCAAGTCAATATTCGCAAGAAACACAGGAAATGAAGTTAACAAGCTGATCTTCAAGTTTCTTAAAAACACTGGTCTGAGGACAAGGATCTAAAATGAAGATTGAGTAAATGAACAGTAGGTGGCGATGATGGTTAAGATTTGCCATTTAAACACAGAAGAAGAAGAAGAAGAAGAAGAAGCAGCACACTAGAATAACCTAAAATAAAACCCACATAAACCGCGATCCATCACACACTGGCAGCGTCCTTGTTGCCTGGACCCACAAGGTGAACGTCCCCTGAGGTTTTGGGGCTAAAGGTCTACAGACTCCGTGCTCACCATGCTGGTGTCGATGACCTGTCCCTTCCCTGACGTGGTCCTCTCCAGAAGCGCCAGGACCACCCCGAGAGCGCAGGTCAGACCCCCGCCGGCGAAGTCCGCCACCAGGTTCAGAGGAGCGTAGGGCTTGTCCCCACTGCGACCCAGCTTGGATAACAGACCTGGAATAAATAACACAAGAGAGGGAGAGAGAGAGAGACTTTTACTTTTTCATTTATTTTATTTTCCCTTCAAACTAGAGCACTGAGGTCATCAAACAAACTACTTTTAGATGTCCCACGGTCTAGGCTAAAGACAAAAGGTGACAGAGCCCCTAAATTGTGGAACAGTCTTCCACTGCAGACCAGGTCTGCTCAGACCCTGGAGAGTTTTAAAGCTCAGCTGAAGACGCACCTGTTTTTATTGGTGTATTGAGGCTTAGTGAAGCCACACATCCCCGGTCGTGTCGTGTTTGTTTTTAATGTATTGTAGCTTTTGATTTTGTGTATACTGTATTTTGGATTTTTAGTATTTCTGTTTTTATATTGTTGTTAAAGCACTTTGGTGCAACTTCGGTTGGTTTTAAACGTGCTATATAGATAAAGTTGACCTTGACCTTCAACCTTTATTTAACCAGGCAGGGGAATTGAGAACAAATTCTTGTTTACCACGACGGCCCGGTGAGAGGACAGAAGGACCCGTCGCACGGTACCAGGGAAAGGGGACAACATTTTGTAATAGAAACGAGACAGATGATAATAATAAATAATTAAAACACACATCAAACCACATAAAATTACAAGGTATGTAATACATGAAGCAGAATAGTCAAATGTAGACTGGCTGACAGTTGCAGGTGTGTGTTTGTAAACAACTCTGCGATAGAGTCCTTAAAAGTAGTGAGGGGGAGTACATTTTATTGACCTCTAAACAAGCCTCATGCTCTTTAATTAAATAAAAAACATATTTTATTAAACCGCCAGTAAAAGAAAATATATAAATAACACTATTTACATTGTCCAATTTCATTTTGTAGTATTATCATCTTGTGTTACAGTCTACTGTCACTAGGGTTGGATACCGAACTCTGTACTTTTAACGGTACCGACCATTTTACATACATGTTTAGTATAATATTACTAGACAAGAGGGAGCCTTTTCCACAAATAAAATGGAAAATCTATATATTACTGCAGGGTTCCCACAGATATTGCTAAATGAAATTCAAGGACTTTCAAGTACTTTTCCAAGCACTATTTTTCATTTAAAAAGGATACAAAATGTATTGGAAAACCATCTGATCCAATATGTATGGCTTAAAACCAATTTCCGACAATTAGTTACACTTTAGATACAAAAATGCAATTTCTTCATTCAGTTATCATGGATGAACAAAACTTTCAATGAGAGTGGTTGATTTGAATTCCAATGACTTTTTAAGCACCTTGTTAAAAAATGGACTGTTTTCAAGGAATTCCAGGCCTTGCCTTTTTTTCTTCAAGAATCAAGCACTTTAAGCACTTCAAGGACCTTGTGCAAACCCTGTTACTGTCCCGTCTCTTGGGACTTTGAGAGTTTGATTATGTACTGATGATGGCCAGATAATGTTGATATATAAACATTTAAAAACATAATACATGGTCATGCGACTTATTTTGTGTGGTGTGTTAAGTAAAGTTTTATATTTATTTATTTATAAGTAAATAACTATGTTGAAATTGAAATTATGTTAAATGTTATTACAGAGAGAGTTAAGTACCAAAGAAAGGTACCGGTACCCAACCCTAACGGTCACCTTATACATACCGTATACATGCAAGGTATTTGTTTAGTATGATGACACTACATCTGGCTACTTCAAACTTACTCAAAGCAGTTAACCCTTTCACTGCCACACGACAGAAGGTTAACCCTTTACTAGGGCTGTCCCCGACTAAGGATTTGGATGGTCGACTAGGATTGGCCAAAATGTGCCGTTAGTCGACTATTGGTCGACTTAAAAAAAAAGAAAAAAGTATAATATTTGTATCATTCCATTTGGGCTGTGGGGGGTGCTTAATGTCTGAAGGAGTCGACTGAAGGCTTCTTGTCCTCTGCAAAAGCATGCAATTGGTCCACTGATGGATACATCTAGATATTTGTCTAGTCTAGTGTGTTCATTAGATGGGTGAAATCCTCTTTCAGTGCCTCTGTGCCTGTTTTCTTAGGCAGTTAGCCTCGCTGGTATGTGCGCCATTAGCGTTAGCCACGCTTCTATGCCTCTTTTCTTTTGGAAAGAATGATTAAAAAAATAAATATATATATATATTTTTTTATTATTATATTCGACTAAGAGGTTGGCCAGTCGACTACGGCTCCTTTCGACCGATTAGTCGAAAGGTCAGAGACCAGCGTGGAGCAGGTAGAGACCAGCGTGGAGCAGGTAGAGACCAGTGTGGAGCAGGTAGAGACCAGCGTGGAGCAGGTAGAGACCAGCGTGGAGCAGGT
The DNA here is from genome assembly GCF_963971535.1 of Notolepis coatsorum. Classification (NCBI taxonomy): domain Eukaryota; kingdom Metazoa; phylum Chordata; class Actinopteri; order Aulopiformes; family Paralepididae; genus Notolepis; species Notolepis coatsorum. The sequence goes on from NC_140176.1 coordinate 107,518,400, forward strand.
AGAGACCAGCGTGGAGCAGGTAGAGACCAGGGTGGAGCAGGTAGAGACCAGCGTGGAGCAGGTAGAGACCAGCGTGGAGCAGGTAGAGACCAGCGTGGAGCAGGTAGAGACCAGCGTGGAGCAGGTAGAGACCAGCGTGGAGCAGGTAGAGACCAGCGTGGAGCAGGTAGAGACCAGCGTGGAGCAGGTAGAGACCAGCGTGGAGCAGCTCAGAGACCAGCGTGGAGCAGGTAGAGACCAGCGTGGAGCAGGTAGAGACCAGCGTGGAGCAGGTAGAGACCAGCGTGGAGCAGGACAGAGACCAGCGTGGAGCAGGTAGAGACCAGCGTGGAGCAGGTAGAGACCAGCGTGGAGCAGGTAGAGACCAGCGTGGAGCAGGTAGAGACCAGCGTGGAGCAGGTAGAGACCAGCGTGGAGCAGGACAGAGACCAGCGTGGAGCAGGTAGAGACCAGCGTGGAGCAGGTAGAGACCAGCGTGGAGCAGGTAGAGACCAGCGTGGAGCAGGTAGAGACCAGTGTGGAGCAGGTAGAGACCAGCGTGGAGCAGGTAGAGACCAGCGTGGAGCAGGTAGAGACCAGCGTGGAGCAGGACAGAGACCAGGGTGGAGCAGGTAGAGACCAGTGTGGAGCAGGTAGAGACCAGTGTGGAGCAGGTAGAGACCAGCGTGGAGCAGGTAGAGACCAGCGTGGAGCAGGTAGAGACCAGCGTGGAGCAGGTAGAGACCAGGGTGGAGCAGGTAGAGACCAGTGTGGAGCAGGTAGAGACCAGCGTGGAGCAGGTAGAGACCAGTGTGGAGCAGGTAGAGACCAGTGTGTAGCAGGTAGAGACCAGCGTGGAGCAGGTAGAGACCAGCGTGGAGCAGGTAGAGACCAGCGTGGAGCAGGACAGAGACCAGCGTAGAGCAGGTAGAGACCAGCGTGGAGCAGGTAGAGACCAGTGTGGAGCAGGTAGAGACCAGTGTGTAGCAGGTAGAGACCAGCGTGGAGCAGGTAGAGACCAGCGTGGAGCAGGTAGAGACCAGCGTGGAGCAGGACAGAGACCAGCGTAGAGCAGGTAGAGACCAGCGTGGAGCAGGTAGAGACCAGCGTGGAGCAGGTAGAGACCAGCGTGGAGCAGGTAGAGACCAGCGTGGAGCAGGTAGAGACCAGTGTGGAGCAGGTAGAGACCAGCGTGGAGCAGGACAGAGACCAGCGTGGAGCAGGTAGAGACCAGCGTGGAGCAGGTAGAGACCAGCGTGGAGCAGGTAGAGACCAGCGTGGAGCAGGACAGAGACCAGCGTGGAGCAGGTAGAGACCAGGGTGGAGCAGGTAGAGACCAGGGTGGAGCAGGTAGAGACCAGCGTGGAGCAGGTAGAGACCAGCGTGGAGCAGGTAGAGACCACCGTGGAGCAGGTAGAGACCAGCGTGGAGCAGGTAGAGACCAGCGTGGAGCAGGACAGAGACCAGCGTGGAGCAGGTAGAGACCAGGGTGGAGCAGGTAGAGACCAGCGTGGAGCAGGTAGAGACCAGTGTGGAGCAGGTAGAGACCAGCGTGGAGCAGGTAGAGACCAGCGTGGAGCAGGTAGAGACCAGTGTGGAGCAGGTAGAGACCAGCGTGGAGCAGGTAGAGACCAGTGTGGAGCAGGTAGAGACCAGCGTGGAGCAGGTAGAGACCAGCGTGGAGCAGGTAGAGACCAGCGTGGAGCAGGTAGAGACCAGCGTGGAGCAGGTAGAGACCAGTGTGGAGCAGGTAGAGACCAGTGTGGAGCAGGACAGAGACCAGTGTGGAGCAGGTAGAGACCAGCGTGGAGCAGGTAGAGACCAGCGTGGAGCAGGTAGAGACCAGTGTGGAGCAGGACAGAGACCACTGTGGAGCAGGACAGAGACCAGTGTGGAGCAGGTAGAGACCAGCGTGGAGAAGGTAGAGACCAGGGTGGAGCAGGTAGAGACCAGCGTGGAGCAGGTAGAGACCAGCGTGGAGCAGGTAGAGACCAGCGTGGAGAAGGTAGAGACCAGGGTGGAGCAGGTAGAGACCAGCGTGGAGCAGGTAGAGACCAGCGTGGAGCAGGTAGAGACCAGTGTGGAGCAGGACAGAGACCAGCGTGGAGCAGGTAGAGACCAGCGTGGAGCAGGTAGAGACCAGTGTGGAGCAGGACAGAGACCAGCGTGGAGCAGGTAGAGACCAGCGTGGAGCAGGTAGAGACCAGCGTGGAGCAGGTAGAGACCAGCGTGGAGCAGGTAGAGACCAGGGTGGAGCAGGTAGAGACCAGTGTGGAGCAGGTAGAGACCAGCGTGGAGCAGGTAGAGACCAGTGTGGAGCAGGTAGAGACCAGCGTGGAGCAGGTAGAGACCAGCGTGGAGCAGGTAGAGACCAGCGTGGAGCAGGTAGAGACCAGCGTGGAGCAGGTAGAGACCAGCGTGGAGCAGGACAGAGACCAGCGTGGAGCAGGTAGAGACCAGCGTGGAGCAGGACAGAGACCAGCGTGGAGCAGGTAGAGACCAGCGTGGAGCAGGTAGAGACCAGCGTGGAGCAGGACAGAGACCAGCGTGGAGCAGGTAGAGACCAGTGTGGAGCAGGTAGAGACCAGCGTGGAGCAGGTAGAGACCAGCGTGGAGCAGGTAGAGACCAGCGTGGAGCAGGACAGAGACCAGTGTGGAGCAGGTAGAGACCAGTGTGGAGCAGGTAGAGACCAGGGTGGAGCAGGTAGAGACCAGCGTGGAGCAGGTAGAGACCAGCATGGAGCAGGTAGAGACCAGCGTGGAGCAGGACAGAGACCAGCGTGGAGCAGGTAGAGACCAGCGTGGAGCAGGTAGAGACCAGCGTGGAGCAGGTAGAGACCAGCGTGGAGCAGGTAGAGACCAGCGTGGAGCAGGTAGAGACCAGCGTGGAGCAGGTAGAGACCAGCGTGGAGCAGGTAGAGACCAGCGTGGAGCAGGTAGAGACCAGCGTGGAGCAGGACAGAGACCAGTGTGGAGCAGGTAGAGACCAGCGTGGAGCAGGTAGAGACCAGCGTGGAGCAGGTAGAGACCAGCGTGGAGCAGGACAGAGACCAGCGTGGAGCAGGTAGAGACCAGCGTGGAGCAGGTAGAGACCAGCGTGGAGCAGGTAGAGACCAGCGTGGAGCAGGACAGAGACCAGCGTGGAGCAGGTAGAGACCAGCGTGGAGCAGGTAGAGACCAGCGTGGAGCAGGTAGAGACCAGCGTGGAGCAGGTAGAGACCAGTGTGGAGCAGGTAGAGACCAGCGTGGAGCAGGTAGAGACCAGCGTGGAGCAGGTAGAGACCAGCGTGGAGCAGGTAGAGACCAGTGTGGAGCAGGTAGAGACCAGCGTGGAGCAGGTAGAGACCAGCGTGGAGCAGGTAGAGACCAGCGTGGAGCAGGTAGAGACCAGCGTGGAGCAGCAGGACAGAGACCAGCGTGGAGCAGGTAGAGACCAGCGTGGAGCAGGTAGAGACCAGCGTGGAGCAGGTAGAGACCAGCGTGGAGCAGGACAGAGACCAGCGTGGAGCAGGTAGAGACCAGGGTGGAGCAGGTAGAGACCAGCGTGGAGCAGGTAGAGACCAGCGTGGAGCAGGTAGAGACCAGCGTGGAGCAGGTAGAGACCAGCGTGGAGCAGGTAGAGACCAGCGTGGAGCAGGTAGAGACCAGCGTGGAGCAGGTAGAGACCAGCGTGGAGCAGGTAGAGACCAGCGTGGAGCAGGTAGAGACCAGGGTGGAGCAGGTAGAGACCAGCGTGGAGGAGGTAGAGACCAGCGTGGAGCAGGTAGAGACCAGCGTGGAGCAGGACAGAGACCAGCGTGGAGCAGGTAGAGACCAGCGTGGAGCAGGTAGAGACCAGCGTGGAGCAGGTAGAGACCAGCGTGGAGCAGGTAGAGACCAGTGTGGAGCAGGTAGAGACCAGCGTGGAGCAGGTAGAGACCAGCGTGGAGCAGGTAGAGACCAGCGTGGAGCAGGTAGAGACCAGCGTGGAGCAGGTAGAGACCAGCGTGGAGCAGGTAGAGACCAGCGTGGAGCAGGTAGAGACCAGCGTGGAGCAGGTAGAGACCAGCGTGGAGCAGGACAGAGACCAGCGTGGAGCAGGTAGAGACCAGCGTGGAGCAGGTAGAGACCAGCGTGGAGCAGGTAGAGACCAGCGTGGAGCAGGTAGAGACCAGCGTGGAGCAGGTAGAGACCAGCGTGGAGCAGGTAGAGACCAGCGTGGAGCAGGTAGAGACCAGCGTGGAGCAGGTAGAGACCAGCGTGGAGCAGGTAGAGACCAGTGTGGAGCAGGTAGAGACCAGCGTGGAGCAGGTAGAGACCAGCGTGGAGCAGGACAGAGACCAGCGTGGAGCAGGTAGAGACCAGCATGGAGCAGGTAGAGACCAGTGTGGAGCAGGTAGAGACCAGTGTGGAGCAGGTAGAGACCAGCGTGGAGCAGGTAGAGACCAGCGTGGAGCAGGTAGAGACCAGCGTGGAGCAGGACAGAGACCAGCGTGGAGCAGGTAGAGACCAGCGTGGAGCAGGTAGAGACCAGCGTGGAGCAGGTAGAGACCAGCGTGGAGCAGGTAGAGACCAGCGTGGAGCAGGTAGAGACCAGCGTGGAGCAGCAGGACAGAGACCAGCGTGGAGCAGGACAGAGACCAGCGTGGAGCAGGTAGAGACCAGCGTGGAGCAGGTAGAGACCAGTGTGTAGCAGGTAGAGACCAGCGTGGAGCAGGTAGAGACCAGGGTGGAGCAGGTAGAGACCAGCGTGGAGCAGGTAGAGACCAGCGTGGAGCAGGTAGAGACCAGCGTGGAGCAGGTAGAGACCAGCGTGGAGCAGGTAGAGACCAGCGTGGAGCAGGTAGAGACCAGCGTGGAGCAGGTAGAGACCAGCGTGGAGCAGGTAGAGACCAGCGTGGAGCAGGTAGAGACCAGCGTGGAGCAGGTAGAGACCAGCGTGGAGCAGGTAGAGACCAGTGTGGAGCAGGTAGAGACCAGCGTGGAGCAGGTAGAGACCAGCGTGGAGCAGGTAGAGACCAGCGTGGAGCAGGTAGAGACCAGCGTGGAGCAGGTAGAGACCAGCGTGGAGCAGGTAGAGACCAGCGTGGAGCAGGTAGAGACCAGCGTGGAGCAGGTAGAGACCAGTGTGGAGCAGGTAGAGACCAGCGTGGAGCAGGTAGAGACCAGCGTGGAGCAGGACAGAGACCAGCGTGGAGCAGGTAGAGACCAGCATGGAGCAGGTAGAGACCAGTGTGGAGCAGGTAGAGACCAGTGTGGAGCAGGTAGAGACCAGGGTGGAGCAGGTAGAGACCAGCGTGGAGCAGGTAGAGACCAGCGTGGAGCAGGTAGAGACCAGCGTGGAGCAGGTAGAGACCAGCGTGGAGCAGGTAGAGACCAGCGTGGAGCAGGACAGAGACCAGCGTGGAGCAGGTAGAGACCAGCGTGGAGCAGGTAGAGACCAGCGTGGAGCAGGTAGAGACCAGCGTGGAGCAGGTAGAGACCAGTGTGGAGCAGGTAGAGACCAGTGTGGAGCAGGTAGAGACCAGTGTGGAGCAGGTAGAGACCAGCGTGGAGCAGGTAGAGACCAGTGTGGAGCAGGTAGAGACCAGGGTGGAGCAGGTAGAGACCAGTGTGGAGCAGGTAGAGACCAGCGTGGAGCAGGTAGAGACCAGCGTGGAGCAGGACAGAGACCAGTGTGGAGCAGGTAGAGACCAGCGTGGAGCAGGACAGAGACCAGCGTGGAGCAGGTAGAGACCAGCGTGGAGCAGGACAGAGACCAGTGTGGAGCAGGTAGAGACCAGCGTGGAGCAGGTAGAGACCAGCGTGGAGCAGGTAGAGACCAGCGTGGAGCAGGTAGAGACCAGCGTGGAGCAGGACAGAGACCAGCGTGGAGCAGGTAGAGACCAGCGTGGAGCAGGTAGAGACCAGCGTGGAGCAGGTAGAGACCAGCGTGGAGCAGGTAGAGACCAGCGTGGAGCAGGACAGAGACCAGCGTGGAGCAGGTAGAGACCAGCGTGGAGCAGGTAGAGACCAGCGTGGAGCAGGTAGAGACCAGCGTGGAGCAGGTAGAGACCAGCGTGGAGCAGGTAGAGACCAGCATGGAGCAGGTAGAGACCAGCGTGGAGCAGGTAGAGACCAGCGTGGAGCAGGTAGAGACCAGCGTGGAGCAGGTAGAGACCAGCGTGGAGCAGGTAGAGACCAGCGTGGAGCAGGACAGAGACCAGTGTGGAGCAGGTAGAGACCAGCGTGGAGCAGGTAGAGACCAGCGTGGAGCAGGTAGAGACCAGCGTGGAGCAGGTAGAGACCAGCGTGGAGCAGGACAGAGACCAGCGTGGAGCAGGTAGAGACCAGCGTGGAGCAGGTAGAGACCAGCGTGGAGCAGGTAGAGACCAGCGTGGAGCAGGTAGAGACCAGCGTGGAGCAGGTAGAGACCAGTGTGGAGCAGGTAGAGACCAGCGTGGAGCAGGTAGAGACCAGCGTGGAGCAGGTAGAGACCAGCGTGGAGCAGGTAGAGACCAGCGTGGAGCAGGACAGAGACCAGCGTGGAGCAGGTAGAGACCAGCGTGGAGCAGGACAGAGACCAGCGTGGAGCAGGTAGAGACCAGCGTGGAGCAGGTAGAGACCAGCGTGGAGCAGGTAGAGACCAGCGTGGAGCAGGTAGAGACCAGCGTGGAGCAGGTAGAGACCAGCGTGGAGCAGGTAGAGACCAGTGTGGAGCAGGTAGAGACCAGCGTGGAGCAGGTAGAGACCAGCGTGGAGCAGGTAGAGACCAGCGTGGAGCAGGTAGAGACCAGCGTGGAGCAGGACAGAGACCAGTGTGGAGCAGGACAGAGACCAGCGTGGAGCAGATAGAGACCAGTGTGGAGCAGGACAGAGACCAGCGTGGAGCAGGACAGAGACCAGCGTGGAGCAGGTAGAGACCAGCGTGGAGCAGGTAGAGACCAGTGTGGAGCAGGTAGAGACCAGCGTGGAGCAGGTAGAGACCAGTGTGGAGCAGGTAGAGACCAGCGTGGAGCAGGTAGAGACCAGCGTGGAGCAGGACAGAGACCAGTGTGGAGCAGGTAGAGACCAGCGTGGAGCAGGTAGAGACCAGGGTGGAGCAGATAGAGACCAGTGTGGAGCAGGTAGAGACCAGTGTGGAGCAGGTAGAGACCAGGGTGGAGCAGATAGAGACCAGTGTGGAGCAGGTAGAGACCAGCGTGGAGCAGGACAGAGACCAGTGTGGAGCAGGTAGAGACCAGCGTGGAGCAGGACAGAGACCAGGGTGGAGCAGGTAGAGACCAGCGTGGAGCAGGTAGAGACCAGCGTGGAGCAGGTAGAGACCAGCGTGGAGCAGGTAGAGACCAGCGTGGAGCAGGTAGAGACCAGCGTGGAGCAGGACAGAGACCAGCGTGGAGCAGGTAGAGACCAGCGTGGAGCAGGACAGAGACCACCGTGGAGCAGATGGGCCACGGTGCGGTTGTTTGGTGCAGAAGACCCCAGTTTGATTAAAACAAACCAAAGCAAGTGGGTCAAACTCTCCAGGGTTCCATCCCAACTGGGCCAAACAACAGAGTGAAAAGACATCAAGCACACATCCCTGCTAAACCCAGTTCCCTTTGATCTCAGACAGTTGAATTAGCATTTATAAATGTGAATAACTTTTCCCCCAGGGTTAGAAACCAGAGTACCAAGGCTCAAATCCCACGTTAGCAGGCAAGACACACATTCCTCCACGTTCATATTTATTCTTCCAAGGATTCCAACGGTACCTTGATACATTTATTTATATTGCGCCCCTCAACCAATAGTTACATCGGCCCGGGGCGCATCCCGGGAGAGAAAGAGAAACAAGAAGACAGGAACAATACGAAAACAGAAAAAAATACATGCAGGCCAACCAAGCAGAAAGAGAACGGACAGACATAATACACCAGTCATACTACAATACAAAACGAGCTCATGGATTGTTTATGGCGAAAAGGTGGGTTTTGAGCATGGCCTTAAAGGTCCGTAGAGAGTGCTTGCAGATTTCAAGTTGAGTGGGAGCTTGTTCTGAATGCACCGCCAACTTTGACACATTGGTGGCGCTAGAGTGTTGGAGCTGGGCACATGGGACTTGGCGACAGGGGTCAGTGGACTGTCCCGAGTCAGTCTGCCAATTTTCATAACTTTCTCCCATACGGTTCATAGACTCCGATGGTAGAATAAGAAGAAGAAGAAAAAACGGTACAATCGCTCAAGGTGCAGCGAATCACTTTGTTCTTTATTCCCTTTGATCCTGAACATGGAGAAGACGAATAGACATATTTCACCGTTCTTGTTCTCTCACGGCATGAATAATGATGAAGTGACGCTACATTGAACCTTCTAGCCACGGCCCCGGACGCAGAGAGAGAGAGAGAGAGAGAGAGAGAGAGAGAGAGAGAGAGAGAGAGAGAGAGAGAGAGAGAGAGAGAGAGAGAGAGAGAGAGAGAGAGAGGGAGAGAGGAGAGAGAGAGAGAGAGAGAGAGAGAGAGAGAGAGAGAGAGAGAGAGAGAGAGAGAGAGGGAGAGAGGGAGAGAGAGAGAGAGAGAGAGAGAGAGAGAGAGAGAGAGACCTGCACGGCGTAGCTCCTTAAGCAGCTCCTCTCTTTGAGATGCAGAGTTCAGTAATTTACAGTATAATGTCAGTTAAGTTCTGTTGGAGCCATTCTGTTGTGTTCCTGGCAGGGCTGTCCCCTGGTAGGGCTGTCCCTACCAGGGGATTTGGATAGTCCACTTTGATTGCCCCAAATTGGCAAAAATGTGACGATATTAGACTACCCCCCCTGAATGCAAAAGAATATATATCATTCCATTTGGGCTGTGGGGGTGCTTAATGTCTGAAGGAGTCGACTGAAGGCTTCTTGTCCTCTGCGAAAGCATGCAATTGGTCCACTGATGGATACATCTTGATATTTGTCTAGTGTGTTCATTAGACGGGTGAAATCCTCTTTCAGTGCCGTCAGTGTTTTCTTTATTTTTTTGCATTCGACTAAGAGGTTGGCAGTCGACTACGGCTCATTTCGATCGATTAGTCGACTATTCGACTAATCGGGGTCAGCCCTAGTTCTTGGTTTATTTATTATTTATTTACATTTTTTTTTTACCTCTGTAGTCATCTACCTCCCCACCTAGTTTGGTAGTGCTGCACATTGAGGGGGGTGGGGCTTAATGAGCAGGAAGAGAAGGCCTGGGCGTGGTCAAGATGTTGGGTGAAGCGGCCCGGTTAGACATGTTTTTGCACACCTGTAGTTCGTTTGCTTTGTTCCGATTCAGGGAGACACAGGGACTATCAGGGATGCAGTGGTGGGTGGACGGGGTACCACGCCGTCCTAGTAGTTCGCAGAGTAGAAGTGCGTGCAATCGGGGGGAGCTTCGGTGACCAGTGTCCTTTCAGCCGAACAGGATAATGAAAAAATTATCCCACTAAATGACCAGACGCGTCTTATGGCGACATCTACAATTACCTCATTGAGTCTCCAGGTAGACTAATGTTTATATTTAAGTGCAGTGGTCTGTAGCCACTCACACTGGCCACCGAAGCTCCCCCCTGTGATGGAACAGTCCAGGGCGGGTGTGCGTTGCGTCACAATCCGTGGGCAATCTGCGCATGTGCATGGGGAATAAATAGGTGCTTAAAAACGGGCTTTTTCGCTGCCGATTTAGTTCTGATCGATTAGGAATGTCTCGCGCCGTGTTCAGGAGATTCAGGCGCATACAAGTCTATTCGATCATGTCTCTAGCACCCCCACAGCCGTATCTGCAACCACTTACATCACGGCTCTCATCCACATTCATTAATTTGCTCCCCCCGCTATCTCCTCCCCGATTTCAATGTAACGCGGAAGTGTAGTGGTCTATAGCGCGTTAACTTTACCGATCTAGCTGCCTAAAGACTACAAACTGATCCCGCCCACAATTCAATGCGAAAGCGTCATCATGCAGCGCGTATACAGTACGGCAAGTGAGTTGTGTCGGTTTGTTAAGGCGATTGCATTCTCACAGCGTACGAGCCGCTTCGGGTTCGGTTGGAAGTGCACCGAGACCACCCTCTCTAGGCGGTCTCGGCCCGCTTGTTTTGTTCCGCAACAGAATGCAATTCCTGTGTTCACTAGGGGTGGGACGATACATCGATCCAGATCGATACATCGATGTAATTATCAACAATCGAATCGGATCGATGCGATGTAATAAGATCGATTCATATCGATACTCTTATTTTGAAAATCCTGTGGCGAGTCTCATATCCGCCCAAGAACAACAGCAGTAGCTCCGTGTGTGTAGATGTTACAGCATAGCATTCTCCCTTTCTGTGTGTGTGTGTGTGCGCGCGTCTTTGGAAAGACCAGATGAGGTCAGAGGAGTTTGATGTTTAAATGTTATTTAAACATAAACAATATAATACATAATAAATGTAGGCCTATACATGATCATGCAACATCAACAAATTGTTGTAGGAACGGTTTGGGAGAGGGAGGTTGTGAGTTTTGAGTTCCAAAAAATGTAGCTTAAAGTTTAAAGCTCAATATATAAAAACGTGGCACTTTACAGTGAACAGGAGGTCTATTTGTATTAAAAACAATAGATTGATTTTCCTTTAAATGTCTGGAAGAGCTCAAAAATACAAATGTCAAATGATATTTTCATTACCTTTTTTTTGTTGATCTAAATGTTACTGATTGTGTTAAATGGGCATATGATATCATCTCATATCGATCGCAGGCACCTGAATCTAATCGTATCGTATTGTATCGTGAGAGACTTTGTGATATCGGCAAATATCGTATCGTTGTCCAAAGAATCGATATCGTATCGTATCATGATGAAACTGGTGATTCCCACCCCTAGTGTTCACATATGCCCAAATGAACCGAAATAGGGGGTAAACGCTCCAGGTACCGGAACAACAGCTCCAAACGAGCTAGGTGTGAAAACGCCTTAAACCACATCAGTGTGAGAATTCTGTTATTATATGAGTATTGGAATCTTTATTTTGATGTTTACTTTAAATTCTTCAGATTCTTCAAATAAACCTATAATTGAATTCATTGTACCCTGGATCTCGTTTGGGATTTCTTTGGATGTGCTTGTTGATGAAGACACTACCTGGTTTACCAACAAGAAGCCGTTACAAGTCCCATCCCGTCTTGAAGCTCTGCAGAAAAGAGTATAGCGATTTAAACAGCTTCAATAGCCGGGGCAGAGGTGATCTTGTTAAATTCCCCCTTTCTCTTTCGCAATGCGTAACCAGCCATTCCCTCAGTATTACACGTTTGTGCGTTTCTCCTTTAAAAACCAGCCTCTTACAGCAAAGCTACATGGAGTGTGTTCTCGAAGTGAGACATCTACTTACGGAGTGCAGTTAGAGAGCTTCCATTATGATGAAAAGCTTCCCACGGGTCTATTTAACAAGAACACAGAGCTGCCACATCATATTATTTCATTATGTTTTAGGTAGTGATGCACCGATGTGAAAATTGTGGCTGATACCGATAACCGATATTAATATTGCTGTTCTGGCCGATACCGATATTTACCGATGTCGATATCTCTGTATAGAAAACACTTTTTTATGATAATCAAATAAAGAGCTATTTTCCAAACGCATAATTTTTTTACTTTTGTAACTTATTTTCAGAAATGACTGATATTTTGAAATTATTTAAGGCCAAAACATGTAAAAAGATTTTTTTTTTTTTAATATCGGCCCTATCTTGATATCGGACCGATACTGATGTGTAAAAAAACGGCCATATCGGCCGATATTATATCGGCGGCCGATATATCGTGCATCACTAGTTTTAGGTAACAGAATACAAGAGTCTAGCAGGCCCCTGAACATTTCAAATGCACATGTTTCACAGCTAATACTGATGTCTACTGGAAGTGCTTCATCTTGGGAATTTGAAACTGAGAAGAGTGAGAATCAAGGTCATAACTGGGCAAATATATACATCCTCGTCATTATCACCACCACCATCACCACTACTACTACTACCACCACCACTACCAACACCACTACTACTACCACCACCATCACTACTACTACCACCATCACTACCAACACCACCAATACTACCACCACCACCACCAACACCACTACCACCATCACCACCACCATCACTACTACTACCACCATCACTACCACCATCACTACCACCACCACCTCCAACACCACTACTACTACTACTACCACCACCACTACCAACACCACTACTACTACCACCACCACCACCACCATCACTACTACCACCATCACTACCACCACCACTACTACTACCACCACCACCACCACCACTACTACCAACACCACCAATACTACCACCACCACCATCACTACCAACACCACTACTACTACTACCACCACCACTACCAACACCACTACTACTACCACCACCACCACTACCACCACTACCACCACCACCACCACCACCACCACCACCACTACCATCACCACCACCACCACCACCACTACTACCATCACTACCACCACCACCACTACCACCACTACCACTACCACCACCAGCACCACCACCACTACCATCACCACCACCACCACCACCACTACTACCAACACCACCAATACTACCACCACCACCATCACTACCAACACCACCACTACCAACACCACTACTACTACTACCACCACCACCACCATCACTACCAACACCACTACTACTACTACCACCACCACCACTACTACCAACACCACCACTACCAACACCACTACTACTACTACCACCACCACCATCACTACCAACACCACCACTACCAACACCACTACTACTACTACCACCACCACCACCATCACTACCAACACCACCACTACCAACACCACTACTACTACTACCACCACCACCACCACCACTACCAACACCACCACTACCAACACCACTACTACTACTACCACCACCACCACCATCACTACCAACACCACTACTACTACTACCACCACCACCACCATCACTACCACCACCATCACCACCACCACTACTACCACCACCACCACCACTACCATCACTACTACTACCACCACCATCACTACCAACACCACTACTACTACTACCACCACCACCACCATCACCACCACCACTACTACCACCACCACCACCACTACCATCACTACTACTACCACCACCATCACTACCAACACCACTACTACTACTACCACCACCACCACCACCACCACTACCACCACCATCACTACCAACACCACTACTACCACCACCATCACTACTACTACCACCACCACCACCACTACTACTACTACTACTACTACTACTACTACTACCACCACACCATCACCACCACTACCAACACCACCACCACCACCACTACCACCACCATCACCACCACTACCACCACCATCACTACCAACACCACTACTACCACCACCATCACTACTACTACCACCACCACCACCACTACTACTACTACTACTACTACTACTACTACTACTACTACCACCACACCATCACCACCACCACCACCACCACCACCACCATCACTACCAACACCACTACCACCACCACCAACACCACTACCACCACCACCACCATCACTACTACCACCACCACCACTACTACCACTACTACCAACACCACTACCACCACCACTACAACCACCACCACTACCAACACCACCACCACTACTACCACCACCACCACCGCAGGGGAGGAAATTAGGCCACTTTACTCGCCAAATGAGAGTATTTTTTAGGTTTGGCGAGTGATTCATGAAGACCACTCGCCAGTCTGGCGACTAGTAAACAAAACAAAACAAAAACATTCTGCAATCATGGTCACTGGCAAACGGTGCGCGTCTTCTGAGTGCTCGCTTTAGTTGACAATGCCACGAGAGCACTGCACAAGACCCGCGGACATATAGAATGTTTAATAAAAGTTCCCGCAGTACTGGCCAACCCGCAGACATATATAATGTTTAATAAAAGTTCCCGCCGTACTGGCCAACCCGCAGACATATAGAATGTTGAATAAAAGTCCCGCGGTACTAGCCATCAGTCAAGGGAGCCCTCGCAAACAGGTAACGTTAAACACAGCAGAAGATGGAAAACAGACCGACTGACCAACGGGGAACTGCATCCAACCCTAGTACAACCCTCGAGTCAAAGGCAAGGACACATTTAAATCACAGAGGTGTATGTTAGTCTATTGGAACTGTATACAGTAGTTAGCTTCTAGTTAGCGTTTTAGCTATATAGCTGCTTGCTAGCTAATGTTAGCCCTGTGTGTGTGCTCAAAGAAGCCAGCCCCATGTTAGCTAGGTGTATCTGTTATGACTATAATGTTTCCAAAAATGCACCGGATTACGACGTAAGGTTATATGTTTTATTGCATGCTCAACCAGTGCACAACAACACACCAACCGAACTGACGATACCACAACACTGACGGTATTTCACAGCCCTGTCGTCCAGCCCACCGTGCCGTCTTAAAGGCACAGTGAACACCATTGTCATGCCTACCCACCCAGATGCATACACAACATTGACGCGGCTTGACAACCGAGGTTCAAAGTTAACTTGATTGATTGATGGGTACAATACAGTACGGCTCAATACACACAATTGTTAAGGGGATGCAGACCAGAGAAAGACTTCCGTCTTGTTTACATCAGGGTCCCCCATTTTCAATTCATCATAACATATGACATACACGACATACAAATAGACAGTACTGCTACATCTATACATTTCACATCTATCTATACACTTCACAACATACTAGGGCTGGGCGATATGGAAAAAAATCATATCGCGATAACGATATGATAATTTTATTTTATTTCTCGATATCGATAATTATCGAATTGTTATAAGTAAAAAAAAAAATTAAAAAAAAAGATTTTTTTATTTTTTTTTTTTTTTTTTTAACAACAGATGTATGTTTATTTTGCAGTTTCTTTGTCATTGCCGCCATCTTTAGTGTTACATCCCCTCACACTCCAGTTCTCAGGCTGCAGCTGGTTTAAAAGCTAAAGTAAACCGGCTTCTCTGCTGGCTGTGGCTCCAGAGGAGTTGAACAGTTCTGGCTCTGCTAGTTTATTTTCGATCTTTTGGCGCTTTTTTGGTGGACAAACCACCACACATGTGCACCGTGACTTGTGACTGGAGTCTAGCTCTGCTAGCACACATAGCCTACTGTGTACAGACGGTTTCAAACTGTATTTTAAATTAGAAAGCAAACAAAATAAATGGACAAGAGAAAAAGAAATCTGAATTTGGTCAGTATTGTCATTTGGACAAGCAAAGCCATTACTTTAAGTTGCAGGCAAGAAAGACAAGTCTGTCCACTGTCTCTGGTTTTAAAACTGCCCTGTTGCAGGTAAAAAAAAAATAAAAAACGATTTTTCGATTTTTTTTTATTTCGATATTCGATATCGATTATTAAAATATATCGCGATATTTATCGTTATCGTTATATCGCCCAGCCCTACAACATACTTCGTTTTTTTTCTTTCACTGCCCAACCCAGTCCAACCCAGCATCTTTCACTGCCCAGTTCAGCCCAACCCAGTCCAGAATAGATCCCTCTTTCATGTTAATATGTTTTATGCTAATATTGTGAAGACACTGTTATTAATGTTTTATGCTAATAAATATTTTAAAGAGTAGAGACCGGTGTGATTATTACTATGATTGAAAATCAATTTAGACGAAGACATACAAAGAAGTAACTATAAGACCTGGGACTTATAGGAACCCAAGGAGGACAACCTACACTACCTTAGGCTTACTGCACCTTATGTGGATACTGTGATACTGTGAATAATGTATATTTCAGTGGATACTGTGATACTGTGATTAATGTATACTCAGTAGATAGTAAATTATAACACTACCTTATGCATACTGCACCTTATGTGACACTGTGAATAATGTGAATATTTTCTTCAGCTAGTTAGATAGTAAATTATATTGACCAAATTGACCTAATTGTTTACACTGCCTGTGTTGTTTTTTACTACCTGTACCCCCCCCCCTCCCCCCCATGCTGCTATGATGCCTGAATTTCCCCAAGGGGATCAATAAAGGAATATCTTATCTTATCTTATCACAATTAGCGATATTTTTTTTGGCTGGTAAAAAATCTGTTTGGCTGGTAAAAAAATAATCAGCTACTCGCCAGTTGGCTGGTAAGCCAAAAAGTTAGTTTCCTCCCCTGCACCACCACCACCACCACTACTACTACCACCACCACCACCACCAACACCACGACCACCACCAGTACTACCACCACCATCACCACCACTACCACCACCACTACTACCATTACTACTACTACCACCATCACTACCACCACCACCACCACCACTACCACCACTTCTTCCACCACCACCCCTTCTTCTACCACCACCACCACCACCCCTTCTTCTACCACCACCACCACCACCACCACTACTTCTTCCACCACCACCACCACCCCTTCTTCTACCACCACCACCACCACCACCACCACTACTTCTTCCACCACCACCACCACCCCTTCTTCTACCACCACCACCACCACCACCACTACCACCACTACTTCTTCCACCACCACCACCACCACCCCCACCACTACTACTACTACTACTACTATCACCACCACTACTACTACTATCACCACCACTACTACTACTAGTACTATCACCACCACTACTACTACTACTACTACCACAACAACCACCACCACCACTACTACTACTACTACTACTACTATCACCACCACCACTACTACCACTTACAAAGTATACTGCTCTGTGGGAAAAAGTGTTTCCTAACCTCCCTATACAGTGTGTGTGTAAATGTTTGGTATGCAGCATACTGTGATGCCAAATGATGAACTCCCACATGAATGGATCAAATCATTATTGTGTCGCTAAGGATTTGGACTTTAGATTGCCTCTTTTGACTTAATCAACATCCAGATGATTATGATTAGTCAAGTAAAGTGTTCCTTTATTAATTCCCTTTGGGAAATCAATATACAGCGATGTATTTACATGAATCATGTATACGCCAGATTGGTTCTACATCAGAGAGAGGGGACACCACTCTATTTAAGTAATAGAGAACTTCAGA
This sequence comes from Notolepis coatsorum, assembly GCF_963971535.1. Classification (NCBI taxonomy): domain Eukaryota; kingdom Metazoa; phylum Chordata; class Actinopteri; order Aulopiformes; family Paralepididae; genus Notolepis; species Notolepis coatsorum. The sequence goes on from NC_140176.1 coordinate 107,535,425, forward strand.
TAGGGTTGTTCAGTAGGCATGCCATTCTCACAGACACACATCAAACATGTATTTACCACAGAATGCAGACAGAAAATATAAATATGATCATTGGTAGACCATGTCATATCTTCTTTTGTACAAAGGGAAGAGGGTTGCTAGACAGTTGAGTTCTAAAGTGAATTCAGGTAACTTTTACAGAACATTGTTAATGTAACAAATCCATCCACTGAACAGTTCTGGAAAGTTACACTATAGATGATCCCTCACATGTATTACACAGAACACCAGCTGCTACCCTCACATACTCTTCAGATCACATGTGTTACACAGAGCTGCTAGCCTCACATAGACTCTTCAGATCACATGTGTTACACAGAGCTGCTAGCCTCACATATACTCTTCAGATCACATGTATGACACACAGAACACCAGCTGCTAGCCTCACATAGACTCTTCAGATCACATGTATGACACACAGAACACCAGCTGCTAGCCTCACATAGACTCTTCAGATCACATGTATGACACACAGAACACCAGCTGCTAGCCTCACATAGACTCTTCAGATCACATGTATTACACACAGAACACCAGCTGCTAGCCTCACATAGACTCTTCAGATCACATGTGTTACACACAGAACACCAGCTGCTAGCCTCACATAGACTCTTCAGATCACATGTGTTACACAGAGCTGCTAGCCTCACATAGACTCTAGTTCAGATCACATGTTACACACAGAACACCAGCTGCTAGCCTCACATAGACTCTTCAGATCACATAGACTCTTCAGATCACATGTATGACACACAGAACAAACACCAGCTGCTAGCCTCACATAGACTCTTCAGATCACATGTGTTACACACAGAACACCAGCTGCTAGCCTCACATAGACTCTTCAGATCACATGTGCTACACACAGAACACCAGCTGCTAGCCTCACATAGACTCTTCAGATCACATGTATTACACACAGAACACCAGCTGCTACTAGGGCTGGGCGATATAACGATAACGATAAATATCGCAATATATTTTAATAATAATCGAAAAATCTGGGTTGGGCTGAACTGGGCAGTGAAAGATGCTGGGTTGGACTGGGTTGGGCAATGAAAGAAAAAAAACGAAGTATGTTGTAGGGCTGGGCGATATAACGATAACGATAAATATCGCGATATATTTTAATAATCGATATCGAATATCGAAATAAAATAAAAATCGAAAAATCGTTTTTTTTTTTTTTTTTTTTTTTTTTTTTACCTGCAACAGGGCAGTTTTAAAACCAGAGACAGTGGACAGACTTGTCTTTCTTGCCTGCAACTTAAAGTAATGGCTTTGCTTGTCCAAATGACAATACTGACCAAATTGAGATTTATTGTCCATTTATTTTGTTTGCTTTCTAATTTAAAATACAGTTTGAAACCATCTGTACACAGTAGGCTATGTGTGCTAGCAGAACTAGACTCCAGTCACGAGTCACAGTGCACATGTGCGGTGGTTTGTCCACCAAAAAAGCGCCAAAAGATCGAAAATAAACTAGCAGAGCCAGAACTGTTCAACTCCTCTGGAGCCACAGCCAGCAGAGAAGCTTGTTTACTTTAGCTTTTAAACCAGCTGCAGCCTGAGAACTGGAGTGTGAGGGGATGTAACACTAAAGATGGTGGCAACGACAAAGAATTGCTGCAAAATAAACATACATCTGTTGTTTTAAAAAAATATATATATTTTTTTTTTATACTTATAACAAATTCGATAATTATCGATATCGAGAAATATGATAACATTATCATATCGTTATCGCGATATGATTTTTTTCCATATCGCCCAGCCCTAGCTGCTACCCTCACATAGACTCTAGTTCAGATCACATGTTACACACAGAACACCAGCTGCTAGCCTCACATAGACTCTTCAGATCACATAGACTCTTCAGATCACATAGACTCTTCAGATCACATGTATTACACACAGAACACCAGCTGCTACCCTCACATAGACTCTAGTTCAGATCACATGTTACACACAGAACACCAGCTGCTAGCCTCACATAGACTCTTCAGATCACATAGACTCTTCAGATCACATGTATTACACACAGAACACCAGCTGCTAGCCTCACATAGACTCTTCAGATCACATGTGTTACACACAGCTGCTAGCATCACATACTCTTCAGATCACATGTGTTACACACAGCTGCTAGCATCACATAGACTCTTCAGATCACATGTGTTACACACAGCTGCTAGCCTCACATAGACTCTTCAGATCACATGTGTTACACACAGAACACACAGAGCTGCTACCCTCACATAGACTCTTCAGATCACATGTGTTACACACAGAACACACAGAGCTGCTACCCTCACATACTCTTCAGATCACATGTGTTACACACAGAACACACAGAGCTGCTACCCTCACATAGACTCTTCAGATCACATGTGTTACACACAGAACACACAGAGCTGCTACCCTCACATAGACTCTTCAGATCACATGTGTTACACACAGAACACACAGAGCTGCTACCCTCACATACTCTTCAGATCACATGTGTTACACAGAGAACACCAGCTGTTACCCTCACATAGACTCTTCAGATCACATGTATGACACACAGAACACCAGCTGCTACCCTCACATAGACTCTTCAGATCACATGTGTTACACACAGAACACACAGAGCTGCTACCCTCACATACTCTTCACAATCAGGTCTCTGACATCAAGGCCACCTAATCATCCGTTCCCCTTAATTGACTGATATCAATCCCTGTCTCCTGAGCCTTTTAGCCCTTCTGTAGTGTGATGTGTGCCTGGTGCCAGTGTATGGCACTGGCAGTCATTGAGCCTGCATAGCCCAAGGTTAGATGCTACCAGTGGTGGTGAAGGAGGCAATTTCCACCCTACATTGTGGGGAGCGCTTTGAGTGTCTAGAAAAGTGCTATATAAATGTAATGTTAATTTATTCATTCATTCACTCTTTAGAAAACGATCACGTATTCGATCTCAGCGACGACCCTTTTAGTTTCTCCTGGAAACAGCTTGGGCTGGTAAAGTGCTGGTAATTACAAGGTTACATTGTGTACGAGCTGGGGAGTTGATGATCTGATATGAATGTACACTCCACTCGACGTGACTGTAAATGAGGGAAACCTAATCGTTGCCTTCCCGAGTTTAGATAAAAGGTTTTAAATGAAATAGCGAGTGAGGATAATTATTTTTGATAGTAAGGCGGGAAGAGCATCGTCATGTCCCGATTGCTTAAAGGTGCAATATTGTATAAAAAAAACCTGTCCAGTGCTTGTCTGCATACATGTGGGTCTCTGCTGGGCCTGCATCACACTTACTTAAATATTATATGTTTCATCCTATTACATCATTTGTACTAGGCCTATTAGTACTCTAGTGTACAGGCAGCATGTTTAGAGCATCTAGCTGTCGCCCTAGTGTCTGAGAAACTGTATACTAGCAGGGGCGTAATTATGGGGGGGGGGGCACGGGGGACATGTTTTCAGAAGGCAGTTATTGTCCCCTGCACCTTTTTACCGTCCAAAACAATGTTACACGATAATAAACGGTGACGTGAAGCGGCACTATATGACCACGCGGAACACGGCTGCTTGTCCCATCTCTGAGCTCAAGCCTCCGACGACCTGAGCCATTGTCATGCAAAGACAAGTAGCCAGGTGAGCACCCGGCGAGGGCCGAGTCACATCTTTGTGTGCACGCGCCAAGTACCGACCTGGCCACCTGTATTTGCATAACAACAGCCCATGTCGTCAGGTGTGCTCAAATACATAGCACCCCTCCCCTCAAAGTCTGTGTGATTGCCATGAAATGCAACAGCATTGCTTGGTGTCTGTGAAATATCTGTCTATGACCTTGTTGTATTTAAAAGCCTCTAGGCTGTTGTTTTATACATACAGTATGTTGTCTACTTGACCCTCTCTCTCTCACACTCACACACAACGCAGTACGCACGTTCCGAGACTCGCACAGCGTTATGACTCGTCATAAGTTAATTAAATTGTATAGAAACAACTCACCAAAATTGACTATTGCACAACTGATTAAATTTTTTTATCTACGAAGGTGGGGGGGCCCCCCCTTCACTCCCCCCCCCCCCCCTTCGCGACCTTTAAAAGTATACGTTTGACCACGCCCCCAAATGTGTCCCCTCCACCATTGAAAACAAAATTACGCCCCTTGTATACTAGTTAACTATATTATTAACTAGTCAAGACTGTACAACAGAGAATATGTATTTAACAGGGCTATTAGATAAAAAAAAAAATTTAACCAGAAAAAGTCTCATTGAGATTAAAAATCTCTTTTACAAGAGCGTCCTGGCCAAGATAGGGAGCAGCACAGTTACAATTTCACATTTACAGACGAAAACTATTTCAACATATAGCAATAAAAACAAAAACAAGGACAATTCACGGAACCATTCATAGTCATTCAAAACATCTGCAGCCAGATGTGCTGGATTCCATAGACGTTCCATTAGACGTGTTTTAAAAGCAACCAGTGAGAGCAGCTCAGGCAGGTCCAGGTGGTTTTGTAGCTGATTCCAGGTGGAGGGAGCTGCATACCTGAACGCCCTTTTTCCCAGTTCAGTACGGACCCGAGGGACAGTTAGTAAAGATAAGCCCTGGGAACGAAGACCATAACTCATGCCCACTCAGTCCAAGGACAGCCTTATAAATAAGGATATGCCAATGGTTGATTCTGCAGGTGGACAGGGCAGACCGTCCCACCCGAGAATACAAAGTACAGTGGTGAGTAACGACTTTAAAATGTGTGATAAATCTCAGTGCTCCATGGTAGACAGGAGCCAGCGACCTTCGAACCTATCCGTGGTCTGTGTACCTGATACATAGAGACCATAGTTTCACTATCCGTGGTCTGTGTACCTGATCCATAGAGACCATAGTTTCACTATCCGTGGTCTGTGTACCTGATACATAGAGACCATAGTTTCACTGATCGCTCCAGCATTGAGCTACAGTTTTCCCTGCAGACTCTCACTGGGCTACAATAGCAGACACTGGGCAATAGGGCTGCACGATTAATCGGAAAAAAATCGCGATCTCAATTCATAGACCTATGGGATCTATTTTCTAAATTATGACGATTAAAAAAAATATAATAATTTAACTTTAAATTATTTATTTTTATTTGTATTTTTTTTTTTACTTTTTACTTTACTTTAAAATAAGAATCATGTGAGAAAATAGTGATCTCAACTCTTGGAGAGAAAAATCGTGATTCACATTTGAGCAAGAATGGTGCTGCAGCCCTACTGGGCAATCATAAACGCTTTGCAGAAACAACCATAAATGTGCTACTCAAAGACCGGAAGAGAGGGGTCATAAAGCACTAACCTTTAAAAAATATATAATAATAAATAAATAAAACTAACCTTCTTACTGTCTTATACTATCATGCACTCTTCCTACTATACTATTATGGCTTTACTACTATGCACTAAACACCGCAGCACCCACGTTTCAGTAAGAGTTGTACCCTTCCTGCTGACTTGTCGTACAGAACTTGTAAGTCACTTTGGATAAAAGTATTCAGCTAAATGAATAAATGTAAATAAAGCAGGTAAAACGTTTTGGATTGTGATACATTACACAGGAGAGCAAACTGAGACCAGTAAGAATACATCCTGTCTCAGAAAAGCACATTTATCGTTGTTTTTGCAAAGGATTTATGAATGCCCGTTGTCTGCTATTCAGTCCAGGTGAAGGAGATAAAGAAGGCTCTAGACTAGAGGCAACATGACAATGTCACACATCGATGGCGGAGGATTTGGCAATCTTTCAGATTTAAAACCTGCAGCAGCAAAAGCTTGACTGGAGAGGAGCTCAGAGGATTAGTCCAGACGAATCTGTTATATTGATCTGTTGAGGGAAGGTACTGTATTACTGTCCATGTTTTTTTTTTTTTTTCTTTTTTTTTTTTTTTAAACAAACATATAAACAAACATGACAACACACGATAAGATATACAAGCATTAATTGTCAGGGCACATCCAATGAGATCACATTTTAGTTAGTTGTCTTATATAAGATATACCCCTAATACCTGTTATCTAAAAAACCTACACACATATGCTCCAGCTCGAACCCCCCCCTCCCGGACCCCACCTTGGATAGTACCTCCATTATCCCTCGCACCTAACCAGACACTACCATTATAAGCTAGCTTTTATTCTCTCCACCACTTCTAACCACATTGACATTTTGGATTCATTGAGACCCAGAATTCTTGCTGTAGATATTTCATGGTAAATTACATCGAGATATGTAAGAAACCAAACTTTACGGCACATTTTTTCCGGTTGAAACCAGCGTGATGCGATCAGCTTTTTGGCTACTGTGATACCCGATAAAACCAATCTCTTTAGCTGTGGATTCACTGCAAACTCAAAAACATCATTCAATAATAATACCGAGGGGTGTACAGGTATATTCCAAGATACGAGTTTTGATATTTGTTGGGTCACATCTTTCCAGAATGCCTTAACTGGTGAGCAGTCCCAATACATGTGCATAAATGTCCCTTCGTCCCCATTTGCACATTGGGTGCATTTGGAATCTTGTTTAAGCCCCATTCGGCACAGTCTTATAGGAGTCAAGTATGTCCTGTGAATATAGTTAAGATTGATTTGTTGATGATCCGGGTTCCTTGATGTAAGTCGGACATTTGCCCAGGCTCCTTGCCAATCAAAGTCATTTTCCAGGTCTGGTATATCCCTCCTCCAGACAGAGTCAAGTTGGAGGGTTTCATACGAGGACGTTAGTAATTGATGATAAAATTCTGAAACAAAACCTCTCGATGTCTCTCTTGCGTAGAAGAATTTGTGGTATCTGTGGTGTTCAATTGGTCTGTCTAATGGAACACCGTGAGACTTCAAACATAGCTCTAACTGTTTGTGAAAAAGCCATGTGGACTTGGTGAGATTAAATTTTTTGCGTATTTCTTTATCACTACAAAAACCCTGTTTGTTAAATTGGTTTAACAAACACATTGGTTGTTTTTTAATTATAACCTAACCTCCGGTCAATTGTATGTAACTACACACCCTCAAGGCCCCATCTTCTGGCCGCCTCAGACCCACTCCCATCCACGCTCCGGTGTTAACCACACTACAGAAGGTTAACCCTTTCACTACCACACTACAGAAGGTTAACCCTTTCACAACACACTACAGAAGGTTAACCCTTTCACAACCACACTACAGAAGGTTAACCCTTTCACTACCACACTACAGAAGGTTAACCCTTTCACTACCACACTACAGAAGGTTAACCCTTTCACTACCAAACTACAGAAGGTTAACCCTTTCACAACCACACTACAGAAGGTTAACCCTTTCACAACCACACTACAGAAGGTTAACCCTTTCACTACCACACTACAGAAGGTTAACCCTTTCACAACCACACTACATAAGGTTAACCCTTTCACTACCACACTACAGAAGGTTAACCCTTTCACAACCACACTACATAAGGTTAACCCTTTCACAACCACACTACAGAAGGTTAACCATTTCACTACCACACTACAGAAGGTTAACCCTTTCACAACCACACTACATAAGGTTAACCCTTTCACAACCACACTACAGAAGGTTAACCCTTTCACTACCACACTACAGAAGGTTAACCCTTTCACAACCACACTACAGAAGGTTAACCCGTTCACTACCACACTACAGAAGGTTAACCATTTCACTACCACACTACAGAAGGTTAACCCTTTCACAACCACACTACATAAGGTTAACCCTTTCACAACCACACTACAGAAGGTTAACCCCTTCACTAGCACACTACAGATGGTTAACCTTTCACTACCACACTACAGAAGGTTAACCTTCCACAACCACACTACAGAAGGCTTACCCCTTTCACAACCACACTACATAAGGTTAACCCTTTCACTACCACACTACAGAAGGTTAACCCTTTCACAACCACACTACAGAAGGTTAACCATTTCACTACCACACTACAGAAGGTTAACCCTTTCACAACCACACTACATAAGGTTAACCCTTTCACAACCACACTACAGAAGGTTAACCCTTTCACTACCACACTACAGAATGTTAACCCTTTCACAACCACACTACAGAAGGTTAACCCGTTCACTACCACACTACAGAAGGTTAACCATTTCACTACCACACTACAGAAGGTTAACCCTTTCACAACCACACTACATAAGGTTAACCCTTTCACAACCACACTACAGAAGGTTAACCCCTTCACTAGCACACTACAGATGGTTAACCTTTCACTACCACACTACAGAAGGTTAACCTTCCACAACCACACTACAGAAGGCTTACCCCTTTCACAACCACACTACATAAGGTTAACCCTTTCACTACCACACTACAGAAGGTTAACCCTTTCACAACCACACTACAAGTTTCAAGTTCAAGTTTCTTTATTAGTTGTCATACAGAAGTACAGAATACTTTTATACAAAATGCTTCTTTCTGTTATGCTCCAGAGACCGTGCTAGACAAAAAATATAAGTATAAAATAAAATAAGTATAGCAGTATAAAATAGAAGTCATGTACGTAGACACAAGTGTTCAATATGTACATATGTACAATGCAGAGTATAAGTAACTGAGTTACCATACAATATACTATACAATATACTATATAGTGCAAAGCAGAAATGGGATGAGGTACAATTTAGGTACAATTTACAGTAAGGTGTAATGAGGTATGGGTTGTAGTGCAAATTCTTTGCCAATAAATATAAAGTGTGCTTAGGTGTACTAAAGTGGTTAAAGTGGGTGCTGCAGTGAGTTGTTTGTTTAAAGTGAGTGTGTGCGTGTGGATGTGTGTGCTGTGTGCATTTGATGGTTGTTGTATAGTGTTATTGTTCGTTGAGCATCCTGATGGCCACTCTCTGTAGTCTGCTACGGTCTTGTGCAGTGCTATTCCCAAACCAGGAGGTGATATTGCCAGTCAGGATGCTCTCTATTGTACATGAGTAGAAGTTCTTAAGGATCTTCTGACTGACTTGGAACTTCCTTAGGCGCCTGAGGAAGTAGAGGCGTTGTCGTGCCTTCTTCACAACACTGTCAATGTGTGTGGTCCATGTCAAGTCCTTGGATATGTGGGCTCCGAGGTACTTAAAACTGTTCACTCTCTCAACCGGTGCCCCGTCGATGCTGAGGGGGCTGTAGTCCCTGACCCCCGACCTCCTACAGAAGGTTAACCCCTTCACTACCACACTACAGAAGGTTAACCTTTCACTACCACACTGCAGAAGGTTAACCCTTTCACAACCACACTGCAGACGGTTAACCTTTCACTACCACACTGCAGAAGGTTAACCCTTTCACAACCACACTGCAGAAGGTTAACCCTTTCACAATAACACTACATAAGGTTAACCCATTCACAACCACACTACAGACGGTTAACCCTTTCACTACCACACTACAGACGGTTAACCTTTCACTACCACACTGCAGAAGGTTAACCCTTTCACAATAACACTACAGAAGGTTAACCCATTCACAACCACTACAGAAGGTAAACCCTTTCACAATAACACTACAGAAGGTTAACCCATTCACAACCACACTACATAAGGTTAACCCTTTCACAATAACACTACAGAAGGTTAACCCATTCACAACCACACTACAGAAGGTAAACCCCTTCACAACCACACTACAGAAGGTTAACCCCTTCACTACCACACTACAGAAGGTTAACCCCTCCACTACCACACTGCAGACTGTTAACCGTCTGTAGTGTGGTAGTGAAATGTTAGTGTGTTAGTGAAGGGGTTCAATAGAAACGTGTAATAAGATGGCCGTAGGGTTGCGTGTGATGTTCTTACCAGACAAGGCCAGGTAGTTGATGTCGTGTCCAGCAGCGGTAGCGTAGGAGCCGCTCTGCCCGTAGCCAGTGAGCCGGGCGTAGATCAGACGCGGGTTCTCCCTCAGCAGCTCCTCTGGACCGAGGCCCAGCTTCTCCATCACACCTGGGACACGGCACACGTTATTTAATTATTTTTTAATCTTTATTTCGTAAATAAATACAAACAATATGAAATCAAAACAAATCATTGATCTCAAAGCAAAACATAACTGAATTTACATGTTCGAAAAGGAGTAGGAAGAAGTACACATATTTAATCCTACCCCTTTTCCACTACTCAAATGAATGTACTAATTTAAAACTTTACAAAACAAATATATATATATATATATATATATGCAAAACAAAAACTATACATGTAAAACATGAAAGAAATCAAATAAAAGTGTAAACACCCGTGAATGTCAAATCCCTTCCTCATCCCTGTACCTTGTGAACATCATTTCCTTATCATTCAGTTTGAATTGTCTCACATTACAATTATAAATGTATAATCTAAATAAATAATAATAAATAAATAAATAAAAAGCAACCTACTCACAACTAGGGCTGCAACGTTTAGTCGACGACGTCGATCATAAAAACTCGCCAACGGCGAATTTTTGCGTCGATGCGTATTTTTTATTTATTTCTTTTATATATTTTTTTTGCACTAACTATCTTTGTGAAAGTGGCTTCTCAGCTCTGGTCCAGCTGAAGACAAAGCAGAGGAACAGGTTGGACATTGAGCATGACCTCAGAGTTGCTTTGTCTACCATCACCCCTGACTTTGAGACTCTTGTCAGGACCAAACAACATCCCCAGTTATCCCATTAGTTCCCTGGGATGTTAAGCTAAGAAGTATATATTATTTATTATTATTATTATTATTATTATTATTATTATTATTATTATTATTATTATTATTATTATTATTATTATTATTATTATTATTATTATTATTATTATTATTATTATTATTATTATTATTATTATTTTATTTCATTCAATTTCATTTCAATTTCATTGCAACCCCAGTTATCCCATTAGTTCCCCCAAACTTACTGTCGGTCTGTTATGTTAACACTTTGGTTGCCTAAGGTTAAATTAATGATATACCATAGATTGCCAGCGCTATTTGTCTATGGAGAAAGTCCCCTTCTTTGCAGGGCTATAACTTTTTAAATTCTATTGCTACATTGCCATTATTAGGGCCCATTCAAAGTCCTATATGTATTGTTCATTGTGTAGCAACGTTAAACTTTTTCATTCACATATTCATAGTAAAGTATGGTCTAATCTAATGTATAAGTATGTTTTCATCTCTTTCTGCAGCTTTCTCCAGAACGTGATATATAGCCCCAAATGCATTATATTGATGATGAAATACAGTTTGATGGCAATCAGCGCGATATAAAAAATTCCAACTAGACGTACTTCTAGAAGTTACTACACGTCATCTGATGTTGACCGGATGGGCGAGGGGGCGTTTATAATTCCGTGGGCAGCTGCTGAGGGAGAACCCGCGTCTGATCTACGCCCGGCTCACTGGCTACGGGCAGAGCGGCTCCTACGCTACCGCTGCTGGACACGACATCAACTACCTGGCCTGGATGATTATATCATCTAATGTGGGTCAAATGTTGATAATATCAGTTATTATCGAAGACGGTAACGTTACACGCTGAAACTCACCCCAGTCTCCGCGCGCCGTTGGGCGATCATCGTCGAGTAGAAATTTTATCATTATGGGATATATTATTACCCGGTCCATCTCCAGCTTGTATAATGGTATATACGTCCAAATCATGTTGTTTATCGAGTTATTGGCAATCGATCGCTATGTAGAGTGACGAGCTAGAGTCACGGGACATGTACCGAGTGGCCGGAAGCAATACGGACGTCTAGCAAAACCTCTAATGCGCTTCCTGTTAAGCGCTTGCGCCGATCGGCCACCAGATGGCGCTCCTGAACCGCCAGAGAGCTCAGTGGGTCCTGCTGGTGGATCTCAGGCCAGCGGAGGGACATTATGAATCCGATCGCAGATTTTTTAAATATTGATATAAAGACGACGTACAGCGTCCCCCGGCAACTTTAGCATGGCCAGCAAAGACGTCTAAAGACGGCTCCCGGCAGTCAAAGTGTTAAGCTAAGAAGTCTGCTAAGAGCCCGGACGGAAATAATCGTTAGATTAGTCGACTAATCGAAAAAAGAATCGACAGATTAGTCGACTACCAAAATAATCGTTAGTTGCATTTTAACTGCACCACTTAGTGGCACTATATTTAGGGCATAATCATCATCTTCTTCGCTTTACGTCCTTTTTTCCCCACTACAGTGAGGTTGGACGGGGCGATGACTCCACGGCACTGGGCACGGTTTTGTGCCATGTCTTCATGTATCTCCAGATCCCTCATATCATTTTCCACACATCCCCTCCACATCTGCTTCGGTCTCCCTCTCGGCCTGCGCCCGTCCACAATCATCTCCTCCGATATTCTCACATGTCCAAACCACCTGAGACGTCCATATCTCCCCTTGAAATCAATTTCCCTGACACCACAGATCTCATCCACCTCGGCACTGGTCCTCCCTTCCATATTGCATATTGTTTTATTTATGTCATATTTCTATTCCAGTTCATCCTGGAGACGCTCACAGCAGAGCCTGGGGCCCTCATTTATCAACAATTCTTAGAAAGTGTTCCATTTTCATTCTTAAGCACAGAATTTAGAATCTGTGTACGTACAGAAAAATCGGAATTTATCACACGTGCGTAGACGTGTCCCACGCACACCTGCAAGTACTCTGTGTTGATAAATATCACTTGATCTACGCTCCACGCTCGTGTACGATTTTAAGTATTTGCATATAGAACCGCCCGTAATTAACCATATACGGTAATGAAACACCCCCATGAAATGTGGAAAAGTGGACTAAACCGAGCGAACGCGTGGGAGAAATACGCGACAGGCTGACAGACATGTACACGGTGATGTCGGAAACAGTCGGATATGATATCTATTAACTTCCTAAAGACCATTGCTGCCTGGGCAGCGCAAACACTAATAAAGACCGTTAACCACTGTTTGGCGTTGGTGTCATTAATAATAACCATGCTGGACCATATGAATGCCCTTTTTCGCTTTGTTCTTTTAAAGTTCGATTACCCAGGGATTAAAGTTCTCCGTAAATTGTCTACCTGCATGGTTTAATATGATTTGTAGAGGCATACAATCTATTTTGATGTCGGCATTAGGTATAGCCTATATAAATTATATATGCATAGCCTACATTATGCAACAGTAATTTGCGCATAACGCAGCATGGCACAGACATGTCACACGGAGCCCCGCACCTGCATACAGTAAACTAACTTGATCGCTAATATAACTGTTGTCCTTGTATCTTTACGCTTATGAAAACATTAAATAATATGTATAGGCTATAGGCCGTCGTTTTGCCTTAACACTTTAATCGTCAAAAACGCCGTAGGACGTCTTTCCCCGCCATGCTCATTCTGCCAAAGACGCCGTACCACGTCTTTGATATCAATATTTCAAAAATCTGTGATCGAAATCATATTTCTCCCCCGGAGACTTGAGATCTACTGTTGAGCCCCTCTCAACTCTCCAACGGTTCAAGAGCGCCATCTGGTGACCGATCGGCGGATCGCCCAGAGCGGAAACAGGAAATGGAAGCTGGTGCTCATTTCAATTCGGTCCGATCACTCGGTAATAGTCCCAGGACTCGAGCTAGACACAACGGATAGCAATCCGTTACCAATAACTCGATAAACAACATGATTTGGACGTATATACTATTATACAACCTGGAAATGGATCACATATTTCTACATCCCATAATAGGAATATTTCTGTTCCACGCTCATCGCCCAACGCTATGAGGAAGCTACGGTAAGATTCAGTGTTATTTTTTAACGTGTTCGATACTAACTGCTCTAATGATCATATCACCCACACTAGATGAATCATCTAACGTTGTCCACGGAATTATAAACAACCCTCCCCCCATCCGGTCAACATCAGATGATCAGTAGTAACTTCTAGAAGCACGTCCATTTGAAATTTTTTATCTCGCGCAGATTCCTATCAAACTGTATTTCATCATCAATATAATGCATTTGGGGCTATAAATCACGTTCTGGAGAAAGCTGCAGAAAACGATAAAAACATACTTATACTTTAGACCTTATTTTAGTATGAATATGTGAATGAAAAAGTATAACGTTGCTACACCCTGAACAATAGATATAGGACGTTGAATGGGCCATAGTAATGTCAATTTAGCAATACAATTTAAAAAGTTATAGCCCTGCAAAGAAGGTAAACATCCCCATAGACAAATAGAGCTGGCGGAGGATGGTATATTAAGAATATAAACCTGGCGACCAAAGTGTTTAGCCTATATTCTCAAATGGCATTTAATGGCTATCCGCTGTGGGCTATCTCCTCGCTGACTGACCAGTATACCTTTATATCGTATCATATTCCTATGTCTTCAAGGAATCGTGGGGCTCTGGGGAATAAAGGTTGGGAACCCCTGTATAGCCTATCCTAGGCTATTTTATTTACAGTAGTCTATTTATGATTTGTTTCCGTAGCCGGTCTCAGTTATGCTGTGGCTGAGGTGGGTCGGGATTAATGAAGCTGCTAGGAGACTGCTTCTCGGCTATACGAATTAAAGCCACGATTGAAAATAATGTACTTCCTTCTTGACAATAGCATATACTATAACAATAATACGAGAGTACAAGAACAATGAATCTCACTGCCATGTAGGGGTACCCCCTCCTAAACAGCTACAATCAAGTATCGTCCAATCGATCAGCTTCTCCAATCGACACCATTGTCTAATTATTACTAGAGCTATTGTCGAGAGTTGGCAATTCCCTCACTCCCATAACTCGTTTTACATGCAAGTCATGGAAGGAAATGGCAAGCAGCGTGTATATAAATCTCTCAGGGTGTACAATAGGGATGATCTCTAGGGATTTACAGCACAGCTGATAACAGTTTGTCCGTACAAATGATCCCTCTGGGGACTCTCTTTCCTCCCACATCATCATAAAACACATATATCACACCTCGATAAGCCTGCCATCGTCCTTGACTTGCACTGTGTCTGCAGGGCTTTAAACATAGCTGATAGCAGACATGGTATTTTGCACCTCAATAGAAATCCTGGCAACCATTAGCCCGTGTGGGTTCCTTATCGCAATGTGTTTACTATACTATATATACTATACGTAAGTTCCAATGCTCTTTTACTAAAGGAAGGGAAACAGTTCAAAA
Source organism: Notolepis coatsorum (assembly GCF_963971535.1). Taxonomy (NCBI): domain Eukaryota; kingdom Metazoa; phylum Chordata; class Actinopteri; order Aulopiformes; family Paralepididae; genus Notolepis; species Notolepis coatsorum. The sequence continues at coordinate 107,550,645 of NC_140176.1, forward strand.
CGATATCATTTATATTATTCATAATCTAATTTATTCAAGACCTACATATACAGTAGGGGTCAAGTTATCTGGATTGGAAATGGCAATGCCCGGCACAGATATTATTTACAGCCTCCACAGTTAAGGATGTGTTTGTTACGTGTCAAAATCCTGTGGAGATATTTTAGTTTTAAAACTACAATAGTTTGAGGATGTCTCTCAGCGAAAGGTAGCCTCATTACAAGTATATAGATAAGTATGTAGGTTGTTCTTGTAGAGTAAAACTGAGTATCTAAACACATTCAGGAATCTGGCAACAAGGTTTTCTTTAGGGATTATGCTGCAGTAATGTTAAATAAGATATTGAAAAATATTGAAAGATGAAGTTACAACAGAAAAAAGGAGCCGTAGTCGACCAGCCAACCTCTTAGTCGAATATAAATATATATATATATTTTCTTTAATAAAAACATTTATTTAAATTTTTTTTATCATTCTTTCCAAAAGAAAAGAGGCCTAGAAGCGTGGCTAACGCTAATGGCATGCATACCAGAAGCTAACTGCCTACGAAAACAGGCACAGAGGCACTGAAAGAGGATTTCACCCATCTAATGAATACACTAGACTAGACAAATATCAAGATGTATCCATCAGGGGCGGCTAGGTGGTGCAGTGGGCAAGGCACTCACCACCAATGCTGGAGTCGCTGGGTTCGAGCCCAGCTCTCCACATTGTTTTCAGTTTGGCTGGTCGTCCGTACTAATACAATTGGCAGTATTAAGGGGAGGGAAAACTGAGGGGTGGGGATCGGACGTTGTGGACAGCGACTCCTACAGGTCGGTTGGTGCGCCTGCGCAGTAGAATCAAGAAGCGATGGGGGCGGCGCCCCTCCAAAGCGCAGACCCCTGACGCTGAAAGATCGCGCTGCGCAGGTGAAAAGATGCGACGGCTGCTACCTCGAGTATCGGAGGGGACTCGTGCTATGTATGGCTTCGTCCACATTGCAGCCGGCTTGTGGGAGGCAAGAAACAGCGTGCGAGACAGGGGAGGGTTGAATTGGGATGGGAGAAAATAGAAAATGGGAGAAAAAGTGGATAAAAAAAAAGATGTATCCATCAGTGGACCAATTGCATGCTTTTGCAGAGGACAAGAAGCCTTCATTCGACTCCTTCAGACATTAAGCACCCCCCACAGCCCAAATGGAATGATAAAAAATATATATATATTTAAATTTTTGTTTTTTTTAAATATTATACAATTTTTTTTTGTCGACCAATAGTCGACTAACGGCAAATTTTGGCCAATCATAGTCGACCATCCAAATCCTTAGTCGGGGACAGCCCTACCCACGTCGCGTTAAATACCTAAACTAACGTTAGCTGCTTACGCTAACTAAGCTAACCCTGATCAGAGAGGCATAGACAAAACAGCAGAGGTCCATTAGTGGGGACTGAGGAAGGGGGGCATTCTCCCTTTCTGTGTGTGTGTGTGTTTGCGTCCGATCTCTGGTCTTTGGAAAGACCAGATGAGGTCAGAGGAGTTTGATAGTATTTACTGAGGATGGACAGATAATGTTGATATTTAAACATACAAAACATAATACATAATAAATGTATATTACGTGATCACGCAACATAAAAAAAAATTGTTGTAGGAACGGTTTGGGATAGGGAGGGATTTTAGGTTGTGAGTTCCAAAAAATGGAACTTAAAGTTTAAAGCTCAATACATAAAAATGTGGCACTTTACAGTGAACAGGAGGTGTATTTGTATTGAAAACAATAGATTTAATTTAAATGTCTGGAAGAGCTAAAAAAAAAATCTTATTTTCCGATGCCACCAACCGCCTTACGACACTGTCTATGACGACACTGTTGACACCACGTATCCGTGACACGCACGCCCCGCGACAACACTAGTAGTTTCGGGGGGCCTACCACCCCCCCTGGAAAGAATCCTAAGGGGAACACTGCTGGAGCAATAAACCAATATAAACCAATATAAACCGTGTTCGGATCGCTTCTCTACTATTTGCCATTTCTATGGATTTTCCCAAACTGGATAAATAACCAAAGACCTTGAGGGCTAATAGCACTTTCTAGAAACTCGCACGCACATGGCAAGATCCCTGTTGCCTAGAAACAAGGTTATTATTATATCATTGTGTTTGTTCTCCCCTGGCTTCATTATACTCAAGGTCAACTGTATTTATATAGCACATTTAAAACCAACCGAGGTTGCACCAAAGTGCTTTAACAACAATATAAAAACAGAAATACTAAAAATACAAAAATACAGTATACAAAAAATCAAAAGCTACAATACATTAAAAACAAACACGACACGACCGGGGATGTGTGGCTTTACTAAGCCTCAATACACCAATAAAAACAGGTGAGTCTTCAGCTGAGCTTTAAAACTCTCTAGGGTCTGAGCAGACATAATTTGTAGTGGAAGACTGTTCATGACCTATCTCAAACCCTGCCCTCTTTTCTTGATCCTCCAATCACAACTGTCGCTTACCTCGGACAAACCGGCGAGCTCTGTCACCTTTTGTTTTGAGCCTAGACCTCGGGACATCTAAAAGTAGTTTGTTTGATGACCTCAGTGCTCTAGCTGGGGGGCCAACATGGAGAAGTTCAGCTAGATACCGAGGGGCCAGACCATTTAATGCCTTAAACACAAACATTGCAATTTAAAAATCAATCCTGAAACGAACGGGGAGCCAGTGCAGGGAAGCCAGCTATGATTTGATGTGTTCACGCTTATTTGTGCCGGTCGAGAGGCGTGCAGCAGCGTTCTGCACTATAGCTGCAGGCGTCGCAGGGAGAGCTGGTCTAGACCCACATACAGGGCATTACAGTAGTCCAGCCTGGACGATATGAACGCATGGATGACCCTCTCCAGGTCATTGGGAGAGAGGTAGGGCTTCACTTTGGTCAGGAGCCTCAACTGAAAATAGGAGCCTTTAACCACAGACCCAATTTGTCTGTCAAATTTAAAATCACTATCAAAAGTGACACCAAGGCTTTGATAAAAGATTGTTTTTTTGGCATCGAGGGCGCCCTAAAACACCAGCATAGTTTAGACTCTGTGTTATACATATATTTTCAACGGAGAAGACTATCGGGTAAGAAATCGTCGACCTCTGACCTTTGCGGTAGGGCTCCAGCACGACGTCCGATTGGACGCAGAGCTTCCTGAGCACGGCGACGCCCTCGGGGGTCTTGAGGTTGAGCGCCACCGAGCGCTTGCCCCGGGCCTGCGTGTCCATCGCCATGGCAACCCGGGTCCGGTCCACGCGGATCACCTTGGCGCCGAAGTCCGCCAGGATCATGCCGCAGAAGGGGGCCGGCGCCAGGCCCGCCAGCTCGATGACTCTCACGCCCGCCAGTGCCATGATGAGGGGACAGAGGGAAGACCGACAGGAAGACAGAGGGACAGACAGACCTGTGGAGGAAACGTTTGTTGTTTTTTCAATACTTTTTTTTTTTTTATAATAATAATAAATTATTAAATTAAAGTTTGTAGAGAAGCCACAAATAAGATAAGATAATAATAATGATAAACATTATTAGTATAGCACCTTTCATACAAGAATTGCAGCTCAAAGTGCTTCACAGCAGTAAAAGATGGTCAGATCAAGAACAACGCATAAAGTGCTGACATAAAAGTAATCCAAATAGACAAAATAGATCCACCATCCCAATAGGCCTCTTTGTTTACGTATTAAAAGAGCAAAATAGAGTAGACACCAGACAGAGTAAAATAGTGCAATAGTGAGTGCAGTGTAATAAAATAGCTAGTATATAGAATAGACAGAGTAAAATAATGCAACAGTGCAGTTCTGAATGACTGTTTAAACAGTTGAATAATAATTAATGATGGTGAAAATGCGGATGTCATAGCAGCATGGGGGGGGGGGGGTACAGGTATGGGCAGGGTAGTAGCAGAAGACAGTCTACATAGGCAATACGATTATACAAATAACTAACTCTGAATATGTGTGTGTATTGAGCCCTGTATTGTACCCATTCTGCAATCTGTTAATAAAATGTACAATCAATCAAGCATAATATGTATATTATGAGCAAGCAGACAGTGTCATCAAAAGGTGCAGGTGAGGGTCTGTGTGCCCTATCACAGTTATATTATAAAGGTAATGTAAATACATTCATGTAATGAAAACTTGTAATGTCGACAAAGGTGAGTTTTTTGTTGGCCAATGAACCTACACATTTTCACAAGGCAGCATATTGATTGATTTCTGTAATACTTGTTGTCTGCATCTTGTGTTGGCTTCTAAACAAAGTCAAATAAAGATTATATAGACAAAGTTTGCAATGTTTACCAACTGTAACGTACCTACCTCTGACTTAACTTACCTAGCTACTATAATAAGGATGACCAGGACATTTTGAGAATGTTCGATCTTTCACAAAACAATGTAGGCTACTAACGTTACATTACATTGGGAGTATGTAACTTAACGTTACGTTATCTGGGCTATAGTTCATTTGAGCTACAGAGGCAGGAGTAGGCTAAGCAAGATGACGACCAGTGACAGACACATCAACGCAAAGACAACATGTGTAACGGAATAGATCATGTGCACAACAACATGCTTACCTTAATTATACTTTAGGTGAGATACATCAAAGAAGACGAGCACGGTCTGTTTATGTTTTGTCCTTTGGACGCGTAACACGCTACTTCCTGATCGGTGACGTCAGCAGGTCGCAGGACACCAGGCATTGTGGGAATCGTAGTTTTCGTGGTTAAACCAGAGACTCCCTGGGCGACTACAAGGAATGAATGAATGAATGAATGAATGAATGAATGAATGAATGAATGAATGAATGAATGAATGAGGAAACTATGAAACTATGAAATAATCTGAGAGGAGAGAGAACTTAGTCCACACTGCAAAAACGGAAATACTAGTTTTAAGCAAATAATGAGCTTGAAACAAGTCAAATATCTAGGGTGCTCTCACCTGAGTGGATGAAGTGGGAACAGGATACCAGGAACTGTGTTTTGTGTTTACTGCAGTGGAGGGGAGACCATGTTACTGACCAAACACTATAGATCTGTGATGGCTGTCAGAATGTAGAGCTATTTAATACTTATTTTAACAAAGAAATACCACTTGCAGCTCCTATGGGACTTATTTGATACCAAAAATCTCCATAAATTATTTAGGCTATTCATTGGAAAGCCACTTAGGTGGATCGACAATGGCGCTTAAAGTCTTGGGCAAGGTTAATGACTGCAAATTCAAGTTCAAGTTTTGTTTTATTTGTCACATTACAGTGAAATGCTTGATTCTGTATGAGCCTCCTGAGATTGTGCCTCATACAGTACACAGTAAAAGACCAAACACTATACAACAGGGGTGGCCAACCAGTCAGAGACTAAGAGCCACAAAAATTACTGTGGTACCACAAAGAGCCACACCATATACCAGCGTTTCTCAACCTTTTTTTCAGTCACGGCACCCTTCATGTGTTTATAGGTCTCACCCTCTGGCCTCTGAAGTTGCTAATGTATTTTTTATTTGGGCCTCACAGGGTTAACCTCTTAAGCCCGAGATATACAGTAAAAGTGTATATTTTCAGCTTTACGTTTGTTTACCAATGATTTTTTAACTGTTATTAGTGAAATATAAGATTATAGAAATCTCAGGGCATTGAGTCGGAAACTTGGCGCATATTGACAGGAGGAAGTGGCACATCCAAAAGTGAGTGTAGTCTTTTGAAGGAAGAGACCCAGGGCTTTCGAATTTCGAATTTCGACCCTACCCAGCTCACGCCAGCCCCTGTCAATCATCTGACTTCTGGATTAACTTTTTTATTTCTCTTATTTTTTGGGATTATCTCCCACAAACCTGAACTTTATTGCCATAAAACAGAACAGTTAGTTTCTCTACCTTTCTGTGAACATCTAGCAAAAAACAGTGTTGCAATATGATAAAAAATGTTGGAGAAATGTACATTATAAAAAATATGGCAGAATTCAGTACTGTATCTACAAAACATTCTGTTTAATTATCTTCCCTTTATTCATTTGCTTAGATTTTTCATGTCTGGTCAATTTTAGCATGGTGTTATTCACAGTCAGATTTTTTTTTTTTTATATATATAATTGATATTCTCATTTGGTTCATTACAATTTACTCAAGCCTAGTAACAGACACACTATTTCTGACACTGGGAATACATTCCCTGAGATCCATAGATGTCCCTAGATTCAGATACCAAGAACATGCAAATGGTCATTTAAATCTGTAAATGTTTATTCTACGTCCTTATGGAATGAGTGACATAAAAAAAAGATTATAATTATTATATATTTTTTTATGGATGGAAGAGCCACACATTGACGGGCAAAGGGCCACATGCGGATCGCGAGCCGCGGGTTGGCCACCCCTGCTATACAACATATACAATATATACAAAAGTAATACGTACAATATGCAAAAATGGATAGAAGAGGTAGTGCAAATGTGTAAGAATAAATAGATAAAGTGCTGTGTAATTGTGAGGGCTGCGGGTGTTTGGGCCACTAGCAAATAATAGGGACTCTTTAAGTTATTTGTATAACAACGACCACTAAACTGGTTAAGCAGACATTAAGGAGAAGGGGGAAAATAAACAACAAAAAACAACCTTTACAGGTGGAAGCCTCAAAGTGAGTATTTAAGAAAATAAATCAAGTCCAAAAAACAGGACAACGCTCAATAAAGAGGTATTGTGGAAAAATCTAAATAAGCCACAAAGGCACCTCTGTTACGTTCTGGACACCGACTGAGGTCGGTGACCACCCACATTCCTGGCATATGTCACTGGGCTTGTCACCTGTCCTTTCCCTGTCAATTAGTGCTGTCACTTAGGGGTGGTTCCTGATTGGCTGTCACGGGGGTGTGTGTGGAATGTTGGTATTTGGTGTCTATGTAACCTACCTGTCTTCTGCTTGTTCATTGTCAGGTCTTCACTAATTGCGTTCGGGGAAAACGCGGACGGTTCAACTCTGGACCTCCAATAAGCTCCTATTTACCTTATTTCCTGCCTGTGCTATTTAGCATTTATCTCTCTTAGAAATTACTCTTGTGTTCTTACTATTAAAGTCGAACCTGTTCAAGAGTAAACACTCTCCGTCTCTGTGATTGCCTTCACCCATTGGAACTCACCTACCTCCACTCCTGACAGAAGACCTGACCATCAGAGTTCCATGGAGGCAATCATGGAGATGCTCCAGGTGCAGAGGGCGGCCCAGGAGCGGATGGAAGAACATCAACAGCTGGTCAGCGCCGAGTTAGTCCGACCCAACAGGATCGTCGGCTCATCCCAAGCGGTGGCGCAGTCGGCGTTGGCCACAGCCCGACAAGCCCAAGAAGGAGTGGCTGGAGTTCAGTCGGCGACGGGAGAAGCAGCGGTCCACGCAGAGGAGAGTCGGGGGGTGTTCGGGGTCCAGGAACGGTCCCACGAGCCACGACTGCAGGCGCCTGCTCGCTATGATGGATCACCGGATGGATGTCGGGAATTCATCACCCAGTGTCTACTCGTTTTCCGGCTGCAACCACGATCATTTCCATCGGAGATAGCACAGGTAGCGTATATTATCACGCTACTCACCGGTCAAGCTCTCTCCTGGGCTACGGCGGAATTAGAGGCGGGAGCGATAATCTGCGACAGTCTGGACGCCTTTACCCGGGAGTTGAGAAGAGTATTCGATACTTACCGGGTACTCTCGATCTTCGAGGCTGGCGGTCGTCTTCTCGACTGCCGGCAGGGCCTCGGTCGCAGCTTACGGTCGCAGCTTACGCTATCAATTTTCGGATCTTGGCTCGGGAGACAGCTTGGTCGGAGAACGTCTGCGTGGTTCTGTTCGTCAGGGGACTCTCAGCGCGGATGCGAGATGCGCTCTCCGTGCGTGAGATCCCCGAGCAGCTGGAAGTGCTGATCAACACCGCCATCAAGATGGACAATCGGCACCAGGAGAGGGAGAAGGAGCGTGTCAACAACACCCAGGTATGTTTTCCTTCTTCTCCTGGTGTTGATACTTCCATGCATTATACGAGTGGGCCACTGGGTGATGAATCCATGCAGCTTGGAGTGCTGTCGCTCTCGGACTTCATCAAAGAGCGACGCTGTTTCCGGTGCGGTCGCACCGGTCACCGCTTCGGCAGCTGTCGGGTCCAGGCTGTATCAGCTCGGCGCCAGTCGGGAATAGAAGGTGCACCGTCAGGCTTCGAGAAAGCGCCAGCAGGTGGGCTCATTCCTGCCAAGCCCACTGATTCACGTACATTTGTTGAGGTGGCGATCAACTGTGGGGGTGACATTAGGGGAACTAAGGCTCTCATTGACTCAGGGGCGGTGGGCAATTTTATTCACGTGGGATTGGTGAAGGAGTGGGGAACCCCAGTGGAGGATTTAGGGGTTCCCTTACCGGTTTACGCCCTGGACGGTCGGCCCCTGGGCAGTGGGAGCGTCACCCAGTGCACGGTTCCATTACACATCCGGGTGGCGGGTGGGGAGTGGGAATGGGTTCAATTTTTTGTCATCTTTTCCCCCTATTCTGTCATGGTGTTGGGTCATCCCTGGTTGTCGTCACGTGTTCATATTATTAATTGGAGCACGGGCGAACTCTCAACGGCGGCCGACGTCAAGTCGATCGTCAGCGGGAGTTTGCCCAAACCCTTCACTGTAAAATTGTTCACCCTAAAGTTACAATAAATTACTGCCAATATTTTGCATAACTTTTACAGTAAGATTCACAATAATTTACTGTGAATGGCTTCACAGCAATGTGTTGTAATTTCACAGTAATGGTAGTACAATACATTGTTGTAATTTCACAACTTCATACTGTAAGAAATTACTGTGATATTACAATAAATTACTGGCAATATTTTGCATGACTTTTACAGTAAGATTCACAATAATTTACTGTGAATGGCTTCACAGCAATGTGTTGTAATTTCACAGTAATGGTAGTACAATACATTGTTGTAATTTCACAACTTCATACTGTAAGAAATTACTGTGATATTACAATAAATTACTGGCAATATTTTGCATGACTTTTACAGTAAGATTCACAATAATTTACTGTGAATGGCTTCACAGCAATGTGTTGTAATTTCACAGTAATGGTAGTACAATACATTGTTGTAATTTCACAACTTCATACTGTAAGAAATTACTGTGATATTACAATAAATTACTGGCAATATTTTGCATGACTTTTACAGTAAGATTCACAATAATTTACTGTGAATGGCTTCACAGCAATGTGTTGTAATTTCACAGTAATGGTAGTACAATACATTGTTGTAATTTCACAACTTCTAACAGTAAGAAATTACTGTGATATCACATTATTCTGTTGTATATATATTACAACAATATATTGTGACTTCACAACATCAAATTGTAAGACATTTACTGTAATATCACATTATTTTGTTGTATATATATTACAGCAATGTATTGTGACTTCACAACATCAAATTGTAAGAAATTACTGTAATATCACATTATTTTGTTGTATATATATTACAACAATGTATTGTGACTTCACAACATCAAATTGTAAGAAATTACTGTAATATCACATTATGTTGTTGTATATATATTACAACAATGTATTGTGACTTCACAACATCAAATTGTAAGAAATTACTGTAATATCACATTATTTTGTTGTATATATATTACAACAATGTATTGTGTATTTACAATAGCCTACATGTATTTTTGTAGTCCAGCTCCAGTACACTTCCTGAAGGTCACACTTTGGTTTCCTGTCGTGTTTAATCACGTCATCCTATTGTATCTTGACATGAAACTATTGTATGAGCTTCCTCCAGAAGTATACTGGAGCTGGGGACTATAGAGTTATGCATGTCTATCATTGTAAATTGACTGTTATTTTGCCAAATTATATAATATAATAATTATAATTTTTCAATTATTTTGTTGGCAAGTCTTTTGCATTACTTTTCAGACTTGCCAACAAAATAATTGAATAATAATAATTATTATATTATATAATTTGGCAAAATAACAGTCAATTTACAATGGTATGCATAACTGTATAGTCCCCAGCTCCAGTATACTTCTGGAGGAAGCTCATACAATAGTTTCCTGTCAAATACTATTGGATGACGTGATTAATCATGACAGAAAACCAAAGTGTGAGCTTCTGCCAGGAAGTATACTGCGCTGGACTTCAAAAATGCACGTAGGCTATTGTACATTAAAAACAACAGTCCAAACGCACAAATGAGGTAAGCCAGCATTTATTGTCAAAAGACAGAATTATTACAAATAATTACACGAGGTAAGCCGGCATTTATTGTCAAAAGACAGAATTATTACAAATAATTATATACAAAGAATTATATTCTTATTCTTGAAATGGTAAATGGCTGTTTTCTTTTTTACAATTTGTGCACATTTTACCCATAGGAAAATCCTGCTCGTTGTACAAGTATCGCAGAGAAAATTCAAAGGTACTCAGTTGCACAAGAGTTTCGGACAGAGAAACGCAATGGTTTGAAAGCTCGGCGTTGCTAATAAACATTTTAAATATTATTTTATAAACTGCTGGTCAACACTGCTCAAAACGGCTTTAGCTGACTGATGCGCCTTGCACATCGAGCGTTTCGCCAGTTCTTCAGAGTTAATTATGGGATTTTATTGTCAAAAGACAGAATTATATTACAAAGAATTATATTCGTATTCTTGAAATGTTAAATGGCTGTTTTCTTTTTTACAATTTGTGCACATTTTACCCATAGGAAAATCCCGCTCGTTGTACAAGTATTGCAGAGAAAATTCAAAGGTACTCACAGTTGCATGAGGGTTTCAGACAGAGAAACGCAATGGTTTGAAAGCTCGGCATTGCTAATAAACATTTTAAATATTATTTTATAAACTTCTGGTCAACACTGCTCAAAACGGCTTTAGCTGACTGATGCACCTTGTATGACGAGCGTTTCGCCAGTTCTTCAGAGTTAATTATGGGATTTTATTGTCAAAAGACAGAATTATTACAAAGAATTATATTCTTATTCTTGAAATGGTAAATGGCTGTTTTCTTTTTTACAATTTGTGCACATTTTACCCATAGGAAAATCCCGCTCGTTGTACAAGTATCGCAGAGAAAATTCAAAGGTACTCACAGTTGCATGAGGGTTTCAGACAGAGAAACGCAATGGTTTGAAAGCTCGGCATTGCTAATAAACATTTTAAATATTATTTTATAAACTTCTGGTCAACACTGCTCAAAACGGCTTTAGCTGACTGATGCACCTTGTATGACGAGCGTTTCGCCAGTTCTTCAGAGTTAATTATGGGATTTTATTGTCAAAAGACAGAATTATTACAAAGAATTATATTACAAAGAATTATATTCTTATTCTTGAAATGGTAAATGCTGTTTTCTTTTTTACAATTTGTGCACATTTGACCCATAGGAAAATCCCATATTAACTCTGAAGAACTGGTCCTCTGCGAAACGCTCGTTGTACAAGTATCACAGAGAAAATTCAAAGGTACACAGTTGCACGAGAGTTTCGTACAGAGAAACGCAATGGTTTGAAAGCTCGGCGTTGCTAATAAACATTTTAAATATTATTTTATAAACTGCTGGTCAACACTGCTCAAAACGGCAAAACTAAGACAAAGTAATAATATTCGTAAGTAAAATGGTAAATGGCTGTTTTTTTTTTTTTTTTACAATTTGTGCACATTTTACCCATTCACACACCGACGGGAGCATGTAGGGGTTAAGTGTCTTGCTCAAGGACACATCGACACGCTGCCCGGGGAGGAGCGGGAATCTCCGGATTGCCAGACGACTGCTCTACCTCCCGAGCCACTGTCGCCATGAAACTAGTACTTCCAGGTCTTACCCGAAAATGGAACTAATGAATACACTTTATGCACTCACTCAAAAGAACAAAAGAGGCACTCAAAATAACAAAAGAGGCGCAGGGACGACAGGAGCATGACAATTGTCTTTGCAAACCATTCAAAGTCTATGAGATTCCGAAGAAGGGTGTTCACGTCAGGGGACGACAGGAGAAGGACGATTGTCTATACAGATGCAGACCATTCAAAGTCTATGAGCTTCCGAAGAAGGGTGTTCACGTCAGGGGACGACAGGAGAAGGACAATTGTCTTTGCAAACCATTCAAAGTCTATGAGCTTCCGAAGAAGGGTGTTCACGTCAGGGGACGACAGGAGAAGGACAATTGTCTTTGCAGACCAAAGTTTATGAGCTTACTTACGAAGAAGGGTGTTCACGTCAGGGGACGACAGGAGAAGGACGATTGTCTATGCAGATGCAGACCATTCAAAGTCTATGAGCTTACGAAAAAGGGTGGTCACTTGAGGGTTGATGGCGCTTCGCTTCTTTGCCCTGGAGCCTTTCTCCGGGTTGATGCCCAAGAAGAACCTGTTAATAAGCAAAGATACGTTTCAGTTTTAAATAGACTCAGCATTTATCAAGGTGCTCACCTGTGTTTTTTCATGGTACCTCTAACATAATGTTTACTCATCCGAATTTTGAAGCCATACTATAATGTGAATTAAACCATTATGTCAATTTCTTAACAAGATAGCAGCAACATCAAGTGATGGTGTGGTCCCAATTCACATAGTTGGTTCCAGGCTTCATACTCAAAGCATTTAATCTACTTTATGGCCTCTGTAGAAAGGCATGGACTTAATAGCCCGATAGTCTTTGCATGATAAGTCTTACTGATGACATTGATCATGTGTTCAGAGTGTTAAAATACCTTTGGATGAACTCAAGTGTGGATGATCCAACGGAAGGATACTCCAGGTTGAAGACATAGTAGCTGGTGAATAAAGCAGCTACCCCATGCAAAAATAATGGGTGTGGGCCCATCACAACTTCTCCCTCGATGGATAGCATCCATCCAGAAGGCTGCATTGCGTCACCTGAAATGAACAGATACCCCGTCATGCGTTGTTGTGGATAGGTATACATTCCTGCAAGGACATGACACAGAACTAAGGCTGTCTTAAATACTTCAAAGCTTTGTTCGATGGGCATGGGATTCGAATATGAAAATAAAATTCGATTATTAAAAAGAAAAAGAAAAATGCATATATATATATATATTTTTGCCAAATCAACTCTGCCTCTCTTACAACAAGCAATGCTGTCTCTTATTTAAGATGAGGTCGCACTGACAGATTTGTGTTCATTGTGCTGCTTTTATAAAGCCTCAAATGACGGCTTACAATATTTCATGAAAGCAAAGTGTTTTGTTTGTCTAAGATTTAAAAAGGTTTCAACTTTACAGCACTGACAAAGTTGAACATGAGACATGCCAGCTCAGGATATTATTTATAAGCGTCATATGTGTGCCGTATCACAAACTGCCTTCTGTCAGATTTTCCCCCTCGATGCAAAGGAACACAAGCTCATCCCTGAACATTATTACCTTGAATTATCAAACAGGGGGTGCTTGGGAGTGCTGCAGTATTCACATCAGCAACAGTGGCACAGGTCTGCAACAAAGTAACACACAATAGCAGATTTAACATTATGAAAGGATGAAGATAAGCTAATCCACGCACTACAGCTCACCACACATCAGCTCGGCCCATTTGGAGCAACTTGGGGGTTAAGTGTCTTGCTCAAGGACACTTCCGACATGCGGACAGTCAGAGCCAGGATTCGAACCACCAACCCTACGGTCGATGAACGACCATCTCTACCAACTGAGCTTCAGTCGCCCCTAATGTAATCACTCGCATTTTAAATATTTAAATATTTAAATAAACGTACATCAACTTCGAGCAGTAGTTTCTCTGTAGGCTCCTTGAAGTACACCATAAGGAGCAGGACGATGCAGGCACTGATCTCCGAAACCTCTGGATGATATCTGGCCAGAACATCCCTGATCTTCGTGTTGTCCAGTTTCTGGCAGAACTGCAGGATGGTCCGTCCTCGATGACACAGGGCATCTTTGATCTTTTGAAGGACATCGGTGTCTGTCAGGAGGCCAAAGTGGGAGAAAAGCCCCGTCTGAGAGAAGAGAAAAGGCCATTCTTCTTTGACCGCCACCATCGTTGGTGCAGGCATTTTATTCAAGTAACGCCGCAGGATGACGTAGGTCCTCTCCATCAGAAGTTCTGCTCTCGCTGTCCCACCCATCCCTTCCTCTGTGTACAGACATACAAACCAAGTAACAACAATTAGATTTGATGTTGCCACATCTGGGAAATTGAGTGGCAAACCTTTAATTGTATTACTCATTCTGAATATTAAGGTGGCCTTTTTGCTTAATGTGGGATATTTATTCATGGTGTCAATTCACCAAAAGTAAAGTAGATTGCATGCCTGAGTAGATGTTCCGCAGATCCCTTTTCAAAGCCGCCATGGTTTCCTCTGTCTCCCCGTCCGGTAAGCTTGCTGGGCCCCACCTCACACACCTAGGGATAGGAAGGAATCATAGGCAACCTCTTAGTGGAATACATAAAAAAAAAAAAATTATAATATATATATTTTTTTATCATTCTTTCCAAAAGAAAAAAGGCCTCTAACGCTAATGGCATGCATACCAGAGGCTAACTGCCTACGAAAACAGGCACAGAAGCACTGAAAGAGGATTTCACCCATCTAATGAACACACTAGACTAGACAAATATCAAGATGTATCCATCAGTGGACCAATTGCATGCTTTTGCAGAGGACAAGAAGCCTTCAGACATTAAGCACCCCCCACAGCCCAAATGGAATGATAAAAAAAAACGATATATAAATATATATATTCTACTTTTTATTTTATTTTTGTCGACTAACTGCACATTTTGGCCAATCATAGTCGACTATCCAAATCCTTAGTCATGGACAGCCCTAGAAATTATATTAAAAAAAAATCTACACATAATTTAAACATTCAATCCAAATAACCTAAGTTAGTCTAGCATTGGCAGTGCCACTTTAACCCCTAATTGCTGCGAGCGTGAATGGAGAGGACACTGGCGCCGTTTGTTTTGCCACCCCTACCCGTATTGGTCAACAGGACCTCTCGTCAGCCTGGACTCTCCTGCCACGCCAGTGGGCCGTCTTTCCTCTCTGCCTCTGCGGCGTCTAGCCAGAGTGTTGTTCCTGCTTTTATACTCCACTCTTGTTTTTACTTGTTGGAGAAGAGAGTGGCATCCGTCTCCAACTATTTCACCTCGCCTGCTAATGTCAGCAAAGGTGTCAGGATGGCTCCTGACAATTGTTCGGACGATACTGAGGCACGTGGTTCTGGTTGGGTTGTGCTCGTGCTCCATCATCTGATCCACCAAAGCGTTCACAAAGGCCCTTCTCTCATCTGGCTTTGGTCTCTGTTCTTTTTCCACTGCACGTTGAATGGCTGTTGACATCCGGTTCCAGTTGACACAAAAGTCTACATGCCATGCGCTGCCAGGCTGTGAAGAGTTTGAAGTGCTTGGGGGGCTGCACAACAGAGAGTGCGTGAATGATTGCATAGAGGTGTTCGGAGAGGACAGAGTGTTCACAGAGCTCGTTGTTGGGGAACTTGAAGCAATTGGATGTGTTGGGGAACTTGAAGCAATTGGATGGGGAGGGAGCACCTCCATATTAAGGGTTACTAACCCTAGAAGGGACAAAAACAGTTATGCCAATGTTCCAAGGGCATAGTTCCAAGTGTCACGCAAGTCTAAATATGAATTTACCTTTCTTAAGACCATCCATCAGCTTCCGACACTGGATTGGTTTGAGGTGTCGGACCAGATCCACCCTCTCCATTAAGGCCAGATCTTTGACACTCTCCACTCCAAGATCCTCAAGTAGGGTGGTCAGTAAGTCATCAGGGAGGCCCGGTAAATATGACCAAACTGCTTCCTTTATAGCTTCCATTACCTAGTCTCATTGATTAGGGTCAATCATGAATCAGTTTGTGCATATTCCCTACTTGTCTGTTTGCAGTGCACTATATGCAGTTAACTGCCAACATGTGCTCGCTATACAATCAACAATACAAAATCAACTATCTTAAGGTTACTTGATATCCTGCTCCACTTACGTCTGTCCTCACGTCTGTCATATCCTCCCTTTCCTGTTTAAACTGCTCCTGGAAAAGAATGGTGGAGCGCAATAAGCATCTGATCGTGCACGTTGTATGCTGGAAGAGGATAGTAGTCCAGTACATCTTTGTGCTTAATGCACACGTAATCCTCTTGGGCCACTCCTAAGTCACAGTACACACCCATGTCAATCAACTTCACACAAATGTGTTTCTCTGAGACAAAGTGGACAGAGTTTTGGGCAACAATGACCAGCATAATCTTCCCCATGTGAAGTCCTTCATCACTGTTCCCAAACAAGATGAACATCCCCTTTCTGTAGTCTGTGCCTTTGACTGTAACATTGTTACAAGCCACTGCAGACTGAGACTCAAATTGACAACTGGCTACAGATGCCCTGATCTTGTTGTTGTAATCATCCAAATAAAAGGCAGTCCCCTTCTCTACCTGTATAACAGGAGGAAACAAGTTTCCCGCACTCAGGTAGGCCTGGAGGAGTTGGTGTCTCTCTGCTAGTGTTTTGCACAGATTTTTGAAATTGTGCAATTTTCTGGCACACTGTTTGAAAAAAGTGTGTTTGCTTTCAAACCGCAGAGTCCACAGGCGAATAAGTGGGCCAAAGTGGATGATTAGATCTGGATAATGGCCAATATAGTGATGCTTTGGCCTCAGGGGGGCATTGGGGAAGAGCCTTTTCCTGTTGCATATGTACTCCTCTGTGATGACTTTCAGATATGCTACCTGGCCTTCTGTAATGACAGGTGCACAGATAAGCTCAACCATCTCTCTCAGCTGCAAAATGAGCTGCCACACCTCATTGTCACAGGGATCTTTAATCCTGCCACCCACCAAGAGAGGGAGTAATCTAAGGAAACACCAGTTTTGAACTGCATGCCCACTTAGTTTGTCACTGCTGGGAGAGAGGTCTGCTGGTTTGTCCCTACCATCGTTCCCTTCATATCGGAACTTGTTTTTGCACCGATTTAACTGCAGGTAAGTAAAATGATTCTCCTGGACTAAATGGCGAATATATAAAGGAAGGTCATAAGCCATGACTCCCTCAAATAAATCATGGCCTAGACATGGTGGGAGGCCAGGCTGGCAAACATGGAAATGAGAAAGCTGGTTGAAAGGAGAGTCAAACTTGATACCGCATACAGAGTCTGTGGTACTAGTTTCCAGGTCTTGCAAATTACTTGTGTATGATTGGACCGTTCTTGTGGCACCACACAACACTGGATTCTTCACAAAATCCTCTCTCTGTACCTGACAGTAGCGACAAAAATATTTAGATCGACTGAAGTTTTCTAAAAATCCCCCAATAGAATGGGATCCTAAGTTGTCTCCTGCAATGGCAACCAAAGAGCCCTTTAGTACAGTGCCATCAGATATGACTACACCTCTCTCCTCCAGGATTTTGAGGTCCTCAATCAGATGTGCAAAAACCTTTTTTAGCCCAAAATACTTAAAGTCCTGCTCCCTACATAAGAGAACAAGTTGCATTTGATCTATAGAAGATCTATTGTGAGGCAAGATGTCAGTCAGGGTTAGGTAAACAGCTAAGACCTTGTGCTTTTTCTTCCCTGAGCCCAGTGGATTAACAACCTCGAAGGCATCTTGGTACAGTATCAAACCAAGTGAGGAAGGGTCAGCTTTCAACATTGGATTACTTTGAAATCCTTCTCCATCCTTGACATCCTGATAGACAGCATCAGTAGATTGCTGCAAACGTGTCATGTTATACTGTTCTCGTAGAGACTCGTTTTTGAACAGTGTCACCAATGTCTCATGTATAGGTACATACTGAGCAAAGCATTCTTTGTCATTTTCATCATTGCCCAAGAGCAAAGGCACGGGATGAACATGGTTGAAACACTCTTTAAAAGCAGACTTCCTCTTTGTATCTGTACTGAGTCTTCCCTTGTTAAAAAGTGTGAGTAGATCATCTCTGTTCACTTCATCAACCATGCTGCTTATAGTGGCCTGAGGGATTCCAAGTTTCTTCAATTTCTCACTCAGAACGTTAAGTGTATGAGACAGGCCAAGTTCATGAGCAATTTGAAAGTCCTCAATAATGGTTTGTATGGTGCTTGCCGGTAAGAGTAGCTTAGATTGCAATTTCAAATAGAAAAGTGTAAGGTTATGTAAAAAAAGGGTTTCGTCCACAGCTAATGGCACTTCTGGTTCATCATGTTCACCAGCAGCTTCTGAATACGTCTGACTGGGTTCTGGCAATGACTCTGTAGACTTGTCTAGTACCAAGTCATCTAAAACTGAATCCTTGTGTTTCCTGGAAATATGTGAAGCAAAAGTCATTACGTTTGTGAACCTGCAATCACAACCTCTAAATGGACATGGCGATTCCATTCCTCCCTTTATGTGTGTCTTCAAATGCTTGATAAGAGAGGCTAAAGTGTCACACTTAAATGCACAAGCCTCAAGCACACATTTCAAGGATGTGTCAGGTGGTAGAGCTGATCTAGGTCTAGGCGGCTGACCAGCTTGCAGGTAGCACCTATGCAGCCTATATATATGAGATCTCAGTGCTGCGTGTTTTCTGAACCTCTGTGAGCAGTCAGGTATCCCGCACTGATAACGATAATTGGGGGCGTTACTGTGGAGCTGCACGTGCTGGACAAAGGTATGCACACTCTCAGACACATGCTGACATCGAATATATTTACAGTGGAACATTGTTGTGCGTGCTATAGTTACCTACCCAATCATTACATCTGCCTCACACTGAACACTGGTTAGCCTGGCTGCCTCACTGAACAAGATGCCACTGAACAGGATACTGTATGTTAAAGACCTCTCTGATGACCTAGAAAAAAGGAAACCAGAGAAAGGAGAGATTACAGTTTGCATGCAGATTATGAACGTATACTATAGGCTAATCTCAGGTGTACTGCACAGGAAACAAATAGTCTATAAACTACGATCTGTGTTGCATATAGGCCTACCTATACAACCAGGAAGCAATCCGTGCATGGATCTGGGGAGACGTCAGTGCAGATTACTGTCCTGTACGCCTTGTCGGCCGGAAAGATTCAGGCATAGGCAATCAGTAGGCAGGCCCTAGAACAAGGGAGGGAGGCAAGAGGAAAGAAAAAAAACACAGGGAACGACGCATAAATTCATGTCAAACAGTACTGGATGAGGTGATTAATCTCAGGTGTACTGCACAGGAAACAAATATAGTCTATAAACTACGATCTGTGTTGCATATAGGCCTACCTATACAACCAGGAAGCAATCCGTGCATGGATCTGGGGAGACGTCAGTGCAGATTACTGTCCTGTACGCCTTGTCGGCCGGAAAGATTCAGGCAGGCAATCAGTTGGCAGGCCCTAGGACAAGGGAGGGAGGCAAGAGGAAAGAAAAAAAACACAGGGAACGACGCATAAATTCATGTCAAACAGTACTGGATGAGGTGATTAATCTCAGGTGTACTGCACAGGAAACAAATAGTCTATAAATTAGTATTGTTTGTCTAGCAGCTTGAGTGTTATACTCCGAGTACATACTGTAGTATAGACAGCATAGTTGGTGGTAGTATAGACATGGTAGCATAATAGTAAAATTCAGTAAGACAGTTATTATTAGTTAAAATTCTGATATTGAAGAAGTTTTGGTTGATAAAGTGGGCAGTTTATCCTGTGCTGAAAAGTTTCCATTCCAATAGAGAGAGTATATATTTTAGTGTTTATTTGATTGATTTGGCCTTTTATTTATTACGTTTCCACAGTTATTTCCTCATACTTTATTAACATTTTGTACATAATACAAGTTCATGTTAAAATGATGACACAAAAAGCCAGACCGAGGGCTTGTTTCATAAACAAACTGAACTTTCTTTTGCCTGCCTATACTGTATTTGTTTGGTGGAAACCTGATCATAAAGTAAAGTAAAAAAAAAAAAAAAAGTAGTGTGCTATTTTTGTAGTGTAGCTTGCTACATTTATCTGGGGATAGCTTCCATTGTAGTTGAGCTATATTTAATCGAGTGTAACTAGTGTAGCTTACTACATTTTCCAAGTAGCTTGCCCATCACTGGCTAAATGCTGCATGTAGCTAGTTAGCTGAACTGAAGCTATATAGGTAGCCAGGTAGCTAAATGGCTGGCTATACTATAGCTCCAGTTCAGAACAACACTTTTTCACTGGTAGTTTGTGGAAATGAACCAACTTTCCTCTCTTTCACACGGTAAAATTAGTTTGAACAGCCAGGAGCAATATAAAAAAAAAACACAGTGGTCCCGTTGTTTGGTAGGCAACGTTGCATTACCCAACAGAGGTCAGACATAGCTAACAGCTAACATTAGCAGCAGGCACGCATAACGTGTAAAAACGCATAACCATGTAAAAAACGAACACAGCACTACTCCGCTGGCGTTTGCAATCGAAATCATAGATACAGAATAATATCCACCATCGACTTTATCATGCACTATATACTCACGTTTTATTGTCGATTAACGATGCAGAGACACAGCACACGCTGATACAACAATGGAGGAAGGTTGCAGGTATTCTGGGAGGCGAGGTACAGGTGTAGTGCATTCTGGGAGGCGCCCGCCCAGGAAGCTGGTGTGTGTGCAGGCAGCCTAGACAAGTCTCAACATGTCTCCTAATCATGCATTATATAGTGGCCCCCAATACGCAGGTGCAGAACGGGTACTGATTGATTGATTGATTGATTGAAAACTTTATTAACAGATTGCAGAATGGGTACAATACAGTACAGCTCAATACACACAATTGTTAAGGGGATGCAGACCAGAGAAAGACTTTTGTCTTGTTTACATCAGGGTCCCCCATTTTCAATTCATCAGGACATACATCGTCATCATCATTTATTTATTCGTACATGGAATTACCACAGTCCAACAGTACATATAATTCACCAAATACCATGGCCGAAAGGAACAGGAAGAAGAAAAAATCTTCTACACCTGCCCCTACACACACACAACACACCAATAGACTTATTGTGTAAAACAAACAGAATATGCATTTTGCAAAAATGGAAACATCAACACAACCAAATTAAATCAACATAAATAAACCCATTTTGTGTATCTATCAGCAAACTACATATTTCGGTTCATTCATTTACACACACACACACACACACACATACATGACATACAGACAGTACTGCTACATCTATACATTTATGAAACCGTACATTAGGTGGGGTGGGGTGGGGGGGGCTGTACATTGGAGGTGGTTGGGTGGGTGGGGTGGGGGGGTTGGGTAGGTTGGGTATAGGAGGGGTGGGTGGACACTGTACAACTGTATACAAGCACATTGGAATATTGACAAAACCATGTTTGGTAATTTACTGTACATTGGAGGGGGTTGGGTTAGGACATTTACAGGGGCCAGTTTCGAATTGCAGTCTCCCGTATAGGTGTTCTTTGAGAGTGGTTTTGAAAGTGGGTAGTGATTCACATTCCTTTACAGCTTTGGGTAGGGCGTTCCACATTGATGTGGCATAATTGCGAAACATGTTTAGTCCCTGATTGAGCCGAATCTGGGTACCAGGCCCATTGCATGTTGCTGTACTCTGTCGTCTCTAAGCCATCCTAGGTTGTCAAAGTGGGCAGGGGTGAGGTGGGTTCTAGGAGTAAGGTCAAGCATGTAGTCTGACCAGTTTGTTTTGAGATGTTTGTGTAGCAGGGTGGATTATCCCTATGAACTTTCACCAGGTAGGGGGAACGCAGCTAGCATGCAGATCTGAGTCCAACTGAATCCCTGACTTTAGTGCAGGAGTAGAGTGGAGCTTTAGCAGAGTGGTGGATGGGGCCTATAGGATTTACTAACCTAGGGGTAGTGAGCTGGTCCTTCTTGCCCTCCAGGGCGACTCGCAGTAATTCCCCACACACCCACACTTCTCCTAATACTACACGCACCCTCCCACACCTGGTGGCAGTAGTGATAGATGATATACTTTCTCCCCAAAGCAGTACCTTTCCTTGCTGATGAGCAGAGACCTGTCCCAATGATATAGGCTCCCCTGTTAGGGAAGTTTAGGCTGCAGAGGACTATGATGGTCCAGTTCTACACTGCCATCATCCAGTCCATCCTCACCCTCTCCATCATCACCTGGTTCCCTGCAGCCACGGTCAGGGACAAGGCTGCAGCGGGTGATACGATCAGCGGAGAGTGTGATCGGCTGCCCCCTTCCCTCCCTCGAGTCCCTACATTCCTCCAGGGCCTTGAGGAGGGCGAGGAATATCATGGCAGACCCCGCCCACCCGGGTCACGACCTCTTCACCATGCTTTTCACCCTAGCAACCACCTAGAAACACCCTAGCAACCACATATAACACCCTAGCAACCACCTAGAAACACCCTAGCAACCACTTATAACACCCTAGCAACCACCTAGAAACACCCTAGCAACCACATATAACACCCTAGCAACCACCTAGAAACAACCTAGCAACCATATATAACACCCTAGCAACCACCTAGACACCCTAGCAACCACTTATAACACCCTAGCAACCACCTAGAAACACCCTAGCAACCACTTATAACACCCTAGCAACCACCTAGAAACACCCTAGCAACCATATATAACACCCTAGCAACCACCTAGAAACACCCTAGCAACCACTTATAACACCCTAGCAACCACCTAGAAACACCCTAGCAACCACTTATAACACCCTAGCAACCACCTAGAAACACTCTAGCAACCACCCATAACACCCTAGCAACCACCTAGAAACACCCTAGCAACCACCTAGAAACACCCTAGCAACCACTTATAACACCCTAGCAACCACCTAGAAACACCCTAGCAACCAGCTATAACACCCTAGCAACCACCTAGAAACACCCTAGCAACCACTTATAACAACCTAGCAACCATAGAAACACCCTAGCAACCACTTATAACACCCTAGCAACCACCTAGAAACAACCTAGCAACCATATATAACACCCTAGCAACCACCTAGAAACACCCTAGCAACCACTTATAACACCCTAGCAACCACCTAGAAACACCCTAGCAACCACTTATAACACCCTAGCAACCACCTAGAAACACCCTAGCAACCATATATAACACCTTATTGTGAAATAAGAATAATATAATGTGATATGTTGATATGCTATTGTGAGATTACAACATCTGATGTGATATGACAGAGAAAGACTTTTGTCTTGTTTTTTTTAATAAAATTACATTATATTATTGTGAAATAATAAATAAATTATGTGAAATATTCATATGCTACTGTGAGATTACAAAATGTGATGTGATATTACAGAGGATTTTGATTGCAATATTTTATTGTGAAATAATAAATAAATTATGTGAAATATTCATATGCTACTGTGAGATTACAACATCTGATGTGATATTACAGAGGATTTTGATTGCGGTATCTTATTGTGAAATAAGAATAATATAATGTGATATGTTGATATGCTATTGTGAGATTACAACATCTGATGTGATATTACAGAGAAAGACTTTCGTCTTGTTTTGTATAAAATTACAATATTTTATTGTGAAATAAGAATAATATAATGTGATATGTTGATATGCTACTGTGAGATTACAACATCTGATGTGATATTACAGTGGATTTTGATTGCAATATTTTATTGTGAAATAATAAATAAATTACGTGAAATATTCATATGCTACTGTGAGATTACAACATCTGATGTGATATTACAGAGGATTTTGATTGCGGTATCTTATTGTGAAATAAGAATAATATAATGTGATATGTTGATATGCTATTGTGAGATTACAACATCTGATGTGATATTACAGAGAAAGACTTTCGTCTTGTTTTGTATAAAATTACAATATTTGATTGTGAAATAAGAATAATATAATGTGATATGTTGATATGCTACTGTGAGATTACAACATCTGATGTGATATTACAGTGGATTTTGATTGCAATATTTTATTGTGAAATAATAAATAAATTACGTGAAATATTCATATGCTACTGTGAGATTACAACATCTGATGTGATATTACAGAGGATTTTGATTGCGGTATCTTATTGTGAAATAAGAATAATATAATGTGATATGTTGATATGCTATTGTGAGATTACAACATCTGATGTGATATTACAGAGAAAGACTTTCGTCTTGTTTTGTATAAAATTACAATATTTGATTGTGAAATAAGAATAATATAATGTGATAAATTGATATGCTATTGTGAGATTACAACATCTGATGTGATATTACAGAGAAACACTTTCGTCTTGTTTTGTATAAAATTGCAATATCTTATTGTGAAATAAGAATAATATAATGTGATATGTTGATATGCTACTGTGAGATTACAACATCTGACGTGATATTACAGTGGATTTTGATTGCAATATTTTATTGTGAAATAATAAATAAATTACGTGAAATATTCATATGCTACTGTGAGATTACAACATCTGATGTGATATTACAGAGGATTTTGATTGCGGTATCTTATTGTGAAATAAGAATAATATAATGTGATATGTTGATATGCTATTGTGAGATTACAACATCTGATGTGATATTACAGAGAAAGACTTTCGTCTTGTTTTGTATAAAATTACAATATTTGATTGTGAAATAAGAATAATATAATGTGATATGTTGATATGCTACTGTGAGATTACAACATCTGATGTGATATTACAGTGGATTTTGATTGCAATATTTTATTGTGAAATAATAAATAAATTACGTGAAATATTCATATGCTACTGTGAGATTACAACATCTGATGTGATATTACAGAGGATTTTGATTGCGGTATCTTATTGTGAAATAAGAATAATATAATGTGATATGTTGATATGCTATTGTGAGATTACAACATCTGATGTGATATTACAGAGAAAGACTTTCGTCTTGTTTTGTATAAAATTACAATATTTGATTGTGAAATAAGAATAATATAATGTGATAAATTGATATGCTATTGTGAGATTACAACATCTGATGTGATATTACAGAGAAACACTTTCGTCTTGTTTTGTATAAAATTGCAATATCTTATTGTGAAATAAGAATAATATAATGTGATATGTTGATATGCTACTGTGAGATTACAACATCTGATGTGATATTACAGTGGATTTTGATTGCAATATTTTATTGTGAAATAATAAATAAATTACGTGAAATATTCATATGCTACTGTGAGATTACAACATCTGATGTGATATTACAGAGGATTTTGATTGCGGTATCTTATTGTGAAATAAGAATAATATAATGTGATATGTTGATATGCTATTGTGAGATTACAACATCTGATGTGATATTACAGAGAAAGACTTTCGTCTTGTTTTGTATAAAATTACAATATTTGATTGTGAAATAAGAATAATATAATGTGATATGTTGATATGCTACTGTGAGATTACAACATCTGATGTGATATTACAGAGGATTTTGATTGCAATATTTTATTGTGAAATAATAAATAAATTATGTGAAATATTCATATGCTACTGTGAGATTACAACATCTGATGTGATATTACAGAGGATTTTGATTGCGGTATCTTATTGTGAAATAAGAATAATATAATGTGATATGTTGGTATGCTATTGTGAGATTACAACATCTGATGTGATATTACAGAGAAAGACTTTCGTCTTGTTTTGTGTAAAATTACAATATTTGATTGTGAAATAAGAATAATATAATGTGATAAATTGATATGCTATTGTGAGATTACAACATCTGATGTGATATTACAGAGAAACACTTTCATCTTGTTTTGTATAAAATTGCAATATCTTATTGTGAAATAAGAATAATATAATGTGATATGTTGATATGCTACTGTGAGATTACAACATCTGATGTGATATTACAGAGGATTTTGATTGCAATATTTTATTGTGAAATAATAAATAAATTATGTGAAATATTCATATGCTACTGTGAGATTACAACATCTGATGTGATATTACAGAGGATTTTGATTGCGGTATCTTATTGTGAAATAAGAATAATATAATGTGATATGTTGGTATGCTATTGTGAGATTACAACATCTGATGTGATATTACAGAGGATTTTGATTGCGGTATTTTATTGTGAAATAAGAATAATATAATGTGAAATCAAAAGATACTGTCTTTTTTACATGTATTTGTTGGGATATTACAGGAGGCCTTAATTACAATATGTTACTGTAAGATAATACTGTTAAATGTTGTGAAATGCTGGTTACTTTTTACAGTGTTGTCTTCCCCCCCTCTTCCCTTTTGTCTCCTCCCTCTTTCTCCAGGATAGTGGGGAGCGTGGCAGATTCTGATCTACCCTCTAATCCCGATTTGATAGGGGTGCCTGAGATCTATTGGGACCTGGCGGACGTTTTTAGCAAAACGCGTGCTAAAGCACTTCCGCCTCATAGATCATACGACTGTCCCATTAATCTTCTACCCGGTACCTCCCCGCCTCGCGGGCGAATGTTCTCTCTCTCACGCCCCGAAACCTTGGCCATGAACACCTACATAGAGGAGGCATTGCTTGCGGGGCACATACGCCCGTCCACTTCCCCTGCCGGCGCTGGCTTCTTCTTTGTTGATAAGAAAGATGGGGATCAGCGTCCGTGCATTGATTATAGGGGATTGAATGACGTTTCCATCAAGAACCGATATCCTTTACCTCTCATGGACACGGCCTTTGAGTGCTTACAGGGGGCACAGGTCTTTTCTAAACTTGACTTACGTAATGCATACAATCTGGTCAGGATTAGAGAAGGAGACGAGTGGAAGATTGCATTTAACACACCCAATGGGCACTATGAGTATTTGGTCATGCCCTTTGGTTTGGCTAATGCTCCGGCAGTCTTCCAAGCCCTAGTTAACGACGTGCTGCGAGACTTGATTGGGGTGTCGGTGTTTGTTTACTTAGATGATATTCTGATTTTTTCTCGCGATATGGTGCAACACCAACTGCACGTTCGGGAGGTGCTAGACCGTCTCCTCAAGCATCAACTATTCGTTAAGGCTGAGAAGTGTGTGTTTCACACTGACACCGTGTCCTTCCTGGGCTTTGTGTTGACAAAGGGCGATCTGCGCATGGATCCAGCCAAGGTGAGTGCAGTTTTGGACTGGCCACGGCCTTCGTCGCTCAAGGGGTTACAACGGTTTTTGGGCTTTGCAAATTTTTACAGGCGCTTTATTCGCAACTTTAGCGCCTTAGCCAATCCATTAACAGCTCTCACTAAGTCCTCTCTCCCTGGCTTTGAATGGTCGCCTAGGGCAGAGTCGGCCTTCTGCGATCTTAAACGTCGATTTACATCCGCTCCTGTATTGATCCGCCATGACGCAGAGGTTCCGTTCATTGTGGAGGTGGATGCCTCTGACATCGCGGTGGGGGGGTGCTCTCTCAGAGATGCTTAAAGGATGGGAAAGTGCACCCGTGTGCTTTTTTCTCTCGCCGTCTGTCACCAGCCGAGCGTAATTACGACGTGGGTAATCGGGAGTTATTGGCGATCAAATTGGCACTGGAGGAGTGGAGACATTGGTTAGAGGGGGCGACACATCCTTTCATTGTTTGGACTGATCATAAGAACTTGGCTTACATCCAAAGGGCTAAACGCCTTAACGCTCGCCAGGCCAGGTGGACGTTGTTCTTCACACGATTTCGATTTACCATCTCCTATAGACCCGGCTCCAAGAATATCAAACCTGATGCTTTGTCGCGCCAGTTTGATCTTCCTGGTCGGGAGGAGCATCCCCATCCCATTATTCCACCGGCCTTGATTTTGGCACCCGTGTCTTGGGGCATAGAGAGGGTGGTAAGGTCGGCGCTAACGCGGGAGCCCGATCCGGGTGGGGGTCCTCCGGGACGGTCGTATGTTCCCAAGGCGGCGCGCTCACGCTTGCTACAGTGGGCACATGCGTCATCCCTCACCAGCCACCCAGGGGCAACCAGGACCCTGGAATTTATCCGTAGGAGGTTCTGGTGGCCGACAGTGGAGGGGGATACGCGTTCCTTTGTGGCAGCCTGTCCGGTGTGCGCACGTAGTAAGACCTCTCGACGGGCACCGGCGGGTCTCCTCCGACCACTTCCTATTCCTAAACTACCCTGGTCACACATATCTCTGGACTTTATTTCTGGTCTTCCCCTTTCGGACGGGTTCACCACCATTTTGGTGGTGGTGGATCGGTTCTCTAAGGCGGCTCACTTTGTCCCTCTCCCCAAGCTTCCATCGGCCCGGGAGACTGCTGATTTAGTTATACAGCATGTCTTTCGGGTCCACGGGCTGCCAGTGGATATCGTGTCGGACCGGGGTCCTCAGTTCGCCTCCAGGTTCTGGAAGGCGTTTGCCGCCGGCCTCGGCGCCTCTGTCAGTCTGTCGTCTGGGTTCCATCCGCAGTCGAACGGGCAGACGGAGCGGGTCAACCAGGATTTGGAGGGGGTCTTGAGATGTTACGTTGCCGGACTGGAGTAGGAGGTTGGCTTGGGCTGAGTACGCGCATAATACCCTTCTCTCCTCTTCTACCGGTATGTCTCCCTTTCAGTGCCAGTATGGTTTTCAACCTCCTCTGTTTCCCGAGCAGGATCAGGAGCAGGAGGCGGAGGTGCCCTCGGCGAAGGCACATGTGGCTCGCTGTCGCAGGATGTGGAAACGGGTTCGGAAGGCGCTACAGAAGGTTTCGGTTAGTACCCAACGGCAAGCTAACCGTAAGCATCGTCCGGCTCCAGTTTACCGTCCAGGGCAGCGGGTTTGGCTTTCCACCCGGGATCTCCCTCTCCGGGTGGAATCCAAGAAGCTGGCTCCTCGCTTTATAGGACCATTTAAAGTGATTCATCGGGTTAATCCAGTGGCTTACAAGCTACGACTTCCGAGCTCTATGAGGGTTCATCCGACGTTTCATGTGTCCCTGTTGAAGCCATTCCTCTCATCGCCCTTGGCCCCGCCACTGCCTGTGGTTCCTCCGCCCCGGTTTATTGGCGGTCAACCCATTTACACGGTGCGGAGGATACTGGGTTGTAGGCGGAGGGGTAGGGGGTTTCAGTTCTTGGTGGATTGGGAGGGGTACGGGATAGAAGAGCGTTCTTGGGTGCCTCAAAGGGATATTTTAGATCCCAGCCTGATCGTTGATTTCTGGCGGCTGAATCCCGAGGCCCCTAGGTGAACGTCTGGTGCCGTTCGTCGGGGGAGGGTACTGTTACGTTCTGGACACCGACTGAGGTCGGTGACCACCCACATTCCTGGCATATGTCACTGGGCTTGTCACCTGTCCTTTCCCTGTCAATTAGTGCTGTCACTTAGGGGTGGTTCCTGATTGGCTGTCACGGGGGTGTGTGTGGAATGTTGGGATTTGGTGTCTATGTAACCTACCTGTCTTCTGCTTGTTCATTGTCAGGTCTTCACTAATTGCGTTCGGGGAAAACGCGGACGGTTCAACTCTGGACCTCCAATAAGCTCCTATTTACCTTATTTCCTGCCTGTGCTATTTAGCATTTATCTCTTTTAGAAATTGTAGAATGATCGTCTGGAGGCTATGACTTGGTGCAAGCTCGTTTATTGACAACTTCAGTATGTAGTAACAGACAGACTCCTTCACGTTCCGTGTAACAATATATATAACTCCAGATCAATGCGCATGCCTTAGAACTACCCCTGCATCTCTTATATACTTCCGTATATGACATCTCCCCTTTTCAGCATGTTATCTCTAACATCACAGGAACATTCCAAATGAAAAGTACTATAGGCTGAACATACCTTTTTAACTTAAATCTGAGACATCATCACACATTCTGGTCTCTGTCTAAAACAATGAACTGTTTAAGCTTTCAAGTGTTATTATTATTATTAAATCACCAACCAACATTTCAACATCCAATACAACATTCCTTTTTTTTTTAACATTGTACCCAAAACTCTGCACAGTCCATTTTACCCGACCGATCTACAGGTCAAGTCTCTTGACTGGCTTACTCAGTCGTCCCGATCGGGTCACCGTTTGACCAGACAACGGGGTTGTAGGTGTAGCTGTAGCCACACTCTGACTGGCAGGAACAGTCTCTAACAAGGTGTGTCTGTCAGAGTGGGAGTCTGTCCCTGCGCACTCACCAGGCGTTGCTGGGGTTGGCTGCATCGCAGGGACTGGTTGGAGGTGGCGGCGGTTACGCCGCAGCTCTGTTCCTTGCTGTGTCTGGATGACGAAGGATCTTGGGGTGCTGCTCTCGCTGGAGATCACTGCTGGCAAGGACCACTTCTTGTCATGGTCCAGCTTGGAGAGTACAACGTCTCCTGGTCGCAGGGCGGGTAGGGCCCTGGCCCCATGACGGCGGTTGAAGTAGAAGGCCTGTTTAGCTTTTTCCTTTTGGGGTGAGGTTTTTCTCAAGAGTGGGGAGGGTGGTTCTGAGTTTCCTCCCCATCAAGAGCTCCGCTGGGCTGTAGCCTGTGGAGGAGCACGGAGTAGACCTGTAACTCAGTAGAGCCATAGCTGGGTCATCTTGCTTGAGGATTTTCTTTGCCGTCTGCACGGCTCTCTCTGCGTGCCCGTTGCCTTGCGGGTGATGAGGGCTGGACGTGTAGTGTTTGAAGTCCAGTTGCCTAGCCAGCTCCTTGAACTCCATACTTGCAAACTGGGGTCCATTGTCGCTCACTGCTTCCTCAGGAATTCCGAATCTCGCGAACACGGCCTTCAGCCTCTGAATGACTTGTGTACTGGTTGTGGAAGACAGGTGGAGTATCTCGATGAACCTAGAGTAATAATCTGATATTACTAGGTAGTTGTTGTGCTTGTACTCACAGAGGTCCATGGCGATCCTCTTCCAGGGTCGCTCTGGGAGTGGCGTGGAGAGGAGAGGCTCTTTTTGTTGAGTTCTTTTCAGTTCACAGCACACCTGGCACGACGCCACGAGCTGGCTTAACTCTGTGGAGAGACCAGGCCACCATACTGAGGAACTCGCTCTCTCCCTACATTTCACTAGGCCCTGGTGCCCTTCATGGATTCTCTGAAGGATCTCTACTCTCATCTGTCTCGGCATGACAATCCTGTTCCCTCTTAGGACAAGTCCATTTAGCTCTGACAGCTCTGATTTCACTGGGCCATAGGGTCTCGCCTCGATAGGCACCTCGGCCAGGTGTTCAGGCCATCCCTTTTTTATGAGTCTGGCGACTGACAACAGTTCGGCGTCAGCTGCTGTGGCCGCTCTGATCTCGTCCATCTTGCTTGTGGACGCTGGGATCCCCTCCATTACACTAGCCACATAGCATGCCACCTCACGCTGTGTGTCCAAGTCTGCATCTGTGTTGGCCATTGGGCTGCGTGACAGAGTATCTGCGACAACCAGAGTCTTTCCAGGAGCATACTCTGCCACTGCGTTGAACCTCATGAGCCTCATGAGGAGTCGCTGGCATCGGAGAGGCACATTGTCCAGGCTGCAAGTATTAATGAGAGGTACAAGGGGCTTGTGGTCAGTTATTAGCTTGAACTGGCCCAGTCCACTGAGGTACCGGTCGAACCTCTCGCACGCCCACACGCCCGCCAGACCTTCTTTTTCAATCTGGGCGTAGCGCGTTTCTGCTTCGGTGAGGCGTCTTGAGCAGTACGCCACAGGTTTCCACTGCTCGCCATGAAGTTGAAGTAGCACGCCCCCTAACCCGTAACTGCTTGCGTCGGCAGACACAGCGGTGGGCTTGCTCACGTCGTAGAAGGCGAGTACTGGTGCTGTGGTCAACAGCTCTTTGATCCTCTGAAAAGCTGTTTGCTGGGCATGGTTCCATGTCCATGCATTCTTGTGCTTCAGGAGCTCATACAGCGGTTGTCCTACTGTTGAGAGGTCTGGGACGTACCTGCCGAGATAATTCACCATTCCCAGCACCCTTCTCAGCTCCTGCACATCTGTTGGCGGTGCCAGCTGCCGGATAGCCTCCACTTTTGCTGGGTCAGGCCGGATCCCGGACTGGTCGATGATGTGCCCGAGAAACCGTAGCTGACTTTGCTTGATGGAGCACTTTTCTCTATTCAGCTTCAGGCCAGCCGTCTCTATGCGCTGCATCACCTTCTCCAGGCGACTGTCATGCTCTTTTTCTGTGGCCCCATAGACGAGAATGTCGTCCATGAAGATCTCGACGCCCTCTAACCTGTCCAGGGTCTCCATCATCTTCCTCTGGAAGATTTCCGGCGCGCTTGTGATCCCGAATGGCAGTCGCTTGAAGTTGAACCTGCCAAACGGCGTGATGAAGGTGGTGAGCTTACAGCTGTCTGGGTGCAACGGGATTTGGAAGAATCCACTGGCGGCATCGAGTGACGTGAAGACTGTGGCCCCGCTTAGCTTTCCTGTGATCTCGTCGGTAGTGGGCAGGGTGTACTGTTCTCTTTTAACAGCCTCGTTCAGCCTCTTAAGATCCACACAGATGCGGGCTTTGCCTGTGCTCTTCAGGACCGGCACCATGGGTGCACACCAATCGGTAGGCTGTGTCACCTTCTCAATGATGCCATTCCTCTCCATCCTTTGGAGCTCCTCCTTGACCTTCTGCAGCATAGGGAGAGGTACACGTCGCGCTGTGTATACAGCGTACGGCTGGGCGCCATCTTTCAGCAGTATTCTTACTGGTTCAGTTTGTAATGTCCCATGCTCCCCGTATGCCTGCAAATGTTCATTTTTCCCGCTGCTGCTCACCGTTTCCTCCACTCTTCTCACTAAATTCATTTTCACTGACATTGGCCTGCTGAGTAGGTTGTTTACTGTAGGCCCCCGGATGACATAAGCTGTGAGTGGGTGTGTCTTACCCTTGTAGGTCACAGTGCTCTGGATCTGTCCTATGCAATGCAGCTCGCCACCTGGGCTGTCCAGTGGTATTTCCGCAGGCTCCAGCGGTCTGTTTGGCATGAGTGAGTGGTAGGTCTCCTCACGAATGATGCTCACATCCGCCCCTGTGTCGATTTTAAACTCGACCGGTGTGGAGCCCATCAACACCTTGACGGCCCACCTCTTTGGCGACCCACCTGCTTTACTCACTTCCCCCATGTAGTACCCATCTTCTGACCCAGAGTCCTGCTGTTGTTGCTGCACTTCTTTTTGTTCTCTGACCTCACGTACTGCTTTCCTATTTCTACACACTTTACTCCAGTGCCCTACTTTGTCGCAGGTATTACATGTGGACTTTTTAGCTGGACAGTTCTCATCTCTACTGTGCCACGCTCTCCCACATTGTCTACATTGTCCTCTGTCGCCCCCTTGTGGCTTACCCTGGCGGCCATTTCCTTTGTAGCGCTTGTTGTGAGTCACCTCGTGTATCGCCCCGCCTCCGGCTGTCTCTCCTTGCATGCTGATCTGCGCGGCAACCTCTTCAGACTGCCTGACAGTCTCTATGGTCAGCGCGAGTGTCAGATCTCTCGTCATCTGCAACTTACGGGAGACTTCTTTGTCGAGGACTCCAACGACGATTCTGTCACGGATGTTCTCATCCTTGCTTGCGCCGAAATCACAATGCACAGCCAGTTCATACAAAGCCCTAATAAAAGTATCTGCTTTTGCTCCTGCTCTCTGTACCCGTTGATGGAAACATGCCCGTTCGTGTATGACGTTCCGTCGCGGTACAAAGTAGTCATCGAACTTCACTAGCACTCTTCCAAAGTCATTTTGATGTGCTACTTCTTCAAATTCAAACGAACGGAATATATTCTCCGACTCGTTTCCCATAGCGTATATCAGACTGCTAACCTGCACGGCACCCTCTTCCTTATCCAACTTGGTAGCCGTTCTGAATCTCACAAAACGCTGCTTCCATTCGGGCCATTCTCCTGGTTTGTCGAAAGGAAAACTCGCCGGCGGTTGAAATTTTGCCATCTTTTGTCTACTTTGCTTCTGACACCATGTAGAATGATCGTCTGGAGGCTATGACTTGGTGCAAGCTCGTTTATTGACAACTTCAGTATGTAGTAACAGACAGACTCCTTCACGTTCCGTGTAACAATATATATAACTCCAGATCAATGCGCATGCCTTAGAACTACCCCTGCATCTCTTATATACTTCCGTATATGACAGAAATTACTCTTGTGTTCTTACTATTAAAGTCGAACCTGTTCAAGAGTAAACACTCTCCGTCTCTGTGATTGCCTTCACCCATTGGAACTCACCTACCTCCACTCCTGACACACCTCCTAATAACAGAGTTTATATATAAAACAAATGACAGTTCCAAAGCCCACAACCTGCCCTACCAACCTTCTGTATTGTCACAGTGAAAGGGTTAACCGGCTGTCGTGTGGCAGTGAAAGGGTTAACCACAGAGGCCAGTGATTGACCGTCCCTCACAGGAAGAGGAAATAGAAAACCACGACAGTATTGTTTAAAAGTGTTTAAAGTGAGTGTGTGCATGTTGTGTTCAATGAATGTAAAATGGATGAATTATGTTACATTGAGTCCACATTTAAGCATCCTGATGGCCTGGGGATAGATAGGTGAGGAGACTGTACATTAGGAGCGGGTGGGAGGGTGGGAGAGAAATATACATACGGTGGGGAGAGAATATAAATATATATATAATATATATATGCTCGAAAAAGAGATCTTTGATCTCAAGTGACTACCTGGTAAAATAAAGGTAAAAAAAAAAAGAAGAAAAAAAAAAATATATATATATATATATATATACATACAGGGGGGAGGAGACTGTCTATTAGGAGGGGGTGTATTATGAGGGGGTGGGGGGTTTGGACATTTACGGTGGCCAGTTTCGAATTGCAGCCTTCCGTAGGAGCGGTTTTGAAAGTGGGTAGGGATTCACATTCCTTTACAGCTTTGGGTAGGGCGTTCCACATTGATGTGGCATAATTGCGAAACGTGTTTAGTCCCTTGTTTGAGCCAAATCTGGGTTTAACATGATTTGTTGTGGTCGTGGTATTCACTGACCTTTGGGAAGTATTTTGACATGTACATGGGTACCTTGGTCGTGTAGTGTATCTTGTAGACCAGGCCCATTGCAAGTTGCTGTACTCTGTCGTCTACTCTAAGCCATCCTAGGTTGTCAAAGTGGGCAGGGGTGATGTGGGTTCTAGGAGTAAGGTCAAGTAGTAGTCTGACCAGTTTGTTTTGTGATGTTTGTAATCTTGTTTTTAGCGCCTTTGAGGTGCTTTGGTACCATGAGGTGCAAGCATAGTCGTAGTACCCTTGAATGAGTGCTCCTGCCAGAGTCTTCAGGGTATTCTTGGTTACCAGAGAGGAGATCCGGTACAAGAATCTAGTTCGTTGGTTGACTTTTTTTATTACCTTTTGTCACAGGAAAGATTTTCCTCTAGGATGGACCCTAGGTATGTAATTTCATCTTTCCTTGTGACAATATTGTCACTCACTGTAACTGAGGCAGGGGTTAGACACAGTGTTTTTGTGCTAGTTTTTATACGTTTTTGAATACGTTTGATGTCCCTATTACACAGAAATGCTTTTTTTGGCGTTTTTTGGCGGATACTGCACAGATCCGTTGTTGCGAAAACGCCCATGCGCAGTAGATATCATCTGCGTGCCCTTCCGGTGACAACAGTGTGTGTGTGTGTGTTTGGGACACGGAGCTATGTCCCAAATAGCTGCAGCTACCATGTGTTGTCAATTTATTGTTATAAGGACCCCAGTCCAAGCTACAACAGTCTGCATTCCCTTAACAATTGTTTGTATTGAGCCGTATTGTATTGTACCCATTATGCAATATGTTAAATAAAGTTTACATCCATTCATTCTGCTAGCATTACCGATTGCATGAGCAGCTGGCTAACATTAGCTATCAGGATTCAGACCCTGTTAGCTCAGAGCTCCTCTTTCAACTTAACAAGCATTAAACAAAATGGCCCACTCATCTATTCACCTTTGTTTAATACACACAGCGTTGTCTCTAATGTTATCTAACTACTGATAGCTCCCGATATCATCAGTTTGGTGCTGGCTAACTAGCGTGAGCTAACGTTAGCTTCTAGCCACAATGCTATACTGTTATAATGGCATACTCCATTGACGTTAGCATGCAGCTAACAATGCTACCGATCTTCTTTTTTTTTTTTGACTAAACTATCCGCTCTTGGTGGTCACTTGTGTTGATGTTAGTTTTGTTTCATCAACAAATGACAGGCAGAACACACAGTGAATGTATCCGTTTTGTTTATTGCACTTTTATTAGGCTTTGCTGAAAAATAATTGCTGCATTGAGTAAATAGGCAAGATGGTGGCGCGGCATAGGCGCCTGCCTTGTTGACATTTTCTTTGCTGGAGCTTCCAGGAAGTGTATTGGCACATTCAAGTTCTGATTGGTTGAAATTGCCTTCATGTTTGCCACCTACTGCCACCTACTGCTTTGGCAGTGTACTACATCAGTGTGCTCAGGTGACAAAAACGAAAGTGTGACTCGAGGCTGCCACGTCGTGGCGAAACGCATATGACAATGAAACGAAAATGAAACGAAAGGTGTAACCGCCGCCTGAGAAGCCGTCGGTCTTGTTTGTTATTTGATCCGAAGAGAATGGACTCTGTTTTACCCAGGTGTAATGATAGTTTGTTATCAGCAAGCCAGGTGCAGATTCTGCAAAGTTCTGAGCTGAGGGTTTTTTCAACCTGTAACTTGTTCTTGTCAGAGACCAGCATGGCTGAGGCGTCCGCGAACAAGAACAAGTTGCAGTCACAAGCTGACGACATGGCATTTGCATAAATTAGGAACATTAGCGGTCCTAGTATGCTTCCTTGTGGAACACCACAGCTCACTGTGAGGTGGGGGGATAGAGTACCGTTTACCTCCACCATCTGTTCTCTCCCCTCAAGGTAGGATTGCATCCAGCTCACTGATAAACTATCAAAACCAATAGCTTTTAGCTTGTCAATCAGAATCTAGTGATTGACAGTGTCGAGGCCTTTTGTAGGTCCAGCATGACCATGCCGCAGTATTTGCCCGCGTCCAACTCCTGTTTGATGTGGTCGTTCAAATAGAGAAGGCATGTGTCAGTGGAGTGGGATGTTCTGAAGCCAGATTGGAATTCGTAGATTAGATTTTTTTCCGCTAGGTACTTTTCGACCTGTTCGTAGAAATTTTTTTCCATGATTCGAGATGTAGGTAAGAATAGAAACAGGGCGGTAGTTGCCTGGGTCTAATTTGCTGCCCTTTTTGTGCAGAGTGGTCACTCTCGCTATTTTGAAGTCCTTGGGGACGTGTCCCTGTTTTATGGAGAGGTTTATTATGTGTGTGATGACTGGGGTGATGGCGGCTGCTGAGTCTCTGAGGAATTTGGAGGGGATGTTGTCATGGCCAGTGTCCTTGTTAGGTTGGAGGGCGCTCAGTTTTTCTGAATAACAATCTCTCTCTCTATATACCACAACTCCAACTCCTACTCCGCTCAACTTACTCCTCTCTAACCTAGTGTTAATGTAGTGTGTGGGACTGGGTGTGTGCATGTGAGATGTGTCTGGACTAATGATGTGCAGGTGTGTTCTATTACTAATCAGCGACCTAATTGACTCTATACTCCTTCCGTGACGGACGTATCTCCCATCCTGCACATATCCAAAGGAGGAGGGAGGAGATCTGTCACAATACATAAACTTAACCCTTTCACTACCACACTACCAAAGGGTTAACCCTTTCACTGCGACAATACATAAGGTTAACCCTTTCACTACCACACGGCAGAAGGTTAACCCTTTCACTACCACACTACAGACGGTTAACCTTTCACTACCACACTACAGACGGTTAACTCTTTCTCTGCCAACAACGATTATATACGTTATTGGGCGCCATCCTTTGAACGCCAACCACGTATATACGTTATTTGATCGTTTTTCCTTTTTTTCAATATTCTTATTCATTATTCATCCAGGGACCTTGGTGTTACCATAGGGAATGAGTCTGAGATCGCAAAAGTCCAATACTGCCGCCTGGTAGGATGCGGCCGGTATTGCACATCCTTTGAAACTCTGTGTATTGGGCTGTGCGTCGATTATATTGGTCCAGGCGGAATTTTCTAGTAACCTGAACCTAGGGCTTCACTCGATCACATTGAATAGTTTTCAGGATCCCCGATTCATTATGCTGTGGTGGGTTATGTCGTGGGCCAAATGGACATACGATCTACCATCTAATCATCTAATCGACCATCATCTAATAAACAACACACTGTAGCACCCACTTTACCACTTTAGACACTAACACACTTTATATTTATATTTATTGGTAAGGAAATTTGCACATCAATCTCATTCCTTATTGCACCTCATTGCACCTCACCACCACAAGGTGGCATCACAAGCTAAGCTATACCTCACCATTTATACACTGTACTGTACCTGCACTGTATATACTGTACATACTGTATATAGGTATGTTGAAAATGTTTGTTGTTTACACTTGTTTACATGCTTTCTATTTTATACTTATATTATACTTATTTTATACTATCTTGTTATTATCTAGCACACTCTCAGGAGCAAAACAGAAAGAAGCATTTCATGCAAAGTATTCTGTATTTATGTATGACAACTAATAAAGAAACTACCAGATGGCAATCAAATAATTGGAATATTCTTTTTGGAATCCCACCGGCCACAGGTAAGAGCAAGTTAACGTAAATTTCAGCTTGATTGTGCCTTGTTTTCATAGCCATCGCCCTGATCAGCGTATGTTGTTGTACTACCGAATGCCGTTATTGACAATCAATTAATCAGAAACGCCCCCCCCCCCCCCCCCCCCCCCCCTTTCATGCATTCATGATTAGGGTGACCAGGTCAAAATGGTTCAGTCGCAGGACAGCAGCACTGCTTTTGCGGGACAATGCGGGACACGTAGGGGGGGGGGGGGGGGGGGGAAGTATTTAAATTTTTTTTTATTGCTAATTAAAATTAAATAAATGTATTTATTATTTAAATGCCTATATATCATATTCGACGCAGACGGTAGGCTATATATAGCTCATTTTGTTATTAATCTTATTAAACTCACCTCCGGTTTTGGGGATATTAGCCTCCGGATTCTATTGCCCCCTTCCCTCTGGACAGTGTCCCGGTGATACTCCCCGTGTATTCTGTTATTATAACAAACCGACCCTCTGATTGATTCAGTTCTCAATAATAGTCAGGCCAGACTTGCTGAACAACTATATGTGACGTCCCCCTCTCCTCCATGTGTGATGGTGAAGCTCCTGTCAGTGGCAGATCCTGCATTCTACCTTTTGGGGATCATCTGAAACGGTGTTCTGCGAAATTCTACTACCTGCTGGCTGCTGGCACGCATGGCGCACGCATGCGCATGACCCACAATCGTTCACACTACAATATCATGCCACCTTGCTGACGAACGTCTTGTTGAGTCTTGTTGTTGATATATCTTAAACAATATCTTAAACATATGTTTTTCATTGCACCTTTTGAACTGTATATGCATGTAAATATTTGCATGTAATTGGCTTTGCAGCCGAATGTATTTGTAGATGATAAAATGTCGGTACACCTGTTGGAATTCGGAGTGAACTATAGGGTGACGTCACCCAGCTGTCCAAACATATAGGCGATTCACGCTACGGCAGCAGTTCTCAGCAGAGTAGTAGAATTTCGCAGAACACCGGCTCGGACAGGTGACAGGCAGGGGCGTATCTAGACCCAGCACTTCAGTAGGGCAAAAAATTTGGCCGGTTTTGGCCGGTTTGTGGGCGAAAATGGGTGGATTTTGTAACTATTTTTTTTTTAACTTTATTTCGGTTTTAGGGTTAGGTTAGGGTTATGTTATTTAATTATTTTGGGGAGCCAGCCCCCCAAACTCCTGAAATGCATAGAAATCTATGAAATAAATAAAACAATCTGACATTTATTAAAAAGAGCTAGCCACCCAAACCCCTAAAATACATAGAAATCTATGCATTTTGGAACAGTTACTATATATATAGTCAAGAAAGCATTTAGTCATACTTAAAGTTTAAAGTGCTTTACTTGCATTGAACATTGCATTGAACATTGAACATTGAGGAGACATCATTAGAAAGCACAATGTATGTTTCCATAGTTATGCAGATGACACACAATTGTACATCTCCGCTGAACCAAATGATCACACAGCTATAAACTCCATTTCCGCCTGTCTCTTAGCAATAAACAAATGGATGACGAACAACTTCCTAAAATTAAATGAGGGCAAAACTGAAATCCTACTAGTCGGTCCTATAACAAAAAGAGAAATGTTACAGAGCAATATGGGGCAACTTACTCCTTGGATCAAACCCGAAGTTACAAGTAAGTAACCTACACTGGCTTCTGGTAACATTTAGAATTGATTTCAAGGTCCTCCTCCTTATATACAAAGTATAAACATTGCGATCATCTACTACTGGTCTATTGAAGGTTCCAAGCCACAGTCTAAAGAAAATCAGGGATGCAGCCTTTGCTAACTATGCACCAAAGTTATGGAACACACTACCTATGGACATTAGGGAAGCTAGATCTCTTAATATTTTCAGAAATAAGCTAAAAACGTACCTCTTCACCATAGCCTTCTAATACACCCCGCTGTTGATTGTACTGTAGCACTATTTTACTCTGGCCATTCTATTGCATAATTTTACTATCTATTCTACTATTGCACTGTATTATTGGTGTGCAAACCAGGGGCGGATTTAGGATTGTAGGAGATCCGGGGCTTAGCCCAGATGGGCCCCCCCCCTTTTTTTTTTTTTTTTTTTTTTTTTTTTTTTGGGCCGGGGTGGGTGCCGGCCCACGACAGATTTTTTTTTAATTTAATGAACCTGTACGTGCAATTTCCTGCAATATAGAGCCTTCAATCTTGACCAATAAAGCTGCTCTTTTCACTATAAAACTCAGTTAACCATAACGTAGTTATGGTTAGATTTATATATTGGGGGGGGATATATCATATTTTTCATATAATCAAAAAGTGGTGGAGCAAGATCATACCTTTGCTCCCCCAAGTTCAATAGTGGGAGAGCAGAGATGCTCCGAATGCTCTTATGGCCAGGCGTCTATGATTCACTGATACAAAGTAAAATAGTGCAGTGCAATAAAATAGTTAGTCAAATAGAATAAAATAATGCAATAGTGCATTGCAATAAAATAGTTATCATCGTATTTTTTCGGGAGGCCGGTAAGGAGTGCATTACAGTAGTCGAGTTGGCTTGAGATAAAGGCATGGATCTGGTTTTCAGCGTCCTTTTGATTTATAAATGGCCGTACTTTAGCTATGTTTCTAAGGTGGAAGAATTAAGTTTTTGTCAACTTGTTGATTGTGATTAAAAAGCTTAGGTCTGAGTCTACCATAACACCAAGACTTAACTCACTCAAATACAGTTAGCAGCTGGATAGACCACAGATGGAAATTAGCTTCTGCTAAATCTGGTGCAAACATATTTTCATGTAACAATGATGAATTGTAAAAAAAAAGAAAAAAAAAAAAAAATTATTTTTTTTTATTTTTTTTTAAATAGATTCAGGGCTTTTCAGAATACATCCGGGGCTTGAGCCCAGGTAGCCACCCCCTAGCTCCGCCCCTGGTGCAAACCAGTCAACTTACAAAAAAGAGCCTGTTGGAGGATTTCAACAAGATAAATGCAGTGTAAAATATTTCACTATAATATTTCAAAGCGAAGTAAAAAATATTATAATAATTATTTGATCATGTTAAATGATCATTTGATCATGTTAAAAAAGGGAAAATAAAAAACATTT
This sequence comes from Notolepis coatsorum, assembly GCF_963971535.1. Lineage (NCBI taxonomy): Eukaryota > Metazoa > Chordata > Actinopteri > Aulopiformes > Paralepididae > Notolepis > Notolepis coatsorum. The sequence continues at coordinate 107,592,381 of NC_140176.1, forward strand.
GTTAAATTTATTTATTTTTTTTTTATCACTGGGGCACAGATGATCATCAGTAGGGCACGTGCCCTACTGATAGTGGTCTAAATACGCCGATGGTGACAGGCAGCGCGACTCGAGTGAGCTGCTCAGCAGCCTCGGCTGGAGATGCATCCTGCTGCAGGACCACAGCACCGACACTCTCAGGACCGTGACACTTTGCGGACCAAAACTCTCCAGACCCTCGCTCCCATTGGCTGATTTGGGTCACGTGACCGTCCCACTCCAATTCAGCCATTGGGTGGGACGGTCACGTGACCCAAATCAGCCAATGGGAGCGAGGGTCTGGAGAGTGTGGGTCCGCAAAGTGTCGCGGACCTGAATGTGTCGGTGCTGTGGTCCTGCAGATGGATACTATTGCTCGGCTGCGCAATGCATTGGTTTGTGACGTCGCCCGATTTTTTTATTTTAAATATAAGAGGGTATTGGAACGAGGCATTAAATTAACAACATTTAAAAAAAAATTTAAATAATAATCTTTGAAAGATAAAAAAATAAAATTTTTAAATATATATATATTTTTTTTATCTTTGAATTGCAGGACATTGTTTTGTTGTTGCGGGACGCGGGACAAACGGCCCAATATCAGGACTGTCCCGCGAGGTCACCCTATTCATGATGGAACATAATACCAATCATATGCATTTGAATTTTTTATTGTAGCGTATGTAGGGACGAAATGCCAATGGATTTAGTATAATATACGTTGCAGGCTATTACTAGCCTCCCAGGAATTACCCTAAACCGCTCTAAAACCATACTTATATTCACCACGGTATAAAACAGGGAATGTATGGATGGAACATTTTTTTCTTTTTCACATCTTGAACGATAGATACTCGATGTCAAATGGGCCATAGTATTGCATCCATAGCTATAATATAGAATATAGTTATAGCCCTGCAAACAAGGTGACAGACTCCATTGGTTTAATGCGTATAGCAGCGCATAGCCGTATCCCGGAACCAGCGTGGCAGAGAAAGAGTTAACCCTTTGTCGTGTGGCAGTGAAAGAGTTAACCCTTTATCATGTGGTAGTGAAAGGGTTAACCTTCTGTAGTGTGGTAGTGAACGGGTTAAGACAAACAACAAGATAAAGAGTGCAAAGGAGCAGTAAAGTGCATTGCAGTACACAAATTACGCACGGCACACAGTACACATCCCGCTCCAATCTACCCGAGCAGCTACTTTCCATGTATGAGAGATTGACACAATCACAACACCAGGAGCAGCATAGCGAATGTAGGGTTCTCTACAGATCTAAAAACCCCGGAAGATCACATTTGCATACAAAGGAGCCCGGGAGTGGAACACAGTTGGAATTGCAAATGACACAAACAAGTCGGCCTGATGTCTTTCAAGCCAAGGGTAAAGATTAGGATGTTGTGTGAAGAGTAAACCACTGCTTTTACACTCAGGAGATTAGATGAGGTCTGACTGATTGTTGAAATAAACTAAACGTGGACTAATGTATCTGGTAGAGAGAGATAGTCTTGATAAGAGAGAGAACTGTAGCCAGGTTACATTGTGACATGTTGTTCTTCTGAGACCATCTCTCCACTTTGAGTCGACTCAGAAGCAGATCAAATAAAACCACACCTGTGCTTTATATGCCCCAGCGTGCCAGTGCTACTGGTGTGTCTTAAGTTAATTACCCACGTCACCTGTCAGCTGGGGGTCATTTCTATACATATGTTGTTTAACATTCCAGTTAGGTACATGGTGTTCACCGCCTAGCCAAGGTTGATTCTCCTAACTGGGCCATTTTCATATGATTGAACAATCTTATCACACTTTTTACTGTAACCTTGCTATTTACATTTTAATTTTTTATGCTTGCTTATGCCTGTATTTTTTACTGTTGTACGTCCGTTCTATTTTATAATTTTTAGACTATTTTAAAACTTAATCTTTTTAAACTATTTTATTATTTGTATTACTGAATGAAACTGTAAACAGCCTATTAGGATGCTAGATCCTAATGTGAAACACTGTGATTTACCATACCTTGCTATGTTCGCTCATGCCTGTATTTTTTACTGTTGTGAAGCACTTTGAACTGCAACCTCTGTATGAAAAGTGCTCTACAAATAAAGTTATTATTATTATTATTATATGTATCTGGTGGAGAGATGGTGTTTTCCTTCGGCCATGATGTGCTTTATCTTGGATGGGGATCTGGTGGGGATTGATGTGTGAGGTGTTCGGGGGACTGACTGTTCCGGGGGGGGTTCACATGCCTTCGAGCGACATTGTACTATTGTACTTATTTTATGCCTATTCTTAAAAGTCTGCACGTTTACATTGCACAATTTTGATTAGTTTTTTATACCTATTCTTATGTCTGCAATTTATGCAGTTTTTTTTATTTAGTCCATTTGTGTGCTGATTTTATGCCTATGTTAATTTTATACTAATTGCTGTGGTGGTGCACTCTGGACTGCGGTCCATGTGTGAAGAGTACTATATAGATAGTTATTAATATGTATTATTGTTATATTGTTGAGAATAAACAGGAAGAAAACCAACCTAATGATGATCAACACCTCTACCAACAACACAGTCACAGTAGGTGATGAATCCATACAGGAAGTCAACTCCTTCACTTACCTAGGCAGCATCTTGGATTAGCAGGGAGGCACAGACGGCAAAGCCAGAGCAGCCTTCATCATTCTGAGGAACATCTGGTCCTCCAAGGACATCGCCATGACAACCAAAGTGCGGCTCTTCAATTCAAATTGTTATGGTTTGTAAACAACCCCAACAGCACGACACAGACAGGTAGTTCATAGTTAGCCAAAAACTAAGGGCGTATTTATTTTCAAACAGAAAGAGCGAAAAAACAACATGAAGCATTCAGGGGGAATGTCCTGGAGCAGAGTAGGCTCTGCGGCTCTGCAGCTCGGCCCAGAGCAGAGTTGGCTCTGTGGCGCTGCGGCCTCTGGCTCTGCGGCTCTGCAGCTTACTGTCTATCCACTCGGAGAGGAACAGAGAAACAGAGGAATGTCAATAACCGAACGCAGGGATTACGAGGCAGTCCAGTAATAAAGCTGAATCCAGAAATAACAAAAGGTGATACCTCTTCAGTGTTAACGAAACACACAAAAAACAGAAAGGTCTTGAGTCCAGGAAAAACGAGGAAAAACAGAGCATCAAAAATATACTTCCAAACTCACCAAGGGGCAAAGTGAGATACGGGGCGCGGGTCCCCGGGAGCAGAGAAGAGCAACAGCTCCAAGGCGTACTGGAGAAACAAATGGAGAACAACACGGGAGGAACAAGCTGCAGGCGGAGGTAAGCAAAACGACCCGACAATGAACGTTCAGAAACCCAGAGTATATAAGGGCTCCCTTCAAGCTGATTCGAAACTCCCTTCAGGTGTGTGGAGGTAATTGGTACCTGGAAGCGTGTGGTAATGGACCAATCCTCACAGTACCCCCCCATCCACGGGAGCCACCCGGCGACCTGCCCGGCCTCGGATTCCCCGGATGGGACTGATGGAATTCGGTGATCAGGGCGGGATCCATGATGAGCTGGCGGGAGACCCAGCTCCGTTCCTCAGGACCGTATCCCTCCCAGTTCACCAGATACTGGAACCCCCGTCCTCGCCGTCGGACGTCCATGAGCTGGCGGACCTTCCACTGGGGGTGTCCGTCCACCATCTCGGGAGGAGGCGGATCTGGAGCAGGAGGCATCAGGGGACTGAGAGAGACAGGCTTCACTCGGGACACATGAAAAACAGGATGAATGCGCATGGACGCAGGAAGCTTAAGACTCACCGCCGTGGGACTGAGCACCTTCTGGATCTCAAAAGGGCAGACGAACCGGGGGTTAAGCTTCTTGGCGGAGGATCGAAGCGGGAGATCCTTGGAGGACAACCATACCCTCTGCCCAGGTTGGTACGTAGGCGCAGGGACCCGGCATCGGTTAGCTCCCCGACTGGCGCACTCCGATGCCCAGAGCAGCGCAGTCCTGGTGATCTCCCAGACTTGACGACACCGGTCGAGATGATCCTGTACGGAGGGAACTGCCACTTCCGACTCCTGTGCAGAGAAAAGAGGGGGTTGGTATCCCAGGGATACCTCGAACGGCGAGAGGCCGGTGGCGGAACTGACCAGGGAGTTGATGGCGTACTCGACCCAGGGGAGGAACCGGCTCCAGGAAGCAGGTCTCTTGGCGGCAACACAACGGAGAGCAGACTCCACGCTCTGGTTCATTCTCTCTGTTTGTCCGTTAGTCTGTGGATGGTAACCAGACGAAAGACTAACAGTAGCCCCCAATCCCTTGCAAAAGGCTCGCCATACCTGGGAAGTGAACTGGGGACCCCGGTCCGAGACGACGTCCTGGGGGAAACCATGGAGGCGGAACACGTGGCTTGTCAGGAGGTCCGCTGTCTCAGAAGCTGAGGGAAGCTTGGGAAGGGCCACGAGGTGAACCCCCTTACTGAAACGATCCACCACAGTCAGAAGGACTGTGTTTCCCTGGGATGGTGGAAGACCAGTGACGAAGTCCAACGCCACATGGGACCAAGGGCGGCTCGGAATGGGAAGTGGCTGTGGGAGGCCTTGCTGCGGGCGCAGACCGTGCAGGCCAGAACAAACTCCTTGACGTCGTTCCTCATGGTGGGCCACCAGAATCGACGAGCCAGGAAGGAGAAGGTGCGGTGAACGCCGGGGTGGCAGGCAAACCGGCTGGTATGGCCCCATTGGAGAACCCGGGACCGGACTGAGTCGGGGACGAAGAGGCGACGAAAAGGTACGTTGCTGGGAGCGGGATGGAAACGTAGGGCACGCCTGACCACGGTCTCGATGCCCAAGGTGACCACTCCCACCACCCTGACCTCTGGGAGGATGGGAGTCGGATCCCCAGTGGTTGGAGCCCCCTTGGAGTGTAACCGGGACAGAGAGTCGGCCTTCGTGTTGCGGGACCCAGGGCGAAAAGTCAACGAGAAGTCGAACCGACTGAGGAAGCTGGCCCACCTTGCTTGCCGGCCGTTGAGGCGCTTGGATGCACGGATGTACGTCAAGTTCTTATGGTCCGTCCAAATGGTGAACGGTTCCTCGGCCCCCTCCAGCCAATGACGCCACTCCTCCAAGGCAGCCACTACCACCAGCAGCTCCCGATTGCCAATGTCATAGTTCCTCTCAGCGGGAAGGAAACGACGAGAGTAGAAGGCGCACGGATGGACCTTCTGGTCCGTCGCCGACCGCTGAGACAAGATAGCCCCTAGTCCAGTATCCGAGGCATCCACCTCCACAATAAACTGCTTCTTGGGATCTGGGTGGAGCAAGACCGGGGCGGTGGTGAACATCTTCTTGATGGAACGGAACGCAGCGCAGGCCGCTGGAGACCAGTCAAACGGCAGGGAGGGAGAGGTCAGCCTGGTAAGCGGTTCTGCCACTTGGCTGTAGTTCCGGATGAACCTCCGGTAAAAGTTTACGAAACCGAGGAAGCTCTGTAGCTCCTTCCGAGGGGAGGGTTCCGGCCACTCCGCCACAGCCTGGATCTTGCGAGGGTCGGCTCGGTTCAGGCCGCTCTCCACGATGAAGCCAAGGTAATCGACGGAGTCGGAGTGGAAACGGCACTTCTCTGCCTTAACGAAGAGCCGGTTGTGGAGGAGGCGCTCCAGTACTCGGCGGACATGCTTGACATGTTCCTCGAGAGTCTTGGAGAAGATGAGGATGTCGTCAAGGTATACCACCACAAACTCCTCGAGCATGTCACGGAGGACGTCGTTCATGAGCGCCTGGAATACCGCCGGAGCGTTGGTGAGGCCGAACGGCATCACCAGATACTCGTAATGACCCCTGGGAGTCTTGAAGGCGGTCTTCCATTCATCGCCCTCTCTGATACGGACCAGATGGTAGACACTCCGGAGGTCCAGTTTGGTGAAGACGGTAGCCTGGGTGAGGGGCTCGAAGGTGGAGTTCATGAGAGGAAGAGGATACTTGTTCTTAATGGTGATCTCGTTGAGTTGGCGATAGTCAATGCAGGGCCGAAGATCTCCGTCCTTCTTCCCAACAAAAAAGAAGCCGGCCGCCACCGGGGAGGACGAGGGCCAAATGAGGCCTGCTGCCAAGGACTCAGATATGTACTTATCCATCGCTGCCTTCTCAGGGACGGTCAGACTGTAGAGGCGGCTGCCGGGAAAGGGAGCCCCAGAGCGGAGGTCAATGGCACAGTCGTAAGGCCGATGAGGAGGAAGGGCCTGAGCCCGGGACTTGCTGAAAACCTCCCCGAGGTCGTGGTACTCGGGGGGAATAGTTGAGAGGTCCGAGGGCGGCACACAAGGGGGAACTCCGGGGCGAAGGGCTGGACGCCGCCTGAAGACACTGGGCATGACAGGAGGAGCTCCACCCCATGATGGTGCCGGAGGACCAGGCGATGTGGGGCTCATGCAGTGCGAGCCAGGGCCGACCCAGGACTAGAGGGGATCTGGTAATAAAGAACTGGAGTCTCTCAACGTGGTTACCAGCAATGGTGAGGAGGACAGGACAGGTGCGTTGAGTGATGTCAGCCAGGCGGTGCTGATCCAACGCGAAAACCTCCAAGGGCCTCTCGAGGTTCTCAAGTGGAATCTTGGCCTGGGTGGCAAACTCAACGTCCAGGAAACTCTCATCAGCACCCGAGTCAACGAGTGCACCCACCGTCGCCCGCTGGTCCGCCCAGGCCAGGGTGACGCTCGTCAGATGGTTAGGAGGTGCATGGGTGTGGGAACAGGAAAAACGGCTCACCAGGATCTCCCGGGGTCCCAGCAAGCCTAGTCTTTTGGCCGGGTAGGACAATTGAAGATACGGTGTCCATCCCAGCCGCAGTAGAGACAAAGGCCGGACCTGAGCCTGGACTCCCGTTCGGCCGGGCTAAGGTGTGTGCGTCCCAGCTGCATGGGTTCCTCCTTGGTCACAGATCGGGAGGGAAAGAGACCACCAGTCGCGGAGGAGGCAGGACGGTCAGCAGTCCAGTCACGAGTACGGGGGGTCTGGGGAACGTCTGGGGGTCCCAGTCGGGCTCTCTCACGCCTTCTCTCCCGGAGGCGTCCGTCGATGCGAATGGCGAGGCTGATTAGGGCCTCGAGTGAATCGGGCTCCTCCCGGGTCGCGAGCTGGTCCCTTACAGCGTCGTTGAGCCCCTTCAGAAAGGTGAGATGAAGCGCCCGATCATTCCAACCACTCTCGGTTGCGGCCAGTCTGAACTCCAGCGCGTACTCTGTGACACTGCCACTGCCCTGCCGGAAGGTGCCCAACCGAGCTCCCGGGTCCTGGCCACAAGCTGGGTGGTGGAAAACCCTTCGGAGCTCTGCCACGAAGTCTGGGTATGAAAAACAAAAATCAGCCCTCATTGACCAGGAAGCAGTAACCCACAGTGCTGCTCGGCCTGTGAGCAGGTTAGTCATGTAAGCTACTCTGGCTCCCTCTGTCGTAAATCGGCTGGGTTGATGAATGAAAACCAACTCACATTGCATGATGAACGTGGCACAGTCCTCGAAGTTACCGTCGAACAATCGTGGGTTGGAGAGATGGGGCTCCCGAGGAGCGAGGTCGGGAGGTGCAGGGTCTGTCGCGGCGGCGGGTGGTGATCTGGCTGGGACTCCTGCCACAGGTGGGGTTAAAAGCAGGGCGTTAAATGCTGCACTGAGAGCCTGTAGCTGGTGCAGAATATCAGCCTGCTGATTACCCTGAGTAGTCTGCTGGGTGGTTAGAGTGTCAAGAGAATTCTGAATAGGCTGGACCTGGGCCCGGAGGTCCTGCACAGCAGCCGCAGCCGCACCTAACTGTTGGGTGTGGTCGTTTGTCAGCTGGATCTGGACCGCCAAAGCTGCTCTAACACTGTCTGTGTCGGCTGGGGTCGACATGGTCGGGTCGTAATGTTATGGTTTGTAAACAACCCCAACAGCACGACACAGACAGGTAGTTCAGAGTTAGCCAAAAACTAAGGGCGTATTTATTTTCAAACAGAAAGAGCGAAAAAACAACATGAAGCATTCAGGGGGAATGTCCTGGAGCAGAGTAGGCTCTGCGGCTCTGCAGCTCGGCCCAGAGCAGAGTTGGCTCTGTGGCGCTGCGGCCTCCGGCTCTGCGGCTCTGCAGCTTACTGTCTATCCACTCGGAGAGGAACAGAGAAACAGAGGAATGTCAATAACCGAACGCAGGGATTACGAGGCAGTCCAGTAATAAAGCTGAATCCAGAAATAACAAAAGGCGATACCTCTTCAGTGTTAACGAAACACACAAAAAACAGAAAGGTCTTGAGTCCAGGAAAAACGAGGAAAAACAGAGCATCAAAAATATACTTCCAAACTCACCAAGGGGCAAAGTGAGATACGGGGCGCGGGTCCCCGGGAGCAGAGAAGAGCAACAGCGGCGAACTCCAAGGCGTACTGGAGAAACAAATGGAGAACAACACGGGAGGAACAAGCTGCAGGCGGAGGTAAGCAAAACGACCCGACAATGAACGTTCAGAAACCCTGAGTATATAAGGGCTCCCTTCAAGCTGATTCGAAACTCCCTTCAGGTGTGTGGAGGTAATTGGTACCTGGAAGCGTGTGGTAATGGACCAATCCTCACACAAATGTAAAATCCGTCCTTCTCTACGGTTCAGAGACTTGGAGAATGACGAAAAGAACATTGCAGAAGATACAGACCTTTATAGACAGCTGTCTGAAACGCATCTTTGGGATCCGGTGGCCAAACAAAATCAAGAATGAGGAACTATGGCTGAAAGGAAGACAGGAACCAGTGGAGAAGCAGATCCTGAGACGAAAGTGGGGATGGACAGGCCGCCTGTTACTGTTCCGCAACTGTAAGTTACTTCCTGGGTAGGCCTGATTGGCCCCGACAGGCACGTGACAGGCGCGGCCACGCCCCGCGGCAGCCTCAGGACGCGCAACGAGGCTGCTGAGAGCTGTCGCGCGGAAATAGGCTGTCTATTGCCATTCTCTAAGACAAACTCTAACCTTAACCAGCTCCTTAACAGCGCCTAAACTTAACCCTTTAACCTTAAGCAACTCCGAAACTATGCCTAACCTTAACCTTAACCTTAACCTTAACCATGCCTAACCTTAACCATAAGGCATAACCAACTCCGAAAGAATATTGCCATTCTCTAAGACAAACTCTAACCTTAACCAGCTCCTTAACAGCGCCTAAACTTAACCCTTTAACCTTAAGCAACTCCGAAACTATGCCTAACCTTAACCTTAACCATGCCTAACCTTAACCATACGGCATAACCAACTCCGAAAGAATATTGCCATTCTCTAAGACAAACTCTAACCTTAACCAGCTCCTTAACAGCGCCTAAACTTAACCCTTTAACCTTAAGCAACTCCGAAACTATGCCTAACCTTAACCTTAACCTTAACCATGCCTAACCTTAACCATAAGGCATAACCAACTCCGAAAGAATATTGCCATTCTCTAAGACAAACTCTAACCTTAACCAGCTCCTTAACAGCGCCTAAACTTAACCTTTCTAACCATAACCAACTCCGAAACAATGCCTAACCTTAACCAACTCCGAAACAATGCTTAAAGTTAACATGCCTAAACTTAACGGCAAACGAATGCACGTAAAAAAAAAAAAAAAAAAAAATGAAGGGAATCGAACTTGCCAGCAACGGACGGTAGGATCCACACCAATGCAGCGCTGCCAATTACCGCCCGACACCTGTGTCCTCCACCGGAGAGAGCCGTTCCCAGTGTGAGAGAGAGAGCGTTCCCAGTGTGAGAGAGCGAGAGAGAGAGAGCGTTCCCAGTGAGAGAGAGAGAGAGAGAGTTCCCAGTGTGAGAGAGCGAGAGAGAGAGAGAGCGTTCCCAGTGTGAGAGAGAGAGAGAGTTCCCAGTGTGAGAGAGAGAGAGAGAGCGTTCCCAGTGAGAGAGAGAGAGTTCCCAGTGAGAGAGAGAGAGAGAGTTCCCAGTGAGAGAGAGAGAGAGCGTTCCCAGTGAGAGAGAGAGAGAGCGTTCCCAGTGAGAGAGAGAGAGCGTTCCCAGTGTGAGAGAGCGAGAGAGAGAGAGTGTTCCCAGTGTGAGAGAGAGAGAGAGCGTTCCCAGTGTGAGAGAGAGAGAGTTCCCAGTGAGAGAGAGAGAGAGCATTCCCAGTGAGAGAGAGAGAGAGCGTTCCCAGTGAGAGAGAGAGAGAGCGTTCCCAGTGAGAGAGAGAGAGAGAGTTCCCAGTGAGAGAGAGAGATAGCGTTCCCAGTGAGAGAGAGAGAGAGCGTTCCCAGTGAGAGAGAGAGAGAGCGTTCCCAGTGTGAGAGAGCGAGAGAGAGAGAGCGTTCCCAGTGTGAGAGAGAGAGAGCGTTCCCAGTGTGAGAGAGAGAGAGAGCGTTCCCAGTGTGAGAGAGAGAGCGTTCCCAGTGAGAGAGAGAGCGTTCCCAGTGAGAGAGAGAGAGAGAGCGTTCCCAGTGTGTGAGAGAGAGAGAGAGAGCGTTCCCAGTGAGAGAGAGAGAGAGAGAGAGAGAGAGAGCGTTCCCAGTGTGAGAGAGAGAGAGCTTTCCCAGTGTGTGAGAGAGAGAGAGAGAGCGTTCCCAGTGAGAGAGAGAGAGAGAGAGAGAGAGAGAGCGTTCCCAGTGTGAGAGAGAGAGTGTTCCCAGTGAGAGAGAGAGAGAGCGTTCCCAGTGAGAGAGAGAGAGAGAGAGCGTTCCCAGTGAGAGAGAGAGAGAGAGAGAGCGTTCCCAGTGTGAGAGAGAGAGAACGTTCCCAGTGTGAGAGAGAGAGAGAGCGTTCCCGGTGAGAGAGAGAGAGAGCGTTCCCAGTGAGAGAGAGAGAGAGAGCGTTCCCAGTGAGAGAGAGAGAGAGAGCGTTCCCAGTGAGAGAGAGAGAGAGCGTTCCCAGTGAGAGAGAGAGAGAGCGTTCCCAGTGAGAGAGAGAGAGAGAGCGTTCCCAGTGTGAGAGAGAGAGAGAGAGCGTTCCCAGTGAGAGAGAGAGAGAGCGTTCCCAGTGTGAGAGAGAGAGAGAGCGTTCCCAGTGAGAGAGAGAGAGCGTTCCCAGTGTGAGAGAGAGAGAGAGCGTTCCCAGTGAGAGAGAGAGAGAGAGCGTTCCCAGTGTGAGAGAGAGAGAGCGTTCCCAGTGAGAGAGAGAGAGAGAGCGTTCCCAGTGTGAGAGAGAGAGAGCGTTCCCAGTGTGAGAGAGAGAGAGAGCGTTCCCAGTGTGAGAGAGAGAGAGAGCGTTCCCAGTGAGAGAGAGAGAGAGCGTTCCCAGTGTGAGAGAGAGAGAGCGTTCCCAGTGTGAGAGAGAGAGAGAGCGTTCCCAGTGAGAGAGAGAGAGAGAGCGTTCCCAGTGTGAGAGAGAGAGAGAGCGTTCCCAGTGTGAGAGAGAGAGCGTTCCCAGTGTGAGAGAGAGAGAGAGCGTTCCCAGTGTGAGAGAGAGAGAGCGTTCCCAGTGTGAGAGAGAGAGAGAGCGTTCCCAGTGTGAGAGAGAGAGAGCGTTCCCAGTGTGAGAGAGAGAGAGAGCGTTCCCAGTGTGAGAGAGAGAGCGTTCCCAGTGAGAGAGAGAGAGAGAGCGTTCCCAGTGAGAGAGAGAGAGTGTTCCCAGTGTGAGAGAGAGAGAGAGCGTTCCCAGTGAGAGAGAGAGAGAGCGTTCCCAGTGAGAGAGAGAGAGAGAGAGAGCGTTCCCAGTGTGAGAGAGAGAGAGAGCGTTCCCAGTGAGAGAGAGAGAGCGTTCCCAGTGAGAGAGAGAGCGTTCCCAGTGAGAGAGAGAGAGTGTTCCCAGTGTGAGAGAGAGAGAGAGCGTTCCCAGTGAGAGAGAGAGAGAGCGTTCCCAGTGAGAGAGAGAGAGAGAGTGTTCCCAGTGTGAGAGAGAGAGAGAGCGTTCCCAGTGAGAGAGAGAGAGTGTTCCCAGTGTGAGAGAGAGAGAGAGCGTTCCCAGTGAGAGAGAGAGAGAGCGTTCCCAGTGAGAGAGAGAGAGAGAGAGAGCGTTCCCAGTGAGAGAGAGAGAGAGCGTTCCCAGTGAGAGAGAGAGAGCGTTCCCAGTGTGAGAGAGAGAGAGAGCGTTCCCAGTGAGAGAGAGAGAGAGAGCGTTCCCAGTGTGAGAGAGAGAGAGCGTTCCCAGTGAGAGAGAGAGAGAGAGCGTTCCCAGTGTGAGAGAGAGAGAGCGTTCCCAGTGTGAGAGAGAGAGAGAGCGTTCCCAGTGTGAGAGAGAGAGAGAGCGTTCCCAGTGAGAGAGAGAGAGAGCGTTCCCAGTGTGAGAGAGAGAGAGCGTTCCCAGTGTGAGAGAGAGAGAGAGCGTTCCCAGTGAGAGAGAGAGAGAGAGCGTTCCCAGTGTGAGAGAGAGAGAGAGCGTTCCCAGTGTGAGAGAGAGAGCGTTCCCAGTGTGAGAGAGAGAGAGAGCGTTCCCAGTGTGAGAGAGAGAGAGCGTTCCCAGTGTGAGAGAGAGAGAGAGCGTTCCCAGTGTGAGAGAGAGAGAGCGTTCCCAGTGTGAGAGAGAGAGAGAGCGTTCCCAGTGTGAGAGAGAGAGCGTTCCCAGTGAGAGAGAGAGAGAGAGCGTTCCCAGTGAGAGAGAGAGAGTGTTCCCAGTGTGAGAGAGAGAGAGAGCGTTCCCAGTGAGAGAGAGAGAGAGCGTTCCCAGTGAGAGAGAGAGAGAGAGAGAGCGTTCCCAGTGTGAGAGAGAGAGAGAGCGTTCCCAGTGAGAGAGAGAGAGCGTTCCCAGTGAGAGAGAGAGCGTTCCCAGTGAGAGAGAGAGAGTGTTCCCAGTGTGAGAGAGAGAGAGAGCGTTCCCAGTGAGAGAGAGAGAGAGCGTTCCCAGTGAGAGAGAGAGAGAGAGTGTTCCCAGTGTGAGAGAGAGAGAGAGCGTTCCCAGTGAGAGAGAGAGAGTGTTCCCAGTGTGAGAGAGAGAGAGAGCGTTCCCAGTGAGAGAGAGAGAGAGCGTTCCCAGTGAGAGAGAGAGAGAGAGAGAGCGTTCCCAGTGAGAGAGAGAGAGAGCGTTCCCAGTGAGAGTGTTGTGAAGGGCCAGATTAAACCGAATATATATATTTATTTATATATATATATTTAATTGTATTTGTATATTCTCTAATATTCCCTGATATCCCTTGTATATTCCTTGTACAATATGCATTGAATATCCATTCTAGCCTACTGAACATCCCATAATAGTCTCCATTCTACTATTGGTCGAGACCTTGGTGCCAGGCTGCCATACCCCTCAGACCCAGTTCAAACGTACCGCTCCACATGTACGAACAAGTCCTAGTTCCGCGTAGGAATCTGACTACCGCACCACTAATGGGACTATTTGTTCATAGTGCGTATATATACTGCGCTACTAAAGTAGGACTTTCTTTTCAGTCCAGTTTCTTACCCTCCAATAGAGTCACAGACGTAAAGCCTCCCCGCGACGCCACGTGTGGGAGTAAGGCCAAGTTCGCCTACCATCGGTATTGAGACATCGTGTATATTAATATTTGAATAGTCATATTTGGCACTATATCGTCGAGTTGGACGTAGTCTATTAAGCTAATAATAGTCTGTTAATATATAGTGCTTCGTGCGGTGAGAATACTACCGTAGTCAGTACCCCATCGTTCGGGCAGAGAACTGGCTGCTTATCCAGGGTGGTTGACCCCACGTGAAGCTGCACCCGAGGAGCCCCAGAGCCGACGAGCGAGTGGACCTGTATACCGGATTATTCTACCGACGACAGCCCGCCTTCCCAGGCACGGATTATGCTTTGTATACTTTGATTATTCCATGGATAAAGACCTCCGACACTGCCGTGTGTTGGAACCCCCCCCCCTGGAGAGGACGCAAGGTGAGGAGACGCTCTGCAAGACGAGGTCGCTTCACGTCTCTCCCCCGTGGACCGGAGAGAGCCGGCCCACAAAGAGTCCACCTGCTTTCATCTGTGGTCCAAGGATCGCCGGCGCATTGAACGGCACTACAGTGGGTTCACCTGGGATACCCTTGGCCGGATGAGGCAGCCGGATTCTACCCCCCCCCCCCTCCTACTCCTGTCGGCTTACAAGCGACCGGATTAACCCCCCCTAGTGTGTCCAGTATATAATCATTAAAGTATCATTGCTGTTATTCCTTAAACTATTCCAGGTCGTATATGTACCACCTGCGCCTTCAGAGATTGGACATTCTCTATTGATATACCGACGAATACTCTTGCCATAAAAGTGCATACTACTTCCCATTCATAAATGTGATTGATTTGATTAAATGCTTGCTCTACACACCATCGCTGTGTAGAAATAAAGACCTATTTCTAATTCGTACATTTGTGTTGGATCCGTTTCATCTACGTGACAGTGTTCATCATAATATATTTATGCCGTGTACTGGGTGGCCGAATATTAAGTACAAAGGTAGTGGTAGTAAGTATCATATCTAGTAATACAGTCAGGGAATTGTACCCCTCAGTTACAATTGGTCCTTCGAGCCGGATGGTAATTAGTGTAATATTAATATAGTGTTATTAATGTTGAAATGGCCTATGATGAACACTCCACGAAACGATCCTCCTAACCAACGCCCGCAGCGCGAACAACGGCTCCCTCAGTACTTAGAGGCTTACGCTGTCAGTCAACAACCTAGTCTTCAACTAACAGTAAACGCGGTAAAACTAGAAAGTAAAAGTATGTCTAACCCCAACGCCCAGACCACCCCGACCATAGAGGCCCCTACGGGCTCTAATGTAACTGACCAAGTTCACGGTGGGGACCAGTGGGAACCAGACATGACTTCACACCCCGCCAGTACTGAAGAAGTAGTCCCCGATGAGTCCCGGGAGGAATACAACGCTACCGAGAGAGAACTCGGCACGGAAGAAGACGGGGAGAGCACCGTGGAGATAGAGCTCCAAGGCTCCGCAAGGAGTACCCCGAGGGAAGGCTCCCCTATACAACCGCCTTCTCCCAGCGAGGCAGAGAGGACCCTACAGCAGGCCTTCCTCATCAGCCTGAACGCCGCTGCTGAACGCGACCGACTGCAGATCCAGCAGCGGAGCGAAGAAGAGCATATACGTCTAGAAATAAGACGCATTCAGAGAGAAGAGAATGTGGCCCGAGACCGAGCAGACAGCCAGCGAGCAGCTGCTGGTGCTCTACGGGACGCAGAGCGCGACAGACAGCAAGCGCAACTAATAGAACAGCTGATCAGACGGACAACACCCTCTCCCTCCGCCAGAGGCTCCAGGAACTCGTCTAGACACACCTCCAGGGCGGCATCCCCCAGCCGAGTAAACAACCCTGAACTTGACCAACAGACGAGGTCTATACCCCCCACAGACCACCTCCCCCCACCGGTCCAAGCGAGACCTAGCAACCGGGAAGGAGCAGCATATCCTGTGGAGAGGCTAAACCAGAGACTACAAGCACTGGATGACCTAACTGAAGACGAAGAGGAAGAGGAGGAGAACCACGCCCGACGACAGCACAGTACTCTACCGGACCAGGAGGTCCGGTACAGCCCAGGCTATACTCCCGCGGAGCTGCGCTACAGACCCCCGACTCTATACACGGGTGAGCACGACGCACGACCCGCACCGAGGAACAGCACCTGGACAAGCGGGCCATGGTACACTGCCGGTACCAGCCCATACCAAGGAGCGGGAGGAGACTCGCCTAGGAGGCCTCTCCCCCAACGCTCGCCGATGTATCCACAGTCAGCGTCATACATTGGCACGCCTATGGTACCCGACTTCACCCAAGAGAACCGGGCCCAGTATACAGAACTCCGCATGTGTCTGGAGACCATGTTGGTGGATGTATTGGATGAACGCCATAAATACGCCATCCTACTGAAGCACTTAAAGGTACCCCGCGCACATAATATAGCGCTCGCCTACGCGACTTCCACCACCCCATACACAGCAGCGCTGGTAGCATTGGACCAGAGGTATGGGCGCATATGGGATTACGTGATCCAGGAGATCCGACACATCGACCGCTTACCCCCAGCAATAGACAATCGAGCACTGGACGACCTGTCCATCAGAGTGCAGTCCCTGGTAGGGATGTTGGGAGCGCAGAGAGAGAAGGGGAGGCATGAACTTTACGCCAACTCAAATGTGGAAAGGATCTTGGAGAAGCTGCCGCCCGCTCGACAGGAGCGTTTTAGGCGACAGAGGGACCACCGAGACCCGAATGGCCCCGAACCGAACCTCCTCGATCTAGCAGACTTCCTGGCGAGAGAAGTCAGCAGCCTACGGCTAGATACATTCGGACGGAGCACCCCTGGCTCCAGAGAAGGAACCAGACGACTAAATGATGGAAGAAGATCGGTGACTGTGATGCACCAATCGGAGTCAGTACCGAGCAGCAGGAGCCACAGTACCCCCTCCAGAACGGAGAAGTGGAAGATAGTGTGCCCCTACTGTGAGAAAGAACACTGGCTAGCGCAATGTGACTCCTTCCCCAAGCTGAACGCGGAGGAAGCAAGTCAATGGATAAAGTCCAACAAGCGCTGTTTTCGCTGTGCGCGCTCACACATGGCAGCCGAATGCCGCTTAAAGAAAAGGTGCACCAAGTGCGATGGAGCCCATCTGGACATACTTCACGACAGTAACAGACGGCGCCCTTCACCCGCACCATCCAGCAGCAAAGCGAGCGTCATGTACATCGATCCCGCCAGCAGCAGTGGAGCCCGAGTACTCCTAAAAGTAGTGCGTGTGACACTAAGCTACCAGAATAAAGTCCTGGACACTTACGCCGTCCTCGATGACGGGTCAGAGAAGACCCTGCTGCTCGCCTCCGCTGCGGCCCAGCTAGGGCCGCGGGGAAGCGAAACCCAAATGACAATTCGGACAATAAGACGAGATTTGAAGACGATAAAGGGCGAGAATGTCTCATTCTCTATCGCAGCAAGCGGCCAGCCTGAGCGACGGTACCAGATTACAGACGCTTTCACCAGCCAAGAAATAGGACTGTCGCGGTACACATACCCCGTCGCCAAGCTGATGGAGAAATATGCACATCTGCGCAAGTTACCGATCCCGCTCATAGACAATGCTATGCCGACCCTGTTGATAGGCTCCGACCATGCAGACCTCATTGTCCCGATAGACCGGGTTCATACCGGACCCCGAGGCTGTCCTGCAGCAGTCGAGACCTGTTTGGGATGGACTCTCCAAGGCCCGCTCGCCAAATCTCTCAACCGAAGTACAGCCACTAGATGTCTCCACTCCCGAGTCACAGAGGGAGAAACCGCACTCCTGCAACACGTAGAGCGGCTATGGACCTTGGAACAAATGCCCTTTAAGAACGGAAAGAAAGACATTCGCTCTAAAGATGACATTTACGCCATTCACCTCCTCGAGACAGGGACCAAGAGAGTCCCGGTCAACGGCGTGTTGAGATACGCCACGCCACTCCTGCGGCGAGAAGGAATGCCTACTTTCCACGCCAAGACAGACGCCACAGAACGGTACCTGCTGAACACGGAGCGGCGCTTAGCCAAGAACCCCGCCCAAGAGAGTGTATACCGCGCTGAGATTGAGAAGCTCATCACAGCGGGACACGTCACAAAGATGGACATTAAAGAGGCTGACCAGACCACTGAATCGTGGTACGTGCCTCACCACAAGGTCCATCACAACGGTAAAGACCGCATAGTATTTAACTGCAGCTACCAGATCGGATCCCAAAATCTGAATAAAGAGTTACTGCCCGGTCCCACACTCGGCCCCTCCCTACTCGGCGTTCTACTCCGCTTCCGCCAGGAAAAGGTGGCCATCAGCGGGGACATTAAAGGAATGTTCCTGCAGGTGAGACTAGTAGAGGCGGACAAGCCCCTGTTACGGTTCCTATGGAGAGAGAAGCCAGGAGATGAGCACCCAGCCATCTACCAATGGGAAGTCCTCCCCTTCCGAACGACGTGCAGCCCCTGCTGTGCTACATTTGCACTACAGAAACATGTAGCAGAGGACCCAGCAGCGGACGAAGAGGTCCGACACAGCGTAAAGAACAGCTTCTACGTAGACAACTGTCTACAAAGCCTTTCAACCCAGGAAGAAGCCGAGGCTCTCCTGATTAAACTCCGCGCCTCATTGATCAAAGGCGGCTTTGATCTCAGGCAGTGGGCCAGCAGCGATCCGCAAGTACTGCGCAGCCTCTCCTCCGAGGACAAGGCAGCCAGCAGCGAGACCTGGATGGCTACAATCCCGGGAGAAGCCCAGGAGATGACCCTGGGATTGGTGTGGCGATTCAAAACAGATTTGCTTCACTACAGACACAAGCCCCTGACTACGGAGCAGGGAAGGCCGGCGGCGGCGCCGACCACCAGACGGAGTGTGTACACAACACTCGCCCGACAATATGACCCGCTAGGATGTATTCTACCGTACACCACCAGGGCAAAAATGATTGTACGAGCATTGTGGGACAAGGACCAGGGCTGGGACGACCCCATTCCCGCACACCTTGCATCCACCTGGAGAGAGTGGGAGATGGAGCTCCACTCACTCCCAGGCGTTAATATGCGCCGAAGCTACTTCCCACCCACGGTGAGGCCAGAGACATGTAAAATGGACTTACACGTCTTCAGTGACGCCTCAGAGGTCGCATACGGATCAGTAGCCTACTTGCGGGCCCAAGAGAAGGGGGGAGAGATCTATACAGCATTTGTCCTCGCCCGCTCGAGAATAGCCCCACGCAAGCAACAATCTATCCCACGTCTAGAGCTCTGCGCAGCCCTAGCCGGAGCGCACCTAGCCACGCTCATCCAACGTGAGCTCACCATACCGGTGTCTAGAACAATCCTGTGGTCAGATTCCACGACGGTACTCGCCTGGATCAAATCGGACTCATGCAAGTACAAAGTCTTCGTGGGAGTCAGAGTCACCGAGATCCAAGACTTAACCGAAGAGTTAACCGGAGAAACAGAGTGGCGCTACGTTGATACAAAACAGAACCCAGCTGACGTCATCACCCGGGGGATGCCCCTGGATGACCTCACCCGTCGCAATGTCTACAGTGACGGCCCCGCATTCCTAAGACTCCCGGAAGGACAGTGGCCCATGCCTATCCCGAGGGAAGCAAGTCCAGAGGAGGTGGAAAATAAGAAGTCTGTGTTCTGTGGATTGAGCACCGTAGCCTCCACCGACCCTAACATAGACGATTGCACGTCCATAGAGAGTGCACAACAAAGAACATTCCTGCGGTACCACCCGGAGTGCAAGTCCCCCGCTGATATGTCAGCAGCTAACTACGAGGAAGCAGAATTGCTTCTACTGCAGCGAGCCCAGAGAGACAATTTGACAGAAGGAACAGTCGTCATGATTATTGATCAATCACTGCCCAGAGCTATGTGGCCGGCCGGCCGCGTAAGCAAAGTGATCACCGGTGCCGACGGCAAGGTCCGAGCAGCTGAAGTGCTCGTCCAGGGTCGCACTTACACCCGTCCCGTGGCGAGGCTCATAGAACTGCCTCGACTCCCAGACACAATCGATGATGACCATGACCCTATAACCCTATGACTTTGTGAAGTTGACTGACCCCTACAGCAATCCCTTATGTGTAAATAGACAACGCGATTAATCTGTCTCTGTTTAACTGATTAGGTCTGGGACCAATCAGGGGGTGGCTGTTGTGAAGGGCCAGATTAAACCGAATATATATATTTATTTATATATATATATTTAATTGTATTTGTATATTCTCTAATATTCCCTGATATCCCTTGTATATTCCTTGTACAATATGCATTGAATATCCATTCTAGCCTACTGAACATCCCATAATAGTCTCCATTCTACTATTGGTCGAGACCTTGGTGCCAGGCTGCCATACCCCTCAGACCCAGTTCAAACGTACCGCTCCACATGTACGAACAAGTCCTAGTTCCGCGTAGGAATCAGACTACCGCACCACTAATGGGACTATTTGTTCATAGTGCGTATATATACTGCGCTACTAAAGTAGGACTTTCTTTTCAGTCCAGTTTCTTACCCTCCAATAGAGTCACAGACGTAAAGCCTCCCCGCGACGCCACGTGTGGGAGTAAGGCCAAGTTCGCCTACCATCGGTATTGAGACATCGTGTATATTAATATTTGAATAGTCATATTTGGCACTATATCGTCGAGTTGGACGTAGTCTATTAAGCTAATAATAGTCTGTTAATATATAGTGCTTCGTGCGGTGAGAATACTACCGTAGTCAGTACCCCATCGTTCGGGCAGAGAACTGGCTGCTTATCCAGGGTGGTTGACCCCACGTGAAGCTGCACCCGAGGAGCCCCAGAGCCGACGAGCGAGTGGACCTGTATACCGGATTATTCTACCGACGACAGCCCGCCTTCCCAGGCACGGATTATGCTTTGTATACTTTGATTATTCCATGGATAAAGACCCCCGACACTGCCGTGTGTTGGAACCCCCCCCCCTGGAGAGGACGCAAGGTGAGGAGACGCTCTGCAAGACGAGGTCGCTTCACGTCTCTCCCCCGTGGACCGGAGAGAGCCGGCCCACAAAGAGTCCACCTGCTTTCATCTGTGGTCCAAGGATCGCCGGCGCATTGAACGGCACTACAGTGGGTTCACCTGGGATACCCTTGGCCGGATGAGGCAGCCGGATTCTACCCCCCCCCCCCCTCCTACTCCTGTCGGCTTACAAGCGACCGGATTAACCCCCCCTAGTGTGTCCAGTATATAATCATTAAAGTATCATTGCTGTTATTCCTTAAACTATTCCAGGTCGTATATGTACCACCTGCGCCTTCAGAGATTGGACATTCTCTATTGATATACCGACGAATACTCTTGCCATAAAAGTGCATACTACTTCCCATTCATAAATGTGATTGATTTGATTAAGTGCTTGCTCTACACACCATCGCTGTGTAGAAATAAAGACCTATTTCTAATTCGTACATTTGTGTTGGATCCGTTTCATCTACGTGACAGTGTTCATCATAATATATTTATGCCGTGTACTGGGTGGCCGAATATTAAGTACAAAGGTAGTGGTAGTAAGTATCATATCTAGTAATACAGTCAGGGAATTGTACCCCTCAGTTACAGAGAGAGAGAGAGAGCGTTCCCAGTGAGAGAGAGAGAGAGAGAGAGCGTTCCCAGTGTGAGAGAGAGAGAGCGTTCCCAGTGTGAGAAAGAGAGAGAGCGTTCCCAGTGTGAGAGAGAGAGAGCGTTCCCAGTGTGAGAGAGAGAGAGAGCGTTTCCAGTGAGAGAGAGAGAGAGAGCGTTCCCAGTGAGAGAGAGAGAGAGCGTTCCCAGTGTGAGAGAGAGTGAGAGAGAGAGAGAGCGTTCCCAGTGAGAGAGAGAGAGAGCGTTCCCAGTGAGAGAGAGAGAGAGCGTTCCCAGTGAGAGAGCGAGAGAGCGTTCCCAGTGAGAGAGAGAGAGCGTTCCCAGTGTGAGAGAGAGAGAGAGTGTTCCCAGTGAGAGAGAGAGAGAATTCCCAGTGTGAGAGAGAGAGAGCGTTCCCAGTGAGAGAGAGCGTTCCCAGTGTGAGAGAGAGACAGCGTTCCCAGTGTGAGAGAGAGAGAGAGCGTTCCCAGTGAGAGAGAGAGAGCGTTCCCAGTGAGAGAGAGAGAGAGCGTTCCCAGTGTGAGAGAGAGAGAGAGAGCGTTCCCAGTGAGAGAGAGAGAGAGCGTTCCCAGTGAGAGAGAGAGAGAATTCCCAGTGTGAGAGAGAGAGAGCGTTCCCAGTGAGAGAGAGAGAGAGAGAGCGTTCCCAGTGTGAGAGAGAGAGAGAGCGTTCCCAGTGTGAGAGAGAGAGAGAGCGTTCCCAGTGTGAGAGAGAGAGAGAGCGTTCCCAGTGAGAGAGAGAGAGAGCGTTCCCAGTGAGAGAGAGAGAGAGAGCGTTCCCAGTGAGAGAGAGAGAGCGTTCCCAGTGTGAGAGAGAGAGCGTTCCCAGTGTAAGAGAGAGAGAGAGTTCCCAGTGAGAGAGAGAGAGCGTTCCCAGTGAGAGAGAGAGCGTTCCCAGTGTGAGAGAGAGAGCGTTCCCAGTGTGAGAGAGAGAGAGAGCGTTCCCAGTGAGAGAGAGAGAGCGTTCCCAGTGTGAGAGAGAGAGCGTTCCCAGTGTGAGAGAGAGAGAGAGCGTTCCCAGTGTGAGAGAGAGAGAGAGAGAGAGAGCGTTCCCAGTGTGAGAGAGAGAGCGTTCCCAGTGAGAGAGAGAGAGAGAGCGTTCCCAGTGAGAGAGAGAGAGAGAGCGTTCCCAGTGTGAGAGAGAGAGAGAGCGTTCCCAGTGAGAGAGAGAGAGAGAGCGTTCCCAGTGAGAGAGAGAGAGAGCGTTCCCAGTGTGAGAGAGAGAGAGAGCGTTCCCAGTGTGAGAGAGAGAGAGAGAGAGCGTTCCCAGTGAGAGAGAGAGAGAGCGTTCCCAGTGAGAGAGAGAGAGAGAGAGAGAGAGCGTTCCCAGTGAGAGAGAGAGAGCGTTCCCAGTGTGAGAGAGAGAGCGTTCCCAGTGAGAGAGAGAGAGAGAGCGTTCCCAGTGTGAGAGAGAGAGAGCGTTCCCAGTGAGAGAGAGAGAGAGAGCGTTCCCAGTGTGAGAGAGAGAGAGCGTTCCCAGTGTGAGAGAGAGAGAGCGTTCCCAGTGAAAGAGAGAGCGTTCCCAGTGTGAGAGAGAGAGAGAGCGTTCCCAGTGAGAGAGAGAGAGAAAGAGCATTCCCAGTGTGAGAGAGAGAGAGCGTTCCCAGTGAGAGAGAGAGAGAGAGCGTTCCCAGTGAGAGAGAGAGAGAAAGAGCATTCCCAGTGTGAGAGAGAGAGAGCGTTCCCAGTGAGAGAGAGAGAGAGCGTTCCCAGTGAGAGAGAGAGAGAGCGTTCCCAGTGAGAGAGAGAGAGCGTTCCCAGTGTGAGAGAGAGAGAGAGCGTTCCCAGTGTGAGAGAGAGAGAGAGCGTTCCCAGTGAGAGAGAGAGAGAGAGAGCGTTCCCAGTGTGAGAGAGAGAGAGCGTTCCCAGTGTGAGAGAGAGAGAGAGCGTTCCCAGTGAGAGAGAGAGAGAGAGCGTTCCCAGTGAGAGAGAGAGAGAGCGTTCCCAGTGTGAGAGAGAGAGAGAGCGTTCCCAGTGAGAGAGAGAGAGAGAGCGTTCCCAGTGAGAGAGAGAGAGAGCGTTCCCAGTGTGAGAGAGAGAGAGAGCGTTCCCAGTGAGAGAGAGAGAGAGAGCGTTCCCAGTGAGAGAGAGAGAGAGCGTTCCCAGTGTGAGAGAGAGAGAGAGCGTTCCCAGTGTGAGAGAGAGAGAGAGAGCGTTCCCAGTGAGAGAGAGAGAGAGCGTTCCCAGTGAGAGAGAGAGAGAGAGAGAGCGTTCCCAGTGAGAGAGAGAGAGCGTTCCCAGTGTGAGAGAGAGAGCGTTCCCAGTGAGAGAGAGAGAGAGAGCGTTCCCAGTGTGAGAGAGAGAGAGCGTTCCCAGTGAGAGAGAGAGAGAGAGCGTTCCCAGTGTGAGAGAGAGAGAGCGTTCCCAGTGTGAGAGAGAGAGAGCGTTCCCAGTGAGAGAGAGAGAGCGTTCCCAGTGTGAGAGAGAGAGAGAGAGCGTTCCCAGTGAGAGAGAGAGAAAAAGTGTTCCCAGTGTGAGAGACAGAGAGCGTTCCCAGTGAGAGAGAGAGAGAGCGTTCCCAGTGAGAGAGAGAGAGAGAGCGTTCCCAGTGAGAGAGAGAGAGAGCGTTCCCAGTGAGAGAGAGAGAGAGAGCGTTCCCAGTGTGAGAGAGAGAGAGAGCGTTTATGCCATAAAAAGGAACATCATATTAGACATTCCAGTCAAAATCTGGCTCAAAATATTAGACTCCGTCATAGAACCGATTTCCCTATATGGTTGTGAAGTCTGGGGCCCACTTGCAAACCAAGACTTCACCAAATGGGACAAACACCCAATTGAGACTCTGCATGCAGAATTTTGCAAATCCATTCTCCGCACCCAACGGAAAACGCCAAATAATGCATGCAGAGCAGAACTAGGAAGATACCCACTAATCATAAAAATTCAAAAAAGAGCATTCAAATTCCACAACCACCTAAAAGAAAGCGACCCAGACACACTCCACAACATAGCCCTCACCCACAGAGAGACCCTCGATAGATGCCCACTCAGCCAGATGGTTCTGGGACTCTGCTCACAAACACAAGCAGAACCACCAGACAGTAACCACACTGGACTAAATCAAATTATAAGAAAACAAAAAGAAAACTATCTGACACATTGGAAAGAAACAACCCAAAACCAGAGCAAATTGAAATGCTATTTGGCCCTAAACAGAGCGTACACAGTGGCAGAATACCTGAGCACCGTGACTGACCCTAAACTAAGAAGATCCTTGACTAGGTACAGACTCAGCGAGCACAGCCTAGCCATTGAGAAAGGCCGCCATAGGCAGACCTGGGCCCTCATGCATCAACGTGTTCTACGCACAGATCTGTGCTTACCCTGTGCGTACGATCATTTCTAAGCAAAGAGTGGGATTCATCAACTTCAACTTGAACTTGACTTCGTGCTTACATCTACGCACAGGTCAGACCTGGCGTACCTAGCTCCCAGTGGTAGAATATGTTATTACAACAAGGAAATGAGCTTCTGTGCATAATAACACCGGCATGTTCTGTACGAACCGTAGTTCATTATAGTTCATTGTAGAATAGCAACAGTAGTGTAATTATGGTCAAAACCCTATAAATAGCATTTGGAATAATAGATCTTTCTCTCAGAATGAATGCAGCATGGTTTATATAGCGTTATCGGAATATACGGGGTGTAGGCTACTGACTGACTGCGCTCCGCGTAGCTTGATTGATTGATTGAGTGAAAAGTTTATTAACAGATTGCAGAATGGGTACAGTACAGTACAGCTCAGTACATACAATTGTTAATTGGGGATGCAGACCAACTTTCGTCTTGTTTACATCAGGGTCCCCCATTTTCAATTCATCATAAATCATAAAGCTCAACTCGTTATTATTCTGCGCAGACCGCAGAAACACGGGAACGTTTTGATTATATTTAAAAGGCTTTACGTTAAACGAAACAAGTGGAACTTCGAAGCTGTAAGCAGAATACAAGTCATATTAATATAGTGTTCTTCCCCCTTTTTACTGTATAAGAAAGAATAGAAAACGCATTGCAATGACACTATAGTGGACAGACTATGTATATGATGGGATTCAAGTTCATGTATTGAAAGGCAGGCTATCATACATGCAGTGAGATTCATTGTTCTTGTATATGCTCTCGTATTATATTGTTTATATAGGCTACCCAATACTGACATCAAAATAGATTGTAGTATGCCTCTAGAAATCATATGCAGCAGGTAGAAAATTGACGGGAGATCCATCACGATTTGGAATCAAATTGAGGAGAACTTTAATCCCTGGGGTATTAATCAAACAACACGGGAAAAGGCAGTCATATTCCAGCGCGGTCTTTATTAGCCGACAACAAAATAGATGCATCTAAAAATCATATAGCCAATCGAACACAACTAATAAAGGCATTCATATTACAAGCACGGTTATAATGACACACAACCAACGCCAAACAGTGGTCAACGAACGGTCTTTATTAGTATTTTGAGCTGTCCAGGCAGAATTGCAGCAATGGTCTTAGGGAGCCGTTGATATCTGACATCACCGTTTACAAATCCGCCTTTTATTTATCCCACAATACGCGATAGTGTCTTCTTGGTTCGACAGCAGTGAATTCTCCGTGGAGTTTCTCAGGGTTCCGCTCGGGTCCGTCCATTATTTCACATCCCATGGGGGGTGTTTCCTCATTTTCATGACCATATATGGATAATCATGCACGAGCATTGACGGTAGAACAAAGTGGTATTCATCAACACGGAGGACCATAGAGCCTGCGTACGCACGTGTGATGAATGCCGACTTCCCTGTGCGTACGCTAGTTCTACATTCCGTGCTTACGTGTGGAAGTAGGTCAAGTTCTACGTCCACGTTGATGCATGAGGGCCCTGGCTCCCAAGAGAAGACAGACTATGCACCCACTGCACACAAGAAGAGGTGGAAACCGAGCTCCACTTCTTAACAACCTGCCCCCTATACCAAGACATCAGAGACATATACTTCCCACAAATTGCAAACACCCAAAGAGACTTTGAAAACATGGACAATAACTCAAAACTCCCATACCTACTGGGAGAAATACAAGAATGTGCAAACACAGCAGCAAGATTTGTGAGCTGCTGTGACAAGAAAAGGACATCCTTTTCTTGTCACAGCAGTCCAGTGAGAGAGAGAGAGAGAGAGAGAGAGAGAGAGAGCGTTCCCAGTGTGAGAGAGAGAGAGCGTTCCCAGTGAGAGAGAGAGAGAGAGTGTTCCCAGTGTGAGAGAGAGAGAGAGCGTTCCCAGTGTGAGAGAGAGAGAGAGCGTTCCCAGTGTGAGAGAGAGAGAGCCTTCCCAGTGAGAGAGAGAGAGAGAGCGTTCCCAGTGAGAGAGAGAGAGAGAGCGTTCCCAGTGTGAGAGAGAGAGAGAGCGTTCCCAGTGTGAGAGAGAGAGAGAGAGAGAGCGTTCCCAGTGAGAGAGAGAGAGAGAGAGCGTTCCCAGTGTGAGAGAGAGAGAGAGCGTTCCCAGTGTGAGAGAGAGAGAGAGCGTTCCCAGTGAGAGAGAGAGAGAGCGTTCCCAGTGTGAGAGAGAGAGAGAGTTCCCAGTGAGAGAGAGAGAGAGCGTTCCCAGTGAGAGAGAGAGAGAGCGTTCCCAGTGAGAGAGAGAGAGAGCGTTCCCAGTGTGAGAGAGCGAGAGAGAGAGAGCGTTCCCAGTGTGAGAGAGAGAGAGCGTTCCCAGTGTGAGAGAGAGAGAGAGCGTTCCCAGTGTGAGAGAGAGAGCGTTCCCATTGAGAGAGAGAGCGTTCCCAGTGAGAGAGAGAGAGAGAGCGTTCCCAGTGTGTGAGAGAGAGAGAGAGAGCGTTCCCAGTGTGAGAGAGAGAGAGCTTTCCCAGTGTGTGAGAGAGAGAGAGAGAGCGTTCCCAGTGAGAGAGAGAGAGAGAGAGAGAGAGAGCGTTCCCAGTGTGAGAGAGAGAGTGTTCCCAGTGAGAGAGAGAGAGAGCGTTCCCAGTGAGAGAGAGAGAGAGAGCGTTCCCAGTGAGAGAGAGAGAGAGAGAGAGCGTTCCCAGTGTGAGAGAGAGAGAGCGTTCCCAGTGTGAGAGAGAGAGAGAGCGGTCCCGGTGAAAGAGAGAGAGAGCGTTCCCAGTGAGAGAGAGAGAGAGAGCGTTCCCAGTGAGAGAGAGAGAGAGAGCGTTCCCAGTGAGAGAGAGAGAGAGCGTTCCCAGTGAGAGAGAGAGAGAGCGTTCCCAGTGAGAGAGAGAGAGAGAGCGTTCCCAGTGTGAGAGAGAGAGAGAGAGCGTTCCCAGTGAGAGAGAGAGAGAGCGTTCCCAGTGTGAGAGAGAGAGAGAGCGTTCCCAGTGAGAGAGAGAGAGCGTTCCCAGTGTGAGAGAGAGAGAGAGCGTTCCCAGTGAGAGAGAGAGAGAGAGCGTTCCCAGTGTGAGAGAGAGAGAGCGTTCCCAGTGAGAGAGAGAGAGAGAGAGCGTTCCCAGTGTGAGAGAGAGAGAGCGTTCCCAGTGTGAGAGAGAGAGAGAGCGTTCCCAGTGTGAGAGAGAGAGAGAGCGTTCCCAGTGAGAGAGAGAGAGAGCGTTCCCAGTGTGAGAGAGAGAGAGCGTTCCCAGTGTGAGAGAGAGAGAGAGCGTTCCCAGTGAGAGAGAGAGAGAGAGCGTTCCCAGTGTGAGAGAGAGAGAGAGCGTTCCCAGTGTGAGAGAGAGAGCGTTCCCAGTGTGAGAGAGAGAGAGAGCGTTCCCAGTGTGAGAGAGAGAGAGCGTTCCCAGTGTGAGAGAGAGAGAGAGCGTTCCCAGTGTGAGAGAGAGAGAGAGCGTTCCCAGTGTGAGAGAGAGAGAGAGCGTTCCTAGTGTGAGAGAGAGAGCGTTCCCAGTGAGAGAGAGAGAGAGAGCGTTCCCAGTGAGAGAGAGAGAGTGTTCCCAGTGTGAGAGAGAGAGAGAGCGTTCCCAGTGAGAGAGAGAGAGAGCGTTCCCAGTGAGAGAGAGAGAGAGAGAGCGTTCCCAGTGTGAGAGAGAGAGAGAGCGTTCCCAGTGAGAGAGAGAGAGCGTTCCCAGTGAGAGAGAGAGAGAGCGTTCCCAGTGAGAGAGAGAGAGTGTTCC
Source organism: Notolepis coatsorum (assembly GCF_963971535.1). NCBI lineage: Eukaryota > Metazoa > Chordata > Actinopteri > Aulopiformes > Paralepididae > Notolepis > Notolepis coatsorum. Next base: position 107,620,444 of record NC_140176.1, read on the forward strand.
CAGTGTGAGAGAGAGAGAGAGCGTTCCCAGTGAGAGAGAGAGAGAGCGTTCCCAGTGAGAGAGAGAGAGAGAGAGTGTTCCCAGTGTGAGAGAGAGAGAGAGCGTTCCCAGTGAGAGAGAGAGAGTGTTCCCAGTGTGAGAGAGAGAGAGAGCGTTCCCAGTGAGAGAGAGAGAGAGCGTTCCCAGTGAGAGAGAGAGAGAGAGAGAGCGTTCCCAGTGAGAGAGAGAGAGAGCGTTCCCAGTGAGAGAGAGAGAGCGCTCCCAGTGAGAGAGAGAGAGAGAGAGAGCGTTCCCAGTGTGAGAGAGAGAGAGCGTTCCCAGTGTGAGAAAGAGAGAGAGCGTTCCCAGTGTGAGAGAGAGAGAGCGTTCCCAGTGTGAGAGAGAGAGAGAGCGTTTCCAGTGAGAGAGAGAGAGAGAGCGTTCCCAGTGAGAGAGAGAGAGAGCGTTCCCAGTGTGAGAGAGAGAGAGAGAGAGAGAGAGAGAGAGAGCGTTCCCAGTGAGAGAGAGAGCGTTCCCAGTGAGAGAGAGATAGAGCGTTCCCAGTGAGAGAAAGAGAGAGCGTTCCCAGTGAGAGAGAGAGAGCGTTCCCAGTGAGAGAGCGAGAGAGCGTTCCCAGTGAGAGAGAGAGAGCGTTCCCAGTGTGAGAGAGAGAGAGAGAGTGTTCCCAGTGAGAGAGAGAGAGAATTCCCAGTGTGAGAGAGAGAGAGCGTTCCCAGTGAGAGAGAGCGTTCCCAGTGTGAGAGAGAGAGAGCGTTCCCAGTGTGAGAGAGAGAGAGAGCGTTCCCAGTGAGAGAGAGAGAGCGTTCCCAGTGAGAGAGAGAGAGAGCGTTCCCAGTGTGAGAGAGAGAGAGAGAGCGTTCCCAGTGAGAGAGAGAGAGAGCGTTCCCAGTGAGAGAGAGAGAGAATTCCCAGTGTGAGAGAGAGAGAGCGTTCCCAGTGAGAGAGAGAGAGAGAGAGCGTTCCCAGTGTGAGAGAGAGAGAGAGCGTTCCCAGTGTGAGAGAGAGAGAGAGCGTTCCCAGTGTGAGAGAGAGAGAGAGCGTTCCCAGTGAGAGAGAGAGAGCGTTCCCAGTGTGAGAGAGAGAGCGTTCCCAGTGTAAGAGAGAGAGAGCGTTCCCAGTGAGAGAGAGAGAGAGAGCGTTCCCAGTGTGAGAGAGAGAGAGCGTTCCCAGTGAGAGAGAGAGAGAGAGCGTTCCCAGTGTGAGAGAGAGAGAGAGCGTTCCCAGTGTGAGAGAGAGAGAGAGCGTTCCCAGTGTGAGAGAGAGAGAGCCTTCCCAGTGAGAGAGAGAGAGAGAGCGTTCCCAGTGAGAGAGAGAGAGAGAGAGCGTTCCCAGTGTGAGAGAGAGAGAGAGCGTTCCCAGTGTGAGAGAGAGAGAGAGAGAGAGAGAGAGCGTTCCCAGTGAGAGAGAGAGAGAGAGAGCGTTCCCAGTGTGAGAGAGAGAGAGAGCGTTCCCAGTGTGAGAGAGAGAGAGAGCGTTCCCAGTGAGAGAGAGAGAGAGCGTTCCCAGTGTGAGAGAGAGAGAGAGTTCCCAGTGAGAGAGAGAGAGAGCGTTCCCAGTGAGAGAGAGAGAGAGCGTTCCCAGTGAGAGAGAGAGAGAGCGTTCCCAGTGTGAGAGAGCGAGAGAGAGAGAGCGTTCCCAGTGTGAGAGAGAGAGAGCGTTCCCAGTGTGAGAGAGAGAGAGAGCGTTCCCAGTGTGAGAGAGAGAGCGTTCCCAGTGAGAGAGAGAGCGTTCCCAGTGAGAGAGAGAGAGAGAGCGTTCCCAGTGTGTGAGAGAGAGAGAGAGAGAGCGTTCCCAGTGAGAGAGAGAGAGAGAGAGAGCGTTCCCAGTGTGAGAGAGAGAGAGCTTTCCCAGTGTGTGAGAGAGAGAGAGAGAGCGTTCCCAGTGAGAGAGAGAGAGAGAGAGAGAGAGAGCGTTCCCAGTGTGAGAGAGAGAGTGTTCCCAGTGAGAGAGAGAGAGAGCGTTCCCAGTGAGAGAGAGAGAGAGAGCGTTCCCAGTGAGAGAGAGAGAGAGAGAGAGCGTTCCCAGTGTGAGAGAGAGAGAGCGTTCCCAGTGTGAGAGAGAGAGAGAGCGGTCCCGGTGAGAGAGAGAGAGAGCGTTCCCAGTGAGAGAGAGAGAGAGAGCGTTCCCAGTGAGAGAGAGAGAGAGAGCGTTCCCAGTGAGAGAGAGAGAGAGCGTTCCCAGTGAGAGAGAGAGAGCGTTCCCAGTGAGAGAGAGAGAGAGAGCGTTCCCAGTGTGAGAGAGAGAGAGAGAGAGCGTTCCCAGTGAGAGAGAGAGAGAGCGTTCCCAGTGTGAGAGAGAGAGAGAGCGTTCCCAGTGAGAGAGAGAGAGCGTTCCCAGTGAGAGAGAGAGAGAGAGCGTTCCCAGTGTGAGAGAGAGAGAGCGTTCCCAGTGTGAGAGAGAGAGAGAGCGTTCCCAGTGTGAGAGAGCGAGAGAGAGAGAGCGTTCCCAGTGTGAGAGAGAGAGAGCGTTCCCAGTGTGAGAGAGAGAGAGAGCGTTCCCAGTGTGAGAGAGAGAGCGTTCCCATTGAGAGAGAGAGCGTTCCCAGTGAGAGAGAGAGAGAGAGCGTTCCCAGTGTGTGAGAGAGAGAGAGAGAGAGCGTTCCCAGTGTGAGAGAGAGAGAGCTTTCCCAGTGTGTGAGAGAGAGAGAGAGAGCGTTCCCAGTGAGAGAGAGAGAGAGAGAGAGAGAGAGCGTTCCCAGTGTGAGAGAGAGAGTGTTCCCAGTGAGAGAGAGAGAGAGCGTTCCCAGTGAGAGAGAGAGAGAGAGCGTTCCCAGTGAGAGAGAGAGAGAGAGAGAGCGTTCCCAGTGTGAGAGAGAGAGAGCGTTCCCAGTGTGAGAGAGAGAGAGAGCGGTCCCGGTGAAAGAGAGAGAGAGCGTTCCCAGTGAGAGAGAGAGAGAGAGCGTTCCCAGTGAGAGAGAGAGAGAGAGCGTTCCCAGTGAGAGAGAGAGAGAGCGTTCCCAGTGAGAGAGAGAGAGAGCGTTCCCAGTGAGAGAGAGAGAGAGAGCGTTCCCAGTGTGAGAGAGAGAGAGAGAGCGTTCCCAGTGAGAGAGAGAGAGAGCGTTCCCAGTGTGAGAGAGAGAGAGAGCGTTCCCAGTGAGAGAGAGAGAGCGTTCCCAGTGTGAGAGAGAGAGAGAGCGTTCCCAGTGAGAGAGAGAGAGAGAGCGTTCCCAGTGTGAGAGAGAGAGAGCGTTCCCAGTGAGAGAGAGAGAGAGAGCGTTCCCAGTGTGAGAGAGAGAGAGCGTTCCCAGTGTGAGAGAGAGAGAGAGCGTTCCCAGTGTGAGAGAGAGAGAGAGCGTTCCCAGTGAGAGAGAGAGAGAGCGTTCCCAGTGTGAGAGAGAGAGAGCGTTCCCAGTGTGAGAGAGAGAGAGAGCGTTCCCAGTGAGAGAGAGAGAGAGAGCGTTCCCAGTGTGAGAGAGAGAGAGAGCGTTCCCAGTGTGAGAGAGAGAGCGTTCCCAGTGTGAGAGAGAGAGAGAGCGTTCCCAGTGTGAGAGAGAGAGAGCGTTCCCAGTGTGAGAGAGAGAGAGAGCGTTCCCAGTGTGAGAGAGAGAGAGAGCGTTCCCAGTGTGAGAGAGAGAGAGAGCGTTCCTAGTGTGAGAGAGAGAGCGTTCCCAGTGAGAGAGAGAGAGAGAGCGTTCCCAGTGAGAGAGAGAGAGTGTTCCCAGTGTGAGAGAGAGAGAGAGCGTTCCCAGTGAGAGAGAGAGAGAGCGTTCCCAGTGAGAGAGAGAGAGAGAGAGCGTTCCCAGTGTGAGAGAGAGAGAGAGCGTTCCCAGTGAGAGAGAGAGAGCGTTCCCAGTGAGAGAGAGAGAGAGCGTTCCCAGTGAGAGAGAGAGAGTGTTCCCAGTGTGAGAGAGAGAGAGAGCGTTCCCAGTGAGAGAGAGAGAGAGCGTTCCCAGTGAGAGAGAGAGAGAGAGAGTGTTCCCAGTGTGAGAGAGAGAGAGAGCGTTCCCAGTGAGAGAGAGAGAGTGTTCCCAGTGTGAGAGAGAGAGAGAGCGTTCCCAGTGAGAGAGAGAGAGAGCGTTCCCAGTGAGAGAGAGAGAGAGAGAGAGCGTTCCCAGTGAGAGAGAGAGAGAGCGTTCCCAGTGAGAGAGAGAGAGCGCTCCCAGTGAGAGAGAGAGAGAGAGAGAGCGTTCCCAGTGTGAGAGAGAGAGAGCGTTCCCAGTGTGAGAAAGAGAGAGAGCGTTCCCAGTGTGAGAGAGAGAGAGCGTTCCCAGTGTGAGAGAGAGAGAGAGCGTTTCCAGTGAGAGAGAGAGAGAGAGCGTTCCCAGTGAGAGAGAGAGAGAGCGTTCCCAGTGTGAGAGAGAGAGAGAGAGAGAGAGAGAGAGAGAGCGTTCCCAGTGAGAGAGAGAGCGTTCCCAGTGAGAGAGAGATAGAGCGTTCCCAGTGAGAGAAAGAGAGAGCGTTCCCAGTGAGAGAGAGAGAGCGTTCCCAGTGAGAGAGCGAGAGAGCGTTCCCAGTGAGAGAGAGAGAGCGTTCCCAGTGTGAGAGAGAGAGAGAGAGTGTTCCCAGTGAGAGAGAGAGAGAATTCCCAGTGTGAGAGAGAGAGAGCGTTCCCAGTGAGAGAGAGCGTTCCCAGTGTGAGAGAGAGAGAGCGTTCCCAGTGTGAGAGAGAGAGAGAGCGTTCCCAGTGAGAGAGAGAGAGCGTTCCCAGTGAGAGAGAGAGAGAGCGTTCCCAGTGTGAGAGAGAGAGAGAGAGAGCGTTCCCAGTGAGAGAGAGAGAGAGCGTTCCCAGTGAGAGAGAGAGAGAATTCCCAGTGTGAGAGAGAGAGAGCGTTCCCAGTGAGAGAGAGAGAGAGAGAGCGTTCCCAGTGTGAGAGAGAGAGAGAGCGTTCCCAGTGTGAGAGAGAGAGAGAGCGTTCCCAGTGTGAGAGAGAGAGAGAGCGTTCCCAGTGAGAGAGAGAGAGCGTTCCCAGTGTGAGAGAGAGAGCGTTCCCAGTGTAAGAGAGAGAGAGCGTTCCCAGTGAGAGAGAGAGAGAGAGCGTTCCCAGTGTGAGAGAGAGAGAGCGTTCCCAGTGAGAGAGAGAGAGAGAGCGTTCCCAGTGTGAGAGAGAGAGAGAGCGTTCCCAGTGTGAGAGAGAGAGAGAGCGTTCCCAGTGTGAGAGAGAGAGAGCCTTCCCAGTGAGAGAGAGAGAGAGAGCGTTCCCAGTGAGAGAGAGAGAGAGAGAGCGTTCCCAGTGTGAGAGAGAGAGAGAGCGTTCCCAGTGTGAGAGAGAGAGAGAGAGAGAGAGAGAGCGTTCCCAGTGAGAGAGAGAGAGAGAGAGCGTTCCCAGTGTGAGAGAGAGAGAGAGCGTTCCCAGTGTGAGAGAGAGAGAGAGCGTTCCCAGTGAGAGAGAGAGAGAGCGTTCCCAGTGTGAGAGAGAGAGAGAGTTCCCAGTGAGAGAGAGAGAGAGCGTTCCCAGTGAGAGAGAGAGAGAGCGTTCCCAGTGAGAGAGAGAGAGAGCGTTCCCAGTGTGAGAGAGCGAGAGAGAGAGAGCGTTCCCAGTGTGAGAGAGAGAGAGCGTTCCCAGTGTGAGAGAGAGAGAGAGCGTTCCCAGTGTGAGAGAGAGAGCGTTCCCAGTGAGAGAGAGAGCGTTCCCAGTGAGAGAGAGAGAGAGAGCGTTCCCAGTGTGTGAGAGAGAGAGAGAGAGAGCATTCCCAGTGAGAGAGAGAGAGAGAGAGAGCGTTCCCAGTGTGAGAGAGAGAGAGCTTTCCCAGTGTGTGAGAGAGAGAGAGAGAGCGTTCCCAGTGAGAGAGAGAGAGAGAGAGAGAGAGAGCGTTCCCAGTGTGAGAGAGAGAGTGTTCCCAGTGAGAGAGAGAGAGAGCGTTCCCAGTGAGAGAGAGAGAGAGAGCGTTCCCAGTGAGAGAGAGAGAGAGAGAGAGCGTTCCCAGTGTGAGAGAGAGAGAGCGTTCCCAGTGTGAGAGAGAGAGAGCGGTCCCGGTGAGAGAGAGAGAGAGCGTTCCCAGTGAGAGAGAGAGAGAGAGCGTTCCCAGTGAGAGAGAGAGAGAGAGCGTTCCCAGTGAGAGAGAGAGAGAGCGTTCCCAGTGAGAGAGAGAGAGCGTTCCCAGTGAGAGAGAGAGAGAGAGAGCGTTCCCAGTGTGAGAGAGAGAGAGCGTTCCCAGTGAGAGAGAGAGAGAGCGTTCCCAGTGTGAGAGAGAGAGAGAGCGTTCCCAGTGTGAGAGAGAGAGAGAGAGAGCGTCCCCAGTGAAAGAGAGAGAGAGAGCGTTCCCAGTGAGAGAGAGAGAGAGAGAGAGAGAGCGTTCCCAGTGAGAGAGAGAGAGCGTTCCCAGTGTGAGAGAGAGAGCGTTCCCAGTGAGAGAGAGAGAGAGAGCGTTCCCAGTGTGAGAGAGAGAGAGCGTTCCCAGTGAGAGAGAGAGAGAGAGCGTTCCCAGTGTGAGAGAGAGAGAGCGTTCCCAGTGTGAGAGAGAGAGAGCGTTCCCAGTGTGAGAGAGAGAGAGCGTTCCCAGTGAGAGAGAGAGCGTTCCCAGTGTGAGAGAGAGAGAGAGCGTTCCCAGTGAGAGAGAGAGAGAAAGAGCATTCCCAGTGTGAGAGAGAGAGAGCGTTCCCAGTGAGAGAGAGAGAGAGCGTTCCCAGTGAGAGAGAGAGAGAGCGTTCCCAGTGAGAGAGAGAGAGAGCGTTCCCAGTGAGAGAGAGAGAGCGTTCCCAGTGTGAGAGAGAGAGAGAGCGTTCCCAGTGTGAGAGAGAGAGAGAGCGTTCCCAGTGAGAGAGAGAGAGAGAGCGTTCCCAGTGTGAGAGAGAGAGAGCGTTCCCAGTGTGAGAGAGAGAGAGAGCGTTCCCAGTGAGAGAGAGAGAGAGCGTTCCCAGTGAGAGAGAGAGAGAGCGTTCCCAGTGTGAGAGAGAGAGAGAGCGTTCCCAGTGAGAGAGAGAGAGAGAGCGTTCCCAGTGAGAGAGAGAGCATTCCCAGTGTGAGAGAGAGAGAGAGCGTTCCCAGTGAGAGAGAGAGAGAGAGCGTTCCCAGTGAGAGAGAGAGAGAGCGTTCCCAGTGTGAGAGAGAGAGAGAGCGTTCCCAGTGTGAGAGAGAGAGAGAGCGTTCCCAGTGAGAGAGAGAGAGAGCGTTCCCAGTGAGTGAGAGAGAGAGAGAGAGCGTTCCCAGTGAGAGAGAGAGAGCGTTCCCAGTGTGAGAGAGAGAGCGTTCCCAGTGAGAGAGAGAGAGAGAGCGTTCCCAGTGTGAGAGAGAGAGAGCGTTCCCAGTGAGAGAGAGAGAGAGAGCGTTCCCAGTGTGAGAGAGAGAGAGCGTTCCCAGTGTGAGAGAGAGAGAGCGTTCCCAGTGAGAGAGAGAGCGTTCCCAGTGTGAGAGAGAGAGAGAGAGCGTTCCCAGTGAGAGAGAGAGAGAGAAAGAGTGTTCCCAGTGTGAGAGACAGAGAGCGTTCCCAGTGAGAGAGAGAGAGAGCGTTCCCAGTGAGAGAGAGAGAGAGAGCGTTCCCAGTGAGAGAGAGAGAGAGCGTTCCCAGTGAGAGAGAGAGAGAGAGCGTTCCCAGTGTGAGAGAGAGAGAGAGCGTTTATGCCATAAAAAGGAACATCATATTAGACATTCCAGTCAAAATCTGGCTCAAAATATTAGACTCCGTCATAGAACCGATTTCCCTATATGGTTGTGAAGTCTGGGGCCCACTTGCAAACCAAGACTTCACCAAATGGGACAAACACCCAATTGAGACTCTGCATGCAGAATTTTGCAAATCCATTCTCCGCACCCAACGGAAAACGCCAAATAATGCATGCAGAGCAGAACTAGGAAGATACCCACTAATCATAAAAATTCAAAAAAGAGCATTCAAATTCCACAACCACCTAAAAGAAAGCGACCCAGACACACTCCACAACATAGCCCTCACCCACAGAGAGACCCTCGATAGATGCCCACTCAGCCAGATGGTTCTGGGACTCTGCTCACAAACACAAGCAGAACCACCAGACAGTAACCACACTGGACTAAATCAAATTATAAGAAAACAAAAAGAAAACTATCTGACACATTGGAAAGAAACAACCCAAAACCAGAGCAAATTGAAATGCTATTTGGCCCTAAACAGAGCGTACACAGTGGCAGAATACCTGAGCACCGTGACTGACCCAAAACTAAGAAGATCCTTGACTAGGTACAGACTCAGCGAGCACAGCCTAGCCATTGAGAAAGGCCGCCATAGGCAGACCTGGCTCCCAAGAGAAGACAGACTATGCACCCACTGCACACAAGAAGAGGTGGAAACCGAGCTCCACTTCTTAACAACCTGCCCCCTATACCAAGACATCAGAGACATATACTTCCCACAAATTGCAAACACCCAAAGAGACTTTGAAAACATGGACAATAACTCAAAACTCCCATACCTACTGGGAGAAATACAAGAATGTGCAAACACAGCAGCAAGATTTGTGAGCTGCTGTGACAAGAAAAGGACATCCTTTTCTTGTCACAGCAGTCCAGTGAGAGAGAGAGAGAGAGAGAGAGAGCGTTCCCAGTGTGAGAGAGAGAGAGCGTTCCCAGTGAGAGAGAGAGAGAGAGCGTTCCCAGTGTGAGAGAGAGAGAGAGCGTTCCCAGTGTGAGAGAGAGAGAGAGCGTTCCCAGTGTGAGAGAGAGAGAGCCCTCCCAGTGAGAGAGAGAGAGCGTTCCCAGTGAGAGAGAGAGAGAGAGAGCGTTCCCAGTGTGAGAGAGAGAGAGAGCGTTCCCAGTGTGAGAGAGAGAGAGAGAGAGAGCGTTCCCAGTGAGAGAGAGAGAGAGAGCGTTCCCAGTGTGAGAGAGAGAGAGAGCGTTCCCAGTGTGAGAGAGAGAGAGAGCGTTCCCAGTGAGAGAGAGAGAGAGCGTTCCCAGTGTGAGAGAGAGAGAGAGAGCGTTCCCAGTGTGAGAGAGAGAGAGAGTGTTCCCAGTGAGAGAGAGTGTTCCCAGTGTGAGAGAGAGAGAGAGAGCGTTCCCAGTGTGAGAGAGAGAGAGCGTTCCCAGTGTGAGAGAAAGAGAGAGAGAGCGTTCCCAGTGTGAGAGAGAGAGAGCGTTCCCAGTGAGAGAGAGAGAGAGAGCGTTCCCAGTGTGAGAGAGAGAGAGCGTTCCCAGTGTGAGAGAGAGAGAGAGCGTTCCCAGTGTTAGAGAGAGAGAGAGCGTTCCCAGTGTGAGAGAGAGAGAGAGAGCGTTCCCAGTGTTAGTGAGAGAGAGAGCGTTCCCAGTGTGAGAGAGAGAGGGCGTTCCCAGTGTGAGAGAGAGAGAGAGCGTTCCCAGTGTGAGAGAGAGAGAGAGAGAGAGAGCGTTCCCAGTGTGACAGAGAGAGAGAGCGTTCCCAGTGTGAGAGAGAGAGAGAGAGAGCGTTCCCAGTGTGACAGAGAGAGAGAGAGCGTTCCCAGTGTGAGAGAGAGAGAGAGAGAGAGAGAGCGTTCCCAGTGTGAGAGAGAGCGTTCCCAGTGTGAGAGAGAGAGAGAGAGAGAGAGCGTTCCCAGTGTGACAGAGAGAGAGAGAGCGTTCCCAGTGTGAGAGAGAGAGAGAGAGAGAGAGAGAGAGCATATTTTTTTCACTTTTTCTTTATTTTATACTCTTTAGATTTATTTAACCTTTATTTACCCAGGCAAGCAAGTAAGAACAAATTCTTATTTTATTTATTGTCAAAAGCATGCATAATGTTGTGTTAATTACATGGTTAAGTTTCAAACAATGTTAATTATGTTTAGGGCAAGAAATAATACACTGCCAGAAAAACTACAAAATCTTTTTCATTTAGAAAGTGAGTTTAGTAGGAGAAAATAAAATTTTAAACATCAGTTTGCACGTACCACACTTAAACAGATGTGTCCTCCAGTTATTGGTGTAAAGTTGTGGAATTCTCTCCATAGCGAGCTTAAAGGGGTCCCCACACGGCGAGCGATTTTAGCCAGGCGACCGATTTTTTTAGCGAGCCGACAGACAGAATTGTATCGCCTTCATTGTTATGAATGAGAGAACCCACACGGCAGGAGATTCTGAAGCGATGGTCGCGCAGCTATTTCTGTTGCCTCGCTAAATATCGCCTCGATCCTATTTTTTGAGGCGACACAGCAGGACAATGAGGAAATAACATGACTTCTACAGAAGTTCTACTGGTGTATCATTTGTACACCATTAATGTATCATTCAATACATTCATTGATCAATAACCTACCTATTATTACCATGCTACTTGTTATGTTCATTATTATTAACGGGAACAATTTAAATAAATAACGTTAGTTGGAGAAGCTATAGTGGCCGCTTGTCATTAACTAATAAATGAACAATGTGCCACGATGCACCTACTAATGTTTTAATACTCGGGTAACAAAAGAAGTTGTGGATGTTGACAGAGTTTAATGTCCAGGCTGCAGCTGATGTAGTTTATAAGGTTTATTGTCCAAAGAAAATTATGGTTGAGAACAAAACAGTTTGCGTCTTCCGTGAAAAAAACACTCTCTCAGCAGCTGCATAACAATACTTGTCCAATCGTTGGTAGTGAACGTATCGTAGCGATCAGGCATGCAGTATGTCAGGAAGAATGAGGAGAGGTTGTATTCGTATATGGTGGTTTAATTCCAGCTCAATATGGGTTTTACAGGTTAATACTCTCTCGTACTGCACAACACAGCTAACTAAAAAATTTATATTAAATAAAATATTTAGTCAGTATGAAAATCAAATGTGATCTGAATAGTGAGATATTTTCTTTTTTTTCTTCTCTTTCTTTTATTCTTTATCATTATTATTATTTAATTTTTTTCTTGTTTAACTGTGGATTGTGTGTTTTTTTTATAATGGTATAAATGATTATTTGTGTAAATTAGGTTGTACGCCGACCATTAAGTAAATACTTGTTAGTTTAGGAATAAGGGGCAGGTAACTATAAGATTTATTCTTCTTCCTGCTCCTTTTGGCCATGGAATGACTATTTATGATTGTGTAATGAAGAAACTATGATTGTATGATTCCATGTGGCAAATAAAAACTCTGAACTGAACTCTGAACTAAATTACCTGAAATTATTCAGTTTTTTGGGGGGGGGGGGGGGGGAACCCTGCATATATCGGTATCGGTTGATATCGGTATCGGAAATTAAGAGTTGGACAATATCGGCATATCGGTTATCGGTAAAAAAGCCAATATCGAACATCCCTAGTACGTACCTCTCCTCTGTGACGCGGCCCAGGCTGTGACGCGGTCTTCTGTCTCTCTGCCTCATGCGTTCCCCGGTGGATACGCTACCTGTCAGGCGATCTCCCAGCGAGAAACCACATATCGCTGCTGTCGGGACAAAACCTCATAACTCCATTTTTTTTATTTATTTTTTTATTATATAAATCAACTCCGTAGATCATCCTCCATATGTGTGTGTGTGTTTTACAAAGTTTAAACAATGGGAAAGCATTAAACCGATCATCTGTCTAAACCTCCTAACTCTATTCACCCTCAAATCTGTGTTAGTTTTTTTCATCTGCTGAAAAGTTGGGTTTTTGGAGTTATGAGGTTTTGTCCCGACAGCAGCGATATGCTCCTGTTGTGGGGGATGTCCTTCCCTGGCCGGTGCTCGACCTTGAATTTGTAGTCCTGTAATTCTAAGGACTACCGGTCATAGTTGGTGGCCGTACACTTCAAAGGGGCGTGGTGGTCCGTGACCAGGCTGAAGAGTCGGCCCCACAGGTATGAATGGCCCGCCTGATCTCAAACCTACCGAAGTCGGCCCATGTCACCCCACCTGCACTGGCTCCCCATTGCTGTACGAATCCGCTTCAAGCCCCCTCGACATGGCATACTGTGCGGCAAAGGGAACCGCTCCGGTCAATGGTCTCTAACAATTTTTTAAATTTTTTATTAAAATAAAATCGAACCCTAACTAATAAGGGTGTAACGATGCGACCTCACAATGATTAATTACGATTATTCAGGCAACGATTCAATGCATCATGAAATCTCTTCATTTGACCACGATTCGATTCGATTAGGTTAGGTTTACTTTATTTGTTCAAGGGGGACAGTGTACATTAATAAAACATTTTACAAATGTAAATGCACCCAATTTTAGCCAAAAGGCTAATTTCCATTGGCAGTCCCCCTGCCAGAAGGTACAGGCTAAAATCCTGTGTAAAAAAAGGGTGTGGTAGTTTTATCAACCAATCTGTGTAAAAATGTACCAGCCTGCACAGAATGGCGAAAATGGGACAGGTAATTTGCACCAACATAATGCACACTACAGATTAGAAAATTCAAAGACAATTCAACCAGAACCAGTTGGCCGTCTCATCTCCTGAGGAGGTGATGAGATAAGCAGCTGCGTGGTTTTAGCATTTTCCTAAATTCAACCAGAGACAGTGGCCGTCTCATCTCCTGAGGAGGTGATGAGATAAGCAGCTGCGTGGTTTACAGTTTTAAGATCAAAGAACCCCCAGTAGACATCTAGCCTGTGAGTTTGAATACACAGGATATACTCAGGAAGGCCTTAGGGTTCACAAGGGGGGGAGGGATAGATTGCCAAGGGTGGCGATGACTATCCCCCCCCCCCATGGTGACCAAAAGGAACCACGTAAATAACCTACATCAAAGGGTTCCCCTTTTGCCCCGTTGGGGTTCTTGAAACTGTTGGAAAAACGCCCACTAATAAATTCAGTTCTGACGTCACTGTAGTGGACTAGCCTATTGACAGCCAGAGCTATTGTTTCTCCAATCAGGAAGCTCGGTACGAATCAGACGGATACGCCCGCTTGACGTAAAATTAGGGGCGGAGTCTAGATTTGAATATGGCCGGCTCCACGGAGAAATCAGACACACAACCCCACAAACGAGACAACGCTCAACAGCTCACTCTACACACTCCCTTTGACTCAAGGACAAACCGACCGGCGAGAAACACAGAGAGACGGCAATTCCAACTACCATCAGAAGAAGCCGAGACGAGAGATGCTTATAGACAAGCTTTTTAGGTTATATTGAATATTTAGTCTGAATTCTATGATCCTCCGGCATATTGGATGCATCTCGTAGTTTCATTGCATTTATTCTTTTGTAATATCTGTTGAAATCCTTTTCATTAAACACGGATTCTTCAAAGATCGATCTGCTCGGAACTCGTTTTCTTCAACCGCCGCGCCGTTTCCTCTGTTGGTAACGAGCAGAAACCATTACCTGGTTTACTGCATTTGTAGATATAGTACTTCAAGGGCTTTTTAAGGTTTAACACAACGCAGAGCAGGTAGATAGATAGATTAAGCTAGGAGGTTACTACATTTATTGGTGTCGTGGCCCAAGAATTAATACAACCGTTTGATCGAGAACAGAAAAAGATTTTTTTTTTTACTCCATTTGTTCACCTCAACAAGTCGTCATCGTGGATCCGGAGCCGATACACAGGTGAGTGTGATTATGGAGTGTACGGGCGTTCAATTCGAGCCAAGAGGGGGATTGCTAAGATATAGCCTCATGTAAAATGAAGATGTATATTGGGTGCACAAACTATCCGGTTATGGGAAATATGGCGGCAGATGAAAGGTTTTTCTGGCCAGGAATCTCGGTAATCTGCTGGCGTGCGACAGGAGGCGCGTCCTGGCAATACGAGATCCCTAAAACGTATTCTCGGGAAAAGGAGCGCTAGGATGATTGAGAATTTGCTTGTTCTGAAGGGGAAGAGAGCTGTATGTACTGTGTGGATGGGCTCTGTTGCTCTTTAGAACATGTAAATCGGTTTGGTAAGAATGAATTGGGACCTGCGTGATCGGGGAACGTGGTTTGTGCGATTACAGGATTATTACGTAATAATTAATATAAGCGGGGCCGGGCGTGCTCAAGGGGCTTCAATAGGATGGTTTGTTGTCTGAACATGGATAGTCAGGACATGTATCTGCGGGAAACTATCAAGCCGAATGAAATGAAGATGTATGTTCGAATTTAGGGCGTATATCGAACAGATCCGGAGATCTTTTTTGATCTTGAGCATAACCGGCGTGTTAGTTGATTGCGTACGCTGTAATAATGAATAAGTACTTAGTGGGAAGCCGATTAAAGCGCTATAGTAAACTTAAACACTGACTATAGTACGGGGGGTGGATACGCTTGATCTTGCATTTAGGAAGTCGCACGGTAGTTATTGACGGAATGTGAGATCTGCCGCGGACGTTCGGACCCTATGATAAGTAAGTTTGGAGGATGTGTAAGATATTGCAGTTATGGTTAGGCATGTGTTTGAGTATGAGTGGAAGGATTTATGGTTGTGTTGTACGTTGCGTGATGTGTATGGATTAAATCTGTAAATTGGCACTTACAATATGACTGAGAACGGTTTTTAATATTGAACCTGGTGCGCACGCTATATCCACTGCGCCACCCAACTATGCGTGGAGGGGCGCGTGCATGCTCGTCGGAGCTCGTGCTGGACAAAGCGCGTTCTCGTCAGAACTCGTGCGTATTGTAGCGCGCGGCTAGGTTAAAGCTACATGCTACAATAGCTCGTCGTGGCTCGCTTGGGGTGTTCAATACTGTATGTTGTGAATGGGATGATATTGCAGTGTAACTGTATTGTCATTTATGTTGGATGAGTCGTGTGAGTTTGCGGTATTGGCTAATGTTTACATGGTATTGGCTGAAAGTTTGAACGAATGCAGGATGAGTGGCAGTGAGTAGGCCGTATGGGAGTGCGCGCATGCGCACTTGTGAGAAAGGACAATGTGTGTGAGACGTGAAAGACTGAAATTAATTATGATGTGGTTAAAAGTGCACTAGGTGGCGCCAGAGTCAACCTGGGACACGCGGCCGTTTTAAGTAATTGTGATGTGGTTAAAAGTGCACTAGGTGGCGCCAGAGTCACCTGGGACACGCTGCCGTTTTAAGTGGAGTGCAGTGGTCGCCATTTTGGACGGGGCTGGGGTGACCATTGTAAGGGGTTTATGTTTTCGAGTGGAGTGCAGTGGTCGCCATTTTGGACGGGGCTGGGGTGACCATTGTAAGGGGTTTATGTTTTCGGTGTGATGTGGTAGGTACTGCGCTAGGGGGCGGTAGAGGCGTTGGACTCCCGTCCTGGGCAGCATGTCATGCGTGGCTTATTGTATGGTTGGATGTATGTGGTGTCCCTCTGTTTCTCTCTCTCTCTCCCTCCCCTCTCTCTCTCTCTCTCTCTCTCTCTCTCTCTCTCCCTCCCTCTCTCTCACCTTTCTACTCCCTCCTTCCATCTCTCTCCCCCTCTCTCTCTCTCTCTCTATCTCCCTCACTCTCTCTCTCTCTCTCTCTCTCTCTCTCTCTCTCTCTCTCTCTCTCTCTCTCTCTCCCCCCCTCTCTCTCACCTTTCTGCTCCCTCCTTCCATCTCTCTCCCCCTTTCCCTCTCTCTCTCTCTTTCTCTATCTCCCTCACTCTCTCTCTCTCTCCCTCTCTCACTCTCCCCACACTCCTTCCCTCCTTCCCTCTCTCTCCCCCTCCCCTCTCTCGCTCTCTCTCTCTCTCTCTCCCCCCCTCTCTTTCACCTTTCTACTCCCTCCTTCCATCTCTCTCCCCCTCTCTCTCTCTCTCTATCTCCCTCACTCTCTCTCTTTCTCCCTCTCTCACTCTCCCCACACTCCTTCCCTCCTTCCCTCTCTCTCCCCCTCTCTCTCTCTTTCTCCCTCTCTCACTCTCCCCACACTCCTTCCCTCCTTCCCTCTCTCTCCCCCTCTCACCTTTCTACCCCCCCCCTTTTCTCTCTCTCTATCTCTCTCTCCCCCTCTCTCTCTCTCTCTATCTCCCTCACTCTCTCTCTTTCTCCCTCTCTCTCTCTCCCAGCACTCCTTCCCTCCCTCTTTCCATCTCTTCCCCCCCCCCTCTCTCTCTCTCCCTGCCTCCCTTTCCGCTGACCCCCCCTCTCTCCCTCTCCTCTCTCTTTCCTCTCCCTTTTTCCATCTCTCTCCCTACATTCCCTGTACCCCCCCCCCTCCATGGCTTCTTTCTCTCCCTTTTTCCCCTCCTTTATGCCTTTCCTTTCTGGTCTCCCCCATTTCCCTCCCCTTGCACTTTCTCTCCCTTGCCCCCCCCCCCCCCTCTCCTTTTCTTTCCTTCAGCCCCCCTCTCTCTCGCTCTTTCCCTTTGCCCCCCCCCCCCTTCTTCTCTCTCACTATTTCTCTCTTTCTCTTCCCTCTCCCCCCTCTCCTTTTTCCTCCCGATTTCCCTCTCTTTTCTGCCCCCCTCCTTGTCTTGCTCCCTCTTTCCCTTTGCCCCCCCCCCCCCCTTCTGCATGTTTTTCTCTCTCTCTCCCTTTTTCCCCCCTCTCTCCCATTTCCCTTCTACCCCCCCACTCCATCCTTTGCCTCACTCGCTGAGCCCTTCTCTCTCTCCCCCCTCTTCCTTCTGGAGACCGGCATGGAGATACATGTTTTCCCTCTGGCCCGGTCCTCTCTTGACCGGTCGGCGGTTTCGTTGCAGCCTTTTTTCTCCTACCCTACTTGGGGTGCCGGGGTGTCCTAGTATTGTGTTTAGGTTGGGGTCTTCGTGTCAGTGGACTGTGGTGTGTGTGGTTATAAAGTTGTGTTGTTGTTTGTGGGGATTGCAGGACATATTAGGATACGCGCCGGTGACAGAGGGAAGAAGAGGAGGACGGAACATTCGACATGGTTCCTGGTTTGAGTGACAGTAGTAGGCGGGTGCTTCGGGGGTGTGCTGTGGCGGTGGTTTGGTTGTGTGTGTTGGTCGGTACGATAATGTATGATCCATATCAGCGACCTGAACAGCCAGAGGTGGTGGTAGTGGGTAGAAGGTCGCTGCCAGACCATCGCGGGAATCTGTTTTTGGGGATGGCGAGGACGGTGGCTAAAGCGGCTAATAAATCGGATTGCTATGTGTGTGGCTTGGCCCCGCAAGCGGCTGACGCGGGTCTTCCTCTGATTGCGCACCCCTTAACGAAGTGTCATGCCAATGTGTTGAGAGACGTGCCTCTCCCCGGCCTATGCGACGGGGTGGGTCATGATAAGATATTGAGGTATTTGGGCCGGGAGTTGGGGTCGAATAAGGCTATAGGTTATGGAGGGCTAAAGGACAGTAGCCCCATTCCAGTGGCGTTTAGGGCGGCTGGGTTTGAGATGTGCATAGAGGGGAGGTCCGGTGGTAGGGATGTGGGCTATTTGGATGGCTGCTTGGGTGAGAGTGGAGTATGGGGTAAGGATTCAGAGGCGCCAGCCCCTAGTGGGGCGTTTTGGATTTGTGGTGAGTATGCATACGCCGCGTTACCTATTAAGTGGAGGGGTAGGTGTGCATTGGGGTATTTAGTGCCGGCTATGAGAGTGTCAGATGTTTTGCCGACGCTTCCCAGGTCAAGGAGAAGGAGGGATGCGGACCACTTTTTCATGGTGGCGTTTCCCTGGTGGGGGACGTATGCGAACATGGGTGAACTGGACCATCTAGCTCGCGTGTTTGAGGATATGGCGGCTACGACCGCGAAGGGTATGACCCTGGAGGCTCAAGAGTTACGGTCCTTAAGACTGATGGAACTGCAGTCAAGGACAGGTTTGGACTTCCTGTTGGCGAGTTCAGGAGGCACGTGTGCGTTGATTGGTCAGGAATGCTGCACATTTATCCCAGAAAATGATATAGGTGGCATACCAGCGATTATAGAGCATTTGAAGAATATTACTAGGGAGATGCAGCCCCCGCGGGAGGACTCGTGGGAGGGCTGGGGTCAAAGTTGGATGGGCTATATAGGATGGACGATTGCTAAGTATTTGCTGTGTGCTGTGGTGATGTTTGCGGTTATAGTTGTTTGTGTGAATGTAATCAGGGTGTGTGTGGCGTACGTGTTCAGGACTCTCGGCGCGGCTGGTTCTGCGTCTGAGGACCCACACTGCTCGACTGCACCTGCGTATGCGATGATGATGTTAAGGGATGGCGCGGAGGGTGGCAGGGTGGGTGTGGGCGTTCCAATAAAGCCGAGATGCCCGGCGTCCGCGCTGGCAACTATTCTCTGATCTGGGTGGTGGACATTCAGGGTTGGGGAGTGGGAGGGCCGGAGCGTGCGTGTGGGTGTGAGGCGGGGGACGTTCCTGGACGACCGTACGTTGCCGTTGACGAGATAAGGTTGTGTATGCAATTGTGTGTTTTTTTTTTTCCCATAGTAGGTACGTTTGGATTGACTGTATGATGTGGGGCGGTGTACCCGGAGTTCGGTGTTGGGTCTGGTCGGCTATGCATGGCCGTCCGGCAGGGCACTGGACTCTGGGGATACTGGCCTGAAGGACGGGATAAGTTGCCGGGATGCTGACTGCTTTGTACCTGTGGTGAGGTGTTTTCAGACCGCTGTGGAGGGGCTGTCAGGGTCTCTTCAATAAACAGGGTTGACACCTCACGGCGTGCGTGGCGCGGCGTCCGTGGCATTCTTTAGATTATCTCTGGGGGACACATGTCTGAGTGACAGGTGTCCCCTGGGGGGAGTGGTACTGAATAATGAAAAAGAATGTGAAAAAATGAATGTAACTATATTAATCAAGATGTTTTTGTTTTCCGAGGAGTATCAGAATTGGAGTGGAATCAAGCGGAAGTAAAGGAGAGCCGAAATTCGACAAAAAATAGGAACCCAGTGTGTTGACAGAGATCGAACGAGAAGAAAAACAGGGAGTAGAAACTGGCGGTATCACACACATGTATCAATTACAAATGTCTCGTGTTTAAGAGTGTATGAGGAAAGTAAAAAGATACTCATACAGTGAATGAAAAGAACCTCTCAGGAATTTGATTATAAAGACAGAGTAAAGTACAAGTCCGGTTTATAAGGGCCAAACTTGACTTAACAAAACAATAAAACTATAAGCCCTTGAGGAGGCTGCTACCGGCTAAAAACCTATAATTGACGCGTCTGTGGCTGCTGTTGTAACCGTCTGGTGAAAGGAATGAATGTCCACAAGGTTCGTTCCACTAATACCCCAAATGGGTTTATTTACCACACAAACGTGATACAAAGCAATTGCCAACGATACCTTTCAAAAGAACAAACACTTTACCCTACAAACAAAACGATAACAAACAACGTGCCGTGTCGACGTGACAACTTGACGACTTGACGGTCAAAAACTATTTGGCTCTGCCGGTAAACCAAACGCACCTGCCTGTCATCAGTCCCGTTACTCATTAAGTAGCTGAGTATGTCACCTACTGGTGAGCAACGGGTACTGATGCCACAAACTCATTTTGGCAGGCTGGCAGGCACAATGTATAGAGGCAGAATTCATAAATACATAAAAAACAAAACAAATGCATAACATATAAACACATGGCACTACAACCATGTAAATTGGCTCTTACACGCCGGCCTCTAATTGTTAAATGTCATAACATAACAATTAACATAAATGAAAAATAAAAAGAGCCAAAGTGTGCCATAATCACAAAACAAATCAGATATTTGAGACTATTGCCTCGTGCAAAAGACAAAGCTTGGTTACTGGTCGCTCTAAAACACTTGTTTTGGTCTTCAGACGCACTGAGCGCACCAAGCTGTTCTTGTCTGAGAATGTCTCCAAAACTCTGCCGAGGAGCCAAGAGCCCCGAGGAGCTGCAGAGTCGACTACCACGACAATATCTCCAGGTACAAAATTTCTCCTGGGCTGACTCCACTTTTGCCGTTCTTGGAGGAGAGGGAGGTACTCCTGCACCCATCTTTTCCAAAAAAGTCCAGAAATATACTGAGCTTGCTTCCACCTCCTCTTCACATACAGATCCTCCTTCACAAAGAGCCCAGGTGATAAGAGTGGCTTGCCTTTCATCAGGAGAATATGGTTGGGAGTGAGTGGTTCAAGATCGTTGGGATCGTCTGACAGTTTGGTGATGGGGCGGCCATTTAATATTGCCTCCACATCACACATGACAGTGTGCAATCCATCATCATCCAAAGTTTGCAAATGCAAAACAGATGCGAGAACCTTCCTTACCATGCGGATAACTCTCTCCCACACGCCTCCCTGGTGGGATGCTCCTGGTGGGTTAAATTTCCAGTGAATTCCATCTTGGAGCAAAGCTCCTTGCAACCGTTCATGATTCAGAGCTGCAAGAGCCTCCTTCAACTCTCGCTCTGCTCCCACAAAGTTTGTTCCATTGTCAGATTGCATCTGGGATACCTGGCCTCTTCTGCAGATAAATCTACGTATGGCGTTGATGCACGCATCTGTATCCAGAGAAGGCGCCACTTCCAAGTGGACCGCTCTGCTTGAGAAACAGGTAAAAATTACTCCGTAGCGCTTACATGTACTCCGGCCTCTCTTCACTTCAAATGGCCCGAAATAGTCAACGCCGACATTCGTAAAGGGGGGTAAATCAGGCAGAAGCCTTTCCTTGGGCAAATCTGCCATTTTCTGTTATCCTACCCTTGCACAATGGAGCCTGCAAAACCCGCACTTTCCAATGATCTTCCTCACAGCCGAATTGGCGTTTGTGATCCAAAACTTCTTACGAAGCTTTGACAATGTATGGTTTCTTCCACTGTGTCCTAGTTGTTGGTGGATGTGCCTCAGTATGAGTGTGGAAATGTACTGATCTTTAGACAGAATGAGTGGATGTTTTCTTTCTTCAGGCATCGCTGCTCTACTCAGTCGTCCACCAACTCTCAAAAAGCCATCATCCATTCGAGGGTCCAGCTTGTAGGTCACACTGTCTCGTGCAACTGGTTTTCCAGCTGCTAGTGCGGCCATTTCCTTCTGGAACCTTTGTTGCTGACAGTATCGGATGATGGAAACTTCAGCCTTCAATAGGTCATCCAATGACAAGGTCTGCCCTTTCAGGGCTCCTTTGGCCTTTTCCATCTCTGTCTCGATGTGCCTGGAAGCACCACGTGTATCATTCTCAAGGACTTTAACAGCCTGCAACTCCTTTCTCCTTTGTGCCAGTTCTAGAAGAGTCCTCTTCACCTTTAGAAACCATGCTGCAGCTGTCTTGAGCTTCTTCCATTCAGAGAAGTAAGTGACAAGATGTTCTGTAGCACTAGGTGAGTCTGTGATGATCACATTCACAGCAACAGGCTTCTTGACTTCTGGATCGTCGCTGGCCATAATGCAGTCTGCTGTATAAGAAGGCCATTTCTCCATGGGCTGAGAGAGGAATTTTGGGCCCTCAATCCATCGGTCATCCGTCAGTCATACTTTCATACCCCTGGATGCGTCGTCAGCGGGGTTGTCTCTGGTGTTGATGTACTTCCATTGAGACACGTCAGTCATATCTCTAATGGTTGACACCCTGTTTGCCACGAAGGTATGAAAGCGCTTGTCCTCGTTTTGTATGTACTTGATCACTGACGTGCTGTCTGTCCAAAATGTTGATGGATCCAGTGGCAGTTGAAGCTCAGTCTTCAACATCTGGTCCACTCAGACTGCTAGGACCGCAGCTGTCAGTTCAAGACGCGGAATGGTTACATGTTTCAGGGGCGTGACTCTTGCTTTTCCCAACATGAAGGAAACATGGATACTGTTTTTGTTGTTCTGCAGCCTAAGATAGGCAACAGTCCCGAATCCATGTTCGCTAGCATCGGAAAAGTGATGCAATTCTGCCCGAGTGGGGCGTCCAAAGTCTTTGGGTTTAACACATCGGTTGACTTTGAACGACGTCATCTTTTCCAGTTCCTCCAACCATCTTATCCATTGGTGCTCAATATCTTTTGGAATGTTCTCATCCCAGCTGCACCCTCTTCTACACAGTTCCTGCAGCATGGACTTGGCAGGCAGTGTAACTGGGCTAATGAAACCCAGGGGATCGTACACTGAACTTACGATGGACAGTAGACCTCGCCGGGTATGCGGTTGCTCCTTCCTGACCATTTTAAATTTAAACGTGTCAGTTTCCACGCACCACAGTAGCCCCAGGGCTCTCTCCATCGGAAGCTCATCTCTGTCCAGATTCAACTCTTTTGAGTCTCTTGCCCGGTGCTCTTCTGCAATTGACTGCAGTACTGACCGGCTGTTGCTGGTCCACTTGGTCAAGGTGAACCCGCCTCTCTGACAAATCTCTGAAAGAGCTTGAATCATGATAACTGCTTCTTCCTCTGTGGGTAGGCTCTTTAAGCAATCATCCACGTAGAAGTTACGTTTGACTGTTTTGACAACATCAGCAGAAAAGTGATTGTGATTGTCTTCAGCAGTCTTCTTCAGTGCGTAGCTCGCACAACTTGGGGATGAAACTGCCCCAAACAAGTGTACTGTCATTCGATGCTCCACAACCTCCAGATTTGTGTTGCCGTTAGGCCACCAGAGGTTGTTGGGCAGAGTAATCTGGTCACTCCTGAAGGGCATCTTCATACTATAGTGTCCATCCATGAGCTGTGCCGATTCCTCCATGATCTTCAGAAATCTAACATCTTCTCTTGACATTCCCTTTTCTTCCGAATTCTTTTCATTAAAATCATGGTTGTATTGGTTGCTTAGCATCTCCTCCAATCTGCTCACAGGAATCCTATTGACATTGGCCACTGCAATCCCATTTTCAGGACCATCGCTTGCTTGAAGGGGCCCATTGACCGCCCAGCCCAGAACAGTTCTTACAGCATATGGACCATTTCCACGGCTGTTAACCACTTCCCAAGGTTCCAATAACCTGGGTGCATTGGTGCCAATCAATAGGTCAACATTCGCCTTTATGCTGGGAATTTGGACATCAGACAGGTAAGGCCACTTCACCAAATCTTCCTGTGAGACAATATGTTCACTGGTCACAGGCATTTTTCTTTGAGAAAGGACTTCTGGGAGGCTATAGAAGGTGTCTCCATTGAGACCAGAGATCTCCAAACCTTTCAAGGAGGTACTTGCGACCACTTTCTCCTGTCCCATGGTGCGCAGAAGGAAGTTGGTCTGTCGTCCAGTCATATTCAATGCATTCATTAAATGCTCAGAACAAAATGTTGCAGAACTGCCAGGGTCGAGAAAGGCGTATGTTTGCAATATCTTGTCTCCCTTTGTGGACTTGACCTGGACTGGCAAGATGGACAACTTACAACCACCTCCGCCGGCCCCAGTAAGACCACATGTCTGAGTGGCTGTTGTGACGCTAACGGATGTCTTAGGCTGACCATCTGTGCTGGGGTATGGCCTGTCGATATGGAGTATGGTTGGATGGTTTTTTTTCCGCAAATCTTGCAGGTTAGGCGCTTGTCGCAATCACCACTCATGTGACCGGAACACAAACATCCAAAACAAATCCCCTTTTGTTTCACAAAGATAATTTTGTCCTTGTGGTTCTTTCCTTTCAGTCGCGGGCACTCTGTCAAAGAGTGGTCCCCAAAACAACACATACATGATCTGGACTTCTCCATTTTGAAATCACGCCCCCTATGGACAGATCTCAATGGCTCTTTGGAGTCCAGACGTGTTACCGTTGTAGCAAAGCTGTTGCCTTTAGCTCTGCCAAACCTGGACTGAGGCTGGGACTTGTTCCTGTTACTCAATCCATCCTTTATGGCTGGTTGATCCTGGATGTCGCCGAAAAGTGGGTCAGAAAGGATTGTAACCTGACGTTCTACGAATGTAACAAGGTCGTTAAAAACAGCTCTGCGATTTTGTCGCTCCAGTAAATCATGAGCTGTTGTCCTCCATCTTTCCCTATACCTGTAGGGCAGCTTGGTCATAATCCTGTGCATGTTGGTTGGCATGTCGAGCTCCTGCATGTGTTGCATATCTGCCATAACGTTGCAACAGTTGCGCAGGAACAAAGAATAGGCCTGCAGCGCCTTTACATCCTCAGACTTAACTGACGGCCATGCCAAGGCCTTTTCAATGTATGACGAAGCAATTTTGAATTCGTTCCCGAAATGCTTCTTCAGGAGACCCTTGGCTATGTCGTAACCACGGTCAGGCATCATGTGCTGACAACTCCTTACCAGCTCACGTGGTTGTCCCGTTGTAAATTGTTCCAAAAAATATAAACAATCAGCTTTGCTGGCCTTGTTTTCGATATTATGTTCAAAGGATCTTATAAAGCTCCCATAGTGAAGCGGGTCACCGTCAAATGGAGGTATGTCTTTTGATGGTAGAGACATTGTGAACTGTTGTTGTACAAGAGCACTTGTTATTTCATTCTGCCGTTGCAGGACTGTACTCAAGTCTCCTTGAAGTGGTATTTGACACGGTTGATACAGTTGTGGTTGCGCAGCAGCTCCACCTTGTGGTGGCATTTGAAAAGGTTGATACAATTGTGGTTGCACAGCAGCTCCACCTTGTGGTGGCATTTGAAAAGGTTGATACAATTGTGGTTGGACAGCAGCTCTACTTTGTGGTGGAATGTGAAAGAGGGGTGGTTGTGCAGCAGCTCCACCTTGTGATGGCATGTGGAAGAGGGGTGGTTGTGCAGCAGCTCCACCTTGTGATGGCACGTGGAAGAGGGGTGGTTGTGCAGCAGCTCCACCTTGTGATGGCACGTGGAAGAGGGGTGGTTGTGCAGCAGCTCCACCTTGTGATGGCATGTGGAAGAGGTGAGGTTTAACCTTTGGCTTGACAACAGGCTCTGGCATAGGAATGCTGAATTGCTGTGCTGTTAGATTTAGCACAGTATGGCTTGAATGAGGAGGTCCAGTGTGATTTCCCACATGCCTTTGGCTAGAGGTTCGTGACCGTCTCCCTGCATCTGATGTAGTATGCAGAACAGCCAAATGGGCAGTGGATACAGCCAACTCAGCCTCCATTTCAAGCTGCTCCTTTTTCCTCCTTAACTGTTGCTCTTGATCCTCCAGAGCTTGTCTCTCCTTTAAGTACGCTGCTTTCACCAGCAGTGATGCTCTTTTAGCCTCTGCTATGAGGCGTTCAGAGCTGGCATTGCTACCACTCTTTCTGCTGCCTTGTGAGCGTCCAAAGGAGATATTTGAAATACTGTCATTTGGTTTCACATCATCAACCACTGTTTGTATGTTGTCTGGGCACACGTCATCTGTGGGTGCACTGACAGTGTGCACCTCCCTTGTGTGCACATCCTCTGTGTGCACAGCCTCTGTGTCTACACAGACAGTGTGCACATCCTCTGTGTGCACAGGTTCTGATTGCACTTCACCCTGGCTATTTGTAATTGCCATATTTTGTGCCAGCCAACTCTCAACATGCACGTGGAAGCTTTCCAACGTGTTTATTCTTGACCCAAACCAGGCAGTTTGTAATGCATTTTCGTCCGGGGACATAGTTGACGTATTCATAAATTCATTTTGTACAGATTTGGCTGTCTCACACAGCCTTACATATTCACATAATACATCTTGTACCCCTGTCACGTCAGCATTGTGCATAAATACCTCCATCATTTGCAACAATTTTTTCGCTTTATTTAAATTATCTGACCTTTTATTTTCCAATTTTCCCAATTTTTCCATTACAGCCTTTAAGGTCAGTTTAATTTCCCTTTTTTCCATTGTGACGGTTTTCACAGCCGCCTCTGCACCGACGAGTTGCTCATTATTAATGTCTTGATTGTCATCCGCAACGCTCATGTTGACAATCAGCAGTGAAATGTTTGAAGCAATAACGTTATGCCCGGCGCGCACGAAGGGATTCAAACAGTCAACGATAGTTGTGCGTGGCGCACATAACGGATTCAACGCCAACGGTGGCGCGCACAAACGAATCAAAGTTAACGGTAGACTGGTACGCGCAGTCTATTTTCAGCTACCAATGCATTGGAATTTATGCTCGCAAAACGTAAGAGTTGTGTGCACACATTTACCATGGCCAAAAAAGGGGTAGCGCTACCTTACCTCGGCTTGTAGCCTACCACGGAAAATGTTGGCAGCTGACGTTGGGTACCGTTGGTCGTAGTTGGAGCTCTGATGAGTAGGTTGAAGTTCAGCGCTTCTCAGCTCATGGCTATGTTGACATCCAACAGCTGGAACTGCGCAAATCCCACGCAGTCCTCAACGCATCAGCTCCGCGCGCGCATCAAAGCGAGGCTGAATGGCTTCCCCGCTGTCCTCAGCGTTTCTTGTTGCGCAAAGCTTAAACCTACTTTGCTCGTCTTGCTGTGGTTCCCAATGATCCACTTTACTGATGAGCAAGTTTTTGACTTGCTTTGCTCTTGGTGTGGTTCCCAATCCACCTTTATACTAATGAGCAAGTTTTTGACTTGCTCTTCATGTGTTCTCAACGAGCACAAGTTTTTGACTTGTATAAGGGCCAAACTTGACTTAACAAAACAATAAAACTATAAGCCCTTGAGGAGGCTGCTACCGGCTAAAAACCTATAATTGACGCGTCTGTGGCTGCTGTTGTAACCGTCTGGTGAAAGGAATGAATGTCCACAAGGTTCGTTCCACTAATACCCCAAATGGGTTTATTTACCACACAAACGTGATACAAAGCAATTGCCAACGATACCTTTCAAAAGAACAAACACTTTACCCTACAAACAAAACGATAACAAACAACGTGCCGTGTCGACGTGACAACTTGACGACTTGACGGTCAAAAACTATTTGGCTCTGCCGGTAAACCAAACGCACCTGCCTGTCATCAGTCCCGTTACTCATTAAGTAGCTGAGTATGTCACCTACTGGTGAGCAACGGGTACTGATGCCACAAACTCATTTTGGCAGGCTGGCAGGCACAATGTATAGAGGCAGAATTCATAAATACATAAAAAACAAAACAAATGCATAACATATAAACACATGGCACTACAACCATGTAAATTGGCTCTTACACGGTTGATAAATTAACAAGAACTGTTGTCATTGTGTGCTCTGATCTCCAGCAGTTCGATTGGACACGCGGAACACCACAAATCAGGTAAGAATAGGAATTTCAGGTGAACAAGGGACAGAAGAGAATAGGAAGGGCCCACAGTGCCACTATTGGCTGTCCGAGTAGGAGTCAGTCACAAGAAGCATAGACACCTACACTTAGATAGGGATTACACAAGCTACTTTTCTGCCTGTTGCCATTGTTACAAGATAAAAAAGACAAGAGAAACTTTAGAAAAATGGGGAGAAAAAGCGCATATAAGAAAATGAAAGCCACAACCAAAGCAGATAAGTCGACCGTAATTGGATGGATGGAAGAGAGTCCAGTACAGAGTATTGCCAACGAACACGACACGACAAAAGGTAACGAATATTACTTGGCAAAAGCAATTTATGTATCAAAAAGATGGAATGATAGATGGAAACATCTTGCGAAACGTTGGCCTGTCGAGGGTTCTTTTGATTTGGAGTTAATAGCTAATATACGAATGCTAATTAAGACCTATAAATATCAAGGGGACAAGGTGGCAAGGGCAAAGAAATATTTGCAAGAAACAAGCATGATAGACTCTTATGCACGGGAAGCCGAGAGGAGAGATAGTGAAAGGAAGGCCATTGCAAATGGCAATGATGCAGACAAACCAGTAGAGGAGGTAGTCCCGGTCACCATAACTCCCCTGGCCCCTAACACAACACCGGTCACCGCCCAAAGTGCAGTTCAGTTAGCCTCACCCACCCCAGCCTCCTATCTTATTGCCCAACAGGAAAGAATTGAGGGAGCTTTAGCACCCCCGCCATATGCCAGTAGGAATGGGGGGACAATATACCCCATCTTACCTGTATTAGAGATGACGAGTCCTTATGAAATGACAGATGATGCGGGGAACAAAGAGAAGGGACAAGCAAAGACATCAATTCAGCTGATAGCTAGGCAACCAGACAGGTCAGCCCAGACTTGGTCAGACAGAGAGTATGCGGCCGCCTCACGGCCAACAGACAGGTCAGCCCAGACTTGGTCAGACAGAGAGTATGCGGCCGCCTCACGGCCAAGGGAAGGGATGGAAAGGATGTCAGAGCGAACTAGAGTGATCCAAGAAGCTGCAAGAATGGGAAAGGAAGGCTATGAGACAATGTTAAAACAGAAAGAGTGGGCAAGGATGAAGGAGACCTACGGCCATCCTCAGAGAGTTTATGACCACCAGAGAGGGTATGACCACAAGAGAGAGTCTGTCCGCCAGCCGGAGTACTTACAAAGCCCCCAGCTCCTGCGCCCCACTCTGTATACCGAGCTCTCCCTTCCCCCCAACCCCAGTTCAGCAGGGGGGTAGACCCTGACAGTTTCGAGGTTGGTCTCACGAAACCACAGTGGGCGGATGTAGATGCAGTAGGTAAGAAGCCGGAGGCTATCGACATCGCACTTGGGGGGCAGATGACACAGATAAAAGACGATCTGACAGAGATAGACCAGGCGCTCGTGGCTTTGGACAGGGACCACGCTGTCCTAGTAGGGCGATTTACGAGCCACGACTCTGCAAACATGGATGGGGGAGAGGAATATAAAGAGATCATGAGGATACGGGCTGGCATTGAGGGAAAGCAAAATGCCCTGCAAGACAAAAAAGAAGAGCAGAAAGAGGCCCTCCAGAAAGTAGAAGATGCTGTAAGGGAGAGAAGACTGACCAGATCACAGACGAAAAACAAGCTAGCCCCTATCCGCATGGCTCCTATAATAATAAGAGGACAGGACCTGGAATATCACCCCTCGAAGGCGTCGGACATGACACAGGTGACTGAGAAATTGCCGCCCCTCCAGAATGGGGCCAACCCATGGATTGCCCAACTGGAGGAGTTGATGGTCGGCACAGAAATGGCAATGGGGGATGTCAAGAAAATATTGACAACCATTAGGGATGTCCGATATTATCGGCCGACCGATATTATCGGCCGATATCGGCAGTAAAATGTGATATCGGAAAATATCGGTATCGAAAAAAACGTTTTTTTTTTTTTTTTTACATTTATTTAACCTTTATTTACCCAGGCAAGCAAGTAAGAACCAATTCTTATTTTATTTATTGTCAAAAGTATGCATGTTGGTTTAATTCAACAACAAGAGATATGTAATGTTAATTTTAACTTTTTTAATTATCATATTTTGCACAGATAATGCTTACATTTAGAAAGCCTTTTGAATGCATCCAGTGAAATTATTAATTACCTGAAATTATTCAGTTTTTTTGGGGGGAAACCCTGCATATATTGGTATCGGTTGATATCGGTATCGGTATCGGTATCGAAATTAAGAGTTGGACAATATCGGAATATCGGTATCGGTAAAAAAGCCAATATCGAGCATCCCTAACAACCATGATGGGAAAAGACGGCATGGAAAGGATACTGGAGACGGCTCACCTGCATGGCCATGTGGGGACTGGAGCGCATGATGCGGACCTGTTCACAGCGCACAGGGGAGTAATGTGGATGGCCTTACGAGAAGCCTATCCAACGAGACTGCACGCAGACCAAATTCAGATTGGTACTCTGGGGGCAACAATTCACCCCAGGCTGTACAGATACAGCTGGGAAAAGTCCAGGAACAGCTGTTTGCCTGCTGTTATGACGTCGCTTGGCATGGTTAATGTTAACAATGACCAGCGGGGGCGCTCTCATACAGCTGGTGACAACTGCCCGACGCGCCGGCTTTTGTTCATTCATTGGAGGAGCTCCGCGCTGGACTAAGCTCGAGTTCCATTCAATTCCATTACAGCTGGTGACTTCATTCATAGGATGCTACAACGTCCTACAGTATGTCTACAGACTGCATGAATGAATGTTGCTGAATTAAAGAATGAATAAGTTAAACGTGTCAATTCAGCAGTCAAAGTGTATATATTAAAACGTGTCAAATCTAACTTCATTAGATGGCCGACGTACGGCTCTCTTTTCCATTCATTTCATCAAAAGAAAGCGTTAGTGTAATGCTTCTTGGTAACAATAGGTTTGTGTACGCAATGTTGCTGAATAAAATAATTAAACCGTTAAGACCTGTCGAATTAGCAGTGGAGGTGCTACAGTAGGTGGGCTCTATTTATAATGGATATATTTTGTCTAGTACCGTGGTCTAGTGGTTTAGGTTATTCCTTTCAAGCTGACGCCCGGGGTTCGAATCCCAGCCGGTTTAATATATGTATTTTTTTTTTATTATTTATAAAATGAAATTGCCCGCAACGATGTGCATAATAACGTTTCGTCTTGTTTACATCAGGGTCCCCCATAGTAACTTGGCTTGCTACTCTACAGTTAAATCAATGAGCCAGTGTGCTAACGTTATCATATACTCTCTTTTTTAGACTCTTTTTGTATCACAAACAGTACTGTATTTGTAAATCTGGTATGTCATAAATTAGTTGAGCTTATAGGACTAGATATTACAATCCCTTAGATAATCAGCACTTTTTTTTGAATGGGGTAGTGGTAAAAGCTTCACTGGGGTCTTCAGGTGGGCACCCTCCTTCATTGGTGTTTCGTTGACAGGCCCACGACACCTCCGAAGGGCTCAACGGCAACACCTGGCGTCCCAGGTGTGCCCCCCTCTGCTTTTACCCCTCGATGATCATTTTGCAGCCCAGTTGGGGTCCTTTCTCTTAATCCATAGCCATCTGCTGCTTCGTTCGGCAGCCTCTGACAGTGTTTTGACAGCTTGTCGGAATGCCTGTCCTCGCACTCCCATCCCCTTAAGAAGCTTGGTTGTGGACATGGCAACAAATCCTCTAGAACCAACCTCCACCGGAAGCACCTGGGCACGCCAGCCGCGTTGTTCTGCCTCGGCTGCTATGTCGGAGTACTTCAGTCGTTTACGTTCATATGCTTCACCAACTGCAGCCTCCCATGGTACAGTTAGTTCCACAATGAATACAGACTTCTGGGAGGTTGACCACAAGACCAGGTCCGGCCTGAGGTTAGTTGTAATTATCTCAGGCGGAAAATTAGTTTCTGGTCCAAGTCCACCTGCATTCTCCAGTCCCGGGCAGTGTCCAGGAGGGTTGCCTCCACTCTTGCAGATGGCTTTGCTGGGAGCTGTCCTGCTCTTACAAAAGAAGTGGTGTTTGAGTGTCTAGGCATTGGGGGAGGGAGGGCATTGTTGGTAGTTCTCCTTCCTTCCAGGGTGATTGTCAGTTGTCTTAGGACCTGGTTGTGTCTCCAGGTGTAGCGCCCTTGGGACAAACTGGTTTTGCAGCCGGTGAGGATGTGCCTCAGTGTTGCGGGGGTTTGGCAAAGCGCACAAGAAGGATCTTCTCCATACCACTGGTTTAGGTTCTTGGGCGTGGGGAGAACATCATAGGTGGCTCTGATGATGAAGCTGATTTGGCTTCCTTCCATCTCCCAAAGATCCTTCCATGTGAGCTTACGATGCTCCAGGTTTTCCCAGCTAGTCCATTGGCCCTGTTTGGACTGTGAGACTGCCTTTGCGCATCTGTCTGCCTCCTCTTGTTGCCGAACCTGAGCCACCACCAGCTTTCTCCTCTGGGTTGATGTTGCCTTGTGCCATGTGGGTCGACTTGTCCCAAGTCCAAACCCACCTTTTCCATGCTGCACCTGTCCTACAATGTCTCCATGCCTGAGAGCAGATTTTGCTTGCTGTACGGCCTCAGATGGGATCCATTTCCTCCCAGTTGCCAGTCTGGGAGCAGCCGCTCGGATCACTTCATCTTGAGACTCGGTCAGGGTCATGTTCAGCCTCACTTTGGTGCATTTAAACTCCTCTATGAGGCTAGAGACAGGCAATTCCAGGGCCCCGTGTCCATACAAGCCGATGTTGCTGAGGCAACGCGGGAGGCCAAGCCACTTCTTGATGTATGAACTGACTGTCCTCTCCAGCTTCTCGACTTTGGTCATGGGGATCTCGTAGACCGTTAGAGGCCACATCAGGCGGGGGAGCAATCCAAACTGCAGGCACCAGAGTTTCAGCTTTCCAGGGAGCAAGGTCTTGTCTATGCTGACAAGGCCTTTGATGGTTTCTTCCCTCAGCTGATCACTCTGGTCTGAGTCTTTGAGGCTCGCATTGTACCATCGCCCTAGGCTCTTGACTGGCAGTTCCGACACCAAAGGAATGGGTGTATCCTTAATGTGGAACCTCTGGTCCACGAGTTTTCCTTTGACGATGGATATGCTCCTGGATTTGCTGGGTTTGAACTTCATCCGTGCCCATGTAATGTTGGCATGAAGCTTTCCCAGCAGACGTTTGGTGCATGCTATGGTTGAGGTCAGGGTGGTCATGTCATCCATGTAGGCGCGAATAGGAGGTAGACGCTGTCCAGATTGCAGACGTTCTCCTCCCACAACCCACTTGGAAGCTCGAATGACCACTTCCATTGCCATGGTGAAGGCTAGTGGGGAGATGGTACATCCAGCCATTATTCCCACTTCCAAAGATTGCCATGATGTTGTGTATTCTGTTGTTTTGATACAGAATTGCAGATCTTGGAAGTAATTTCTCACCAGGTTTGTGATGGTATTTGAGATGTGGAAGAAGTTGAAGGCTGTCCAGATGAGAGAATGGGGGACGGATCCAAAAGCGTTGGCTAGGTCCAGGAATAAGACGTGCAGGTCTCTTCCTTCCCTTTTGGCAGATTGAATTTGGTGCCATATCATGCTTGTATGTTCCAAGCATCCTGAGAAACCAGGAATGCCGGCCTTCTGCACAGATGTGTCAATCAAGTTGTTTTGCTTTAGGTATGTTGTCATCCTTTTAGCAACAATGCTAAAGAAGACCTTCCCTTCAACATTCAACAGGTTGATCTGCCGGAATTGATCGATGTTTGAGGCATCCTTCTCCTTGGGGATTACTACTCCCCCTGCTCTTCGCCACGCTTTTGGGATGGTTTGCTTTGTCCACATCACCTTCATTTTCCTCCACAGATAGCGTAAGATATTTGGGGAGTTTTTATACAGCCGGTATGGAACTCCATTTGGTCCTGGAGCTGAAGCTGCCCTTGCCTTCCTCACTGCTTCCTCAACCTCCCTCCACCTTGGAGGACAGTCATCCAGCTGGTGTTCTGGTTGAGGAATTGGTGGCATGTCTGGTGGTAGTTCCCTCTGTTCATATCTTTTGCTGTCTGTGTGAGTTGTTTTCAGATGGTCCTCAAACTCCCTCTTTGGCACCTTAAGTGACCCGCTCTTTTCCTTTGTGAAGAGTCCTTTCACAAATCTGAAGGGATCCTTGTAGAAGGATGTTCTCGCTCTTTCCTTCCTCTTGCGTCGAGTCCTGAGGTTTTCAGCTCTCCGCAGTCTTCCCAGGCGTCCCTTCAGGTCTGTTTGCAGGAGGTCGATGCCCACTCTTTCCTCCAATGAGGCTCTCTTCCATTGCTTCCTCAAGTCCCTTCTCTCTTTGACAAGGCGCTGGATTTCTTGCTGCCTTCTGGACTTGGGAGGAGTTGTTGGTGTCATGTCCTTCTTTCCTGTCTCTTTTGTTCCGAACCTTTCTGCTCCATAGAAGTAGATCAGATCGCCCATTTTATCCAGTTTCTTTTCCACTGTTCCTTTGATTCCGTCCAGGATTTTGATCAGGTCTGCATCGATTGTCGCCCACTCTTTCTTGCTGCTGGACTTTGGCCACTTCACATGAGGTCTGTGGCCTTGCATGTTCTTCTCCAAAGAAGGTTGCAAGTGACTTGGTTCCAAGTTCTCTGATGTGCTTGAATTACTTTCAGCCACTGGGGTACTGATGCTCGGTGGACTGTGGGTTAAATCCTGCCGCTGAGCTTCACTCGCCTGACTTGACCTCTCTCTCAGAAGATAATGGTCAATGCGAGGTCCCGGCCTCACTTTCTTCAAGCACTTCATCCGGCCTTGATGTATTCGTAGGCCTCTGATGGATGTTATCTTGGACCAGCCACAGCTACATACTCTGTGCTCCTGTCCTTCAGTTGATGTGCCGATTATCTGGTTCGTCGTCATTTTCATTCCAGGGTCAGTTACCGGGTGGTCAGCCGATGAGTCATCTTCCGCCCCCGCTCTCGCAGACTCTAGGGGTGTTTTTCTCTTTAAACTTTTCGTAGCAATGAGGGGTGGCTTTTGTGCACTTAATTAAGTGACGGAGCCTGCCATCATGGATAGCTAGTCCATGACAGCCCCGTTGGAGTCTTTCCTTCCTGTCAGCTGTCTTTCCAAGCAGTCACATGGTCTTTCCCTTGTTGTCAGCTGCACTTTCACAGCAGTCACTGGATTTCTCCAGCTTATCAGTTGAGCTTATAGGACTAGATATTACAATCCCTTAGATAATCAGCACTTTTTTTTGAATGGGGTAGTGGTAAAAGCTTCACTGGGGTCTTCAGGTGGGCACCCTCCTTCATTGGTGTTTCGTTGACAGGCCCACGACACCTCCGAAGGGCTCAACGGCAACACCTGGCGTCCCATGATCATTTTGCAGCCCAGTTGGGGTCCTTTCTCTTAATCCATAGCCATCTGCTGCTTCGTTCGGCAGCCTCTGACAGTGTTTTGACAGCTTGTCGGAATGCCTGTCCTCGCACTCCCATCCCCTTAAGAAGCTTGGTTGTGGACATGGCAACAAATCCTCTAGAACCAACCTCCACCGGAAGCACCTGGGCACGCCAGCCGCGTTGTTCTGCCTCGGCTGCTATGTCGGAGTACTTCAGTCGTTTACGTTCATATGCTTCACCAACTGCAGCCTCCCATGGTACAGTTAGTTCCACAATGAATACAGACTTCTGGGAGGTTGACCACAAGACCAGGTCCGGCCTGAGGTTAGTTGTAATTATCTCAGGCGGAAAGATTAGTTTCTGGTCCAAGTCCACCTGCATTCTCCAGTCCCGGGCAGTGTCCAGGAGGGTTGCCTCCACTCTTGCAGATGGCTTTGCTGGGAGCTGTCCTGCTCTTACAAAAGAAGTGGTGTTTGAGTGTCTAGGCATTGGGGGAGGGAGGGCATTGTTGGTAGTTCTCCTTCCTTCCAGGGTGATTGCCAGTTGTCTTAGGACCTGGTTGTGTCTCCAGGTGTAGCGCCCTTGGGACAAACTGGTTTTGCAGCCGGTGAGGATGTGCCTCAGTGTTGCGGGGGTTTGGCAAAGCGCACAAGAAGGATCTTCTCCATACCACTGGTTTAGGTTCTTGGGCGTGGGGTATAGATGTAGCAGTACTGTATCTGTATGTCATGTATGTCATGTTATGATGAATTGAAAATGGGGGACCCTGATGTAAACAAGACGAAAGTCTTTCTCTGGTCTCTTCGCTGGACTGAGACGTGACGTGATTTTAATTATAATATGCATGATGTTTTGCTTTGTACAGGCAATAATGAAGAAGTTCCCTGGAAGGAAGGATGTCTCTTTCAGGAAGTTTCAACATAAAAACAAGGGCATTAAACAAAAAACATACAAATCAAATACAAATACAGAAGGCCATTTGTGCAGTGGCAAGAAGCATAATCACATCAGCAATAATTAGGGATGCACCGATATCGATATTTTGATCAAATATTTTTATTTTATTTTCAACATGAAACAAAACATATCACAATACAATAATAATACGTCAAATGTATACTCTCTTTTCTGGACTCTTTTCGTATCACAAACAGTACTGTAATTGCAAATCTGGTATGTCATAAATGTATAGATGGAGCAGTACTGTCTATCTGTATGTCATGTATGTCATATATGTTACGATGAATTGAAAATGGGGGACCCTGATGTAAACAAGACGAAAGTCTTTCTCTGGTCTGCATCCCCTTAACAATTGTATGTATTGAGCTGTACTGTACTGTACCCATTCTGCAATCTGTTAATAAAGTTTTCATTCATTCATTCATTCATCCCCTTAACAATTGTGTGTATTGAGCTGTACTGTATTGTA
This sequence comes from Notolepis coatsorum, assembly GCF_963971535.1. Classification (NCBI taxonomy): domain Eukaryota; kingdom Metazoa; phylum Chordata; class Actinopteri; order Aulopiformes; family Paralepididae; genus Notolepis; species Notolepis coatsorum. Next base: position 107,655,925 of record NC_140176.1, read on the forward strand.
CCCATTCTGCAATCTGTTAATACAGTTTTCAATTAATGTCAAGACGTCCTCTCCATAAAAAAAACGATTGAATTGCTCAGAATTTTTAATTATGTCCCCAATAGGACATAATATTAATATTATTCCCCAGTATGACACAATAAACACAGAATGAATGCCCCCCCCCCCCCCCCCCCATAAAAACATACTGCCAAATTACTTCCACCCTCATCTCCAAAACAGTTGGCGTGAACAAATAATACTAGAGACAGAATGAGTTTTGCTTCTTTTTTTGGTTTTTCTTTTAATCAGTGAATTATATTCCCATCCATATCCCCAACTTTGTGATTTTTACATACTGATCAGACGGAGGCAGAATAGCCTGCACATACATCAATGCATCTCTTGTAAGATATGAATTGCGGCATACATTTTCCCAAACATGGTGCTGTTGGCGTCAAGCACAGGAGGTGAGGGGTGGATTGTCACCACCTGTTTAGCTAGGGCAGAGCGCATGTAGAGGGCATAGAAGAACCAGACGAGGCTGAAGATGCACAGGCCGATGGAGATGTTGATGAACACTTTGCCCATGTCAACCTTCTTCTTCTTCTCCTTGCGGTGCCGCTATATATATCAACAACAATCATTCACAAATAATAGACCGGAACAGGAATGGAAAGGAAACGTCAGTGACGTCACATACTGGATTTACTACATCGCCCTCTGTAGAACACAAATGAGCAAGGGCGCACATAATAATAATAATATATTTAACACCCCCACTCGAACTTAGCTTATTGTGGTACAAAACAAATATATATATATATATTCTCCCTCTTTGGCCTTCAATACAAAATAAACAACAACAACAAAAAAAACATATTGGCACATCCATGCTTTTCTTTCACTCTAACTAAGTGCCAAACAAATACTGAGCAAACTTCTTCAGTTGTAGCTTAGTGGCTGGTTTTGTCATCACATCAGCAATCATGTTGTCAGTAGGACAATATTCCAAACATAACCTCCCACTATTCACAGTTTCTCTTATGAAGTGATATTTTATATCAATATGTTTACATCTTTGCCTGTTTACAGGATTCCTGGCTAGTGCAATAGCTCCTTGGTTATCATCATAAACCTTGGTTTGTGCATACTGACATCCATCAATACCCTTGAGTAGCTGTTGCAAATACATACACTCCTGTATGGCTGATGCTAAGGCCATGTATCCTGCCTCGCAGGTAGAAAGTGCAACTGTTGGTTGTCTAGCTTGTGTAGGTGTGACATTGGATTGGCAACCCCCACACACACCATTGAAATGCTAATTGTTGGGGGACCCTGATGTAAACAAGCAATGCAAAGTAGAACTGTAATATGTACTTTCTCAGTCAGTGCTAAATGCAGTCCTCTTATGCAGCATCACTTTTCACATCAAAACAAAAGTAGAACTGTAATGTGGACTCAGTCAGTCACACTTATTTAACATGATCAAATAATTATTATAATATTTTTTACTTCACTTTGAAATATTATAGTGAAATATTTTGCAATGTTGTCGCATTTATCTTGTTGAAATCCTCCAACAGGCTCTTTTTTGTAAGTTGACTGGTTTGCACACCAATAATACAGTGCAATAATAGAATAGTAGAATAGATAGTAAAATTATGCAATAGAATGGCCAGAGTAAAATAGTGCTACAGTACAATCAACAGCGGGGTGTATTAGAAGGCTATGGTGAAGAGGTACGTTTTTAGCTTATTTCTGAAAATATTAAGAGATCTAGCTTCCCTAATGTCCATAGTGTGTTCCATAACTTTGGTGCATAGTTAGCAAAGGCTGCATCACTGATTTTCTTTAGACTGTGACTCGGAACCTTCAATAGTAGATGATCGCAATGTTTATACTTTGTATATAAGGAGGAGGACCTTGAAATCAATTCTAAATGTTACAGATGATTACTGATGTAAACAGGGGGATCCTGATGTAAACAAGATGAAAGTCTTTCTCTGGTTTGCATCCCCTTAACAATTGTATGTATAATTGTATGTAATTGTATGTATAACATCTGCCAAATTTTTTTATAGTTTTTGATTCGCAGCGGGATCCGGAAGCGCCACTGAACCGTGAGTCGAATCAGTGAATCGGTTCATTGCCGTGAGCGTGAATCGAATCGCTCACTCACTGAAATGATCCGTTGGGCACATCACTGACTGTTGCCTTTGACACACCTCTGATGTGGGAGATGAGGTCAAAGGACATGTCGTGACGCAGTTTGACAAGGGTGATAAATAGCTGATCTATGGGTGAGATTATGGTGCTCCTTGTCTTCTCTGTGTGCAAGAAAGAAAACAAGTGCTGAAGCACTGGCCAGGTAACACCTGTCATCATCTTGCATTTGGTGTCGTTGCTGTCCACAGATGACGCGGTCAAGGAGCTTGACTCGACCTTGGTTCTCTGTTGGTCACCATCCTCCTTGGCTGCATCACTCTCCTTTTTTCACGCCGCTCATGGCGACTGATGTTTGTTGACGTAGATGGTGTAGACTGTGATGTTGAAGGGAATACAGATGGTATGTAGTCTGGGTGTGTTTGCTCCTGAATGAATGAATGAAAACGTTATTAACAGATTGCAGAATGGGTACAATACAGTACGGCTCAATACACACAATTGTTAAGGGGATGCAGACCAGAGAAAGACTTTCGTCTTGTTTACATCAGGGTCCCCCATGCGAGTTCTCTCTCTCTCTCTTGGATCAAATAACAAACTCAGCAAGGCCAACGGCTTCTCTGTTACAGTGGGTGACAATATTGTCACAAGGAAAGATTAAATTACCTACCTGGGTTCCATCCTAGAGGCAAATCTTTCCTGTGACAAAATGGCAACCAATGTAATAAAAAAAAGTCAACCAACGAACAAGATTCTTGTACCGGATCTCCTCTCTGGTAAACAAGAATACCCTGAAGACTCTGGCAGGAGCACTCATTCAAGGGTACTACGACTATGCTTGCACCTCATGGTACCAAAGCACCTCAAAAGCGCTAAAAACTAAATTACAAACATCACAAAACAAACTGGTCAGACTACTGCTTGACCTTACTCCTAGAACCCACCTCACCCCTGCCCACTTTGACTACCTAGGATGGCTTAGAGTAGACGACAGAGTACAGCAACTTGCAATGGGCCTGGTCTACAAGATACTGTACACTACACCACTAAGATACCCATGTACATGTCGAAATACTTCCCAAAGGTCAGTGAATACCACGACCACAACACCAGAGGGAGTTCCACAAATCATGTTCAACCCAGATTCGGCTCAAACAAGGGACTAAACACGTTTCGCAATTATTAAAATGATAATACTTTTATTAATATTAATTAGGCTACTGCTGGCCATTCATCAAGCGAGACATTGCTGATTGTTTATGTATTTTATAAGACAAGACTACAGCAGCCGTGTATCTTGGATGTAATGATTGATTGATTGATTGATTGATTGATTGATTGATTGATTGATTGATTGATTGAAAGAAAATTAACAGATTGCAGAATGGGTACAATACAGTACAGCTCAATAAACACAATTGTTAAAGGGATGCAGACCAGAGAAAGACTTTCGTCTTGTTTACATCAGGGTCCCCCATTTTCAATTCATCATAACATGACATACATGACATACAGATACAGTACTGCTACATCTATACATTTATGACATACCAGATTTACAAATACAGTACTGTTTGTGATACAAAAAGAGTCTAAAAAAGAGAGTATATGATAACGTTAGCACACTGTCGATGGCTCATTGATTTAACTGTAGCTACTGTACAGTAGCAAGCCAAGTTACTATGGGGGACCCTGATGTAAACAAGACGAAAGTCTTTCTCTGGTCTGCATCCCCTTAACAATATTGAGCTGTACTGTATTGTACCCATTCTGCAATCTGTTAAATAAAGTTTTCATTCATTCGTTCATTCACTTACCGATCTTTGTGCACCTTCTTAGTTCAAGTGTCGAACGAAGTTGGACGTTGCATGATTGCATCTCCATCTGTGATCCTCGAACCGCACGTTTTGCATACTGCGATTCGTTTTTTGTTTATCACCGCATAGTTTTTATAACGAAACGCAACAATCCTGGGTAGCATTTTACATTTCGCCGTTCGGAATGAGTGAACTCAGCTCTAACATTACTTCCTGACTATGCATCGCTCGTGCTATCGCGCAATGTGATTGGTTGTTTCAAAGTGCCCTACTGTAAAATATGCCCTACTTTGTTTACTTGTTTATTGCACAATGTCGCTCTATTGGTTGGATTCTTATTATATATTATTACTATTGTATTATGCACATCGTTGCGGGCAATTTCATTTTATAAATAAAAAAATATATATATATATTAGACCCGCTGGGATCCAAACCCCGGGCGTCGGCTTGAAAGGAATGGGCATTATCCACTAGACCACGGTACTAGACAAAAAATATCCATTATATATCCCTTATATGAATCTCCACTAGCAATCGACAGGTTTTAACTGGTTAATTATTTTATTCAGCAACATTGCTTTAGACATATGGTATGGTATTTATTTTAGACAACAAAACATATACAGATCGTTATACAGTATACTGTGTAGGACGTTGTAGCGTCCGTCTAATGACTTTGCGCCTCCTGGCGGCATAAAATAGAACAGCAGCCTGGGTTCCTAATTCATTTCACTGACATGATATAACCGTGCGCACGTCGCGGCAAAGCACCCAGGAATACTAAAAGCTTCATCTGTACGTACGACAAGCCTATGCCGCGTGGAAGAATACAACTGGTCAGGAGGCAGGACTTGACCCTATGCATGAAGCCACGTTAAGAGCCAAGATTGAAAACGGCCTCCCCCTAGAGGTAAGACAGAAATTGGCCGAGGTGGTGTCATTGTCAAGTATGGCAGTGAACTTATATATTGATCAAGTGGACCATTACGTTGAACTGTATCGGAAAAAAGAGCAAAGGGCAAAGGAGAAGGATATGGATCAACAACGTAAGATCATGTATCAACAGCCAACCGATGCAGGGAAGGTAGTGGAATACCTTCAAGCCTTAGTCCAGGCCCCACAACCAAGAGGTGGGACAGGCTATGAAGGGGAACCACAGGAACAAAGACGGGCTCAAGCGGGAACACAAGGGGGTCATGCGCCGGAACAACAACAAAGGTCAAGAGGAGCAATCGGGTGGCAACCACAAGGAAGAGGTGGAGGCAGAGGCCGGAATCCGAATGGATACGCGGTGCGGCGGCTGGAGTGTTGGCCGTGCGGGGAGACTGGTCATCTCGCACGGGACTGTGGACAGGACTATCAAGTCAGAGGGGGAGACCGGGGAAGAAATTGGCAAGGCCAAGGCCAACCCCGAGTTCAAGACCCTAGTGAGAACATTGGCCCGGTAAATCCAGCAAGAGGGCCAGATGAACCACTATGAAGAGGCCCAGAGAGTCCAATGGGGAGGTGTCAGCTGTCAGTGTCGTCTTTGAGGGAGGAGCCTATTGTGTGCGTAACGGTGAATGACAAATCTGTCGAGATGATGGCAGACACCGGTGCGGCCTACACGGTAGTACAACCCCAAGACGCGACGCACCTAACCATGTCCGGTCGATACGTACGGACAATTGGATTTGAGGGAGTAAACCAGCTGACGGCTGTTACCGATCCTGTGACTCTGAGATATCAAGGCAGGGAAGCGACTCTCCCTGTGCTGGTCTCGGAAAGCACACCTATTAACTTACTTGGCCGAGATGGGCTGGGGTTACTGGGGATGGACATTAAATGTACTGCGGATGGTTGCGTGATAGCCGAACGAGAAGACCAGTACTATCAGATGGTACAACGAATCGACAGTCAACCACCAGAGATTTATTGTCTAGGGGGACTGGACCAAGAGCTGCTTGGTCCAGCCTTGCAATGGGAGAAATTTATCACTGCCAATATGCCTGAAGCAAGTGATCCAAAGACCCCCTATCATTGCACTCTGCAGTATCATAAAGATGCAGACTCGTCACAGACTAAGGAGTGGCTGAGGGTGCAACCTGACAAAGTACAGCTGAATGCTACCAATATCATATTGGGGCCACAGGGAGCAGCGCTACGTATTGCACGGAGCGACTATCTGCATAAAGAGCACGGCATTATGGACAGTGTTCCCCATGTGACTTTGAAGGTAATCTGCTCATGTGATCAACAGCACATAGGTGAAATGATGAAAAAAGCAGAAGGGATGGAATTTGAACAGATGAAAGAAAACAAACGGATCTGGATAAGCCCTGATAAAAGGTTTATTAAGATCATGGTCCAAGGCACAGGGATGGGTCGTCCCCAAACTGTGCAATTATCCCAAGAGACACTGGGAGAACTCCCTAATGCATCAAGCCTCCAAGAGGACATGATGGAGGCGGTGCCTGAGACGCTGTGGGCAAAAAACAGCACTGACATTGGACTAATCAAGTCCGGTCAACCTGTGAAGGTGGAGCTTAGACCTGGGGCCACCCTGCCTTGGAAAAAACAGTATCCATTGAAGGAGAAAGCGGTGGCTGGAATCGAGCCACAAATTAAAGGACTTTTAGCTGCAGGAGTCCTACGGAAAACAACTAATCCCCGGAGCAACACGCCGTTGCTACCCGTGGAGAAGCCTGATACCTCTTACCGGCTGGTGCATGATTTAAGAGCTATCAACGAGGTGTTACTTGACTATCCATCAGATGTCCCCGACCCCCATGTGCTATTGACATTTATCCCGTCGAAAGCTGAATACTTTACGGTTATAGATTTGTGTAGTGCATATTTTAGTGTGCCCTTGAGCGAGGAGTGCCAGCATTTTTTTGGTTTTAATTATAAGGATGAATATTATGAGTATACTAGGATCCCGCAGGGGCTAAAGCATTCGCCACACATATTCAACAAAATCCTAAGGGAGGATTTAGAGGGGTTGGATAAGGTCATGACCTCTAGGGTCATTCAGTACATGGATGATCTGATACTGTGCGCGGACGATCAGACAACATGTCATCGCGATTCCGTGAAACTGTTGCAGCTGTTGGCGGAAAACGGCCATAAAGTGTCGTTGAAGAAGTTGCAATATTGTAAACCTAAAGTGATCTATTTAGGACAAACAATTTCACAGGGCCATCGGGCTATTTCAGAAGAACATTTGGTGGCCATAAAGACGGCGCCCAAACCTGTGACGGTACGACAGCTAATGGGATTTCTGGGTATAATGGGGTACAGCTCTCCATGGGTCGAGAACTATACGGAAATAGTGAAACCATTGAGAGAGATGATGAAAGAAGCGGGCGTTGATAAACTGAGTAGTAAAGTGGTATGGACCGAGGATGGCTCACGGGCATTCGAAACAATCAAGTCCCGACTGTTAGAGGCGCCGGCCCTGGCTTTGCCTAACTATACCAAGAAATTCATACTCTACGTCTCTTCTTCTCAAGATCAGAAGCAGGCGTGCGCGGTGTTGGCCCAGAACACAGGGGTGGGGGCGCGACCGCAGCCGATGGCGTACTACTCAATTGCCTACTCGGAAGTAGAGATGGGGATGGCTCCATGCTACCGAGAAATGGCTGGAGTGTATACGATGTACGAAAAAGCCGCAAGTATTATGATGGGATATCCAGTGGATATCATGGTGAGGCATGACTTAAAGAGTCTGTTGGAGTCCGGTAAATATGCACTAACGATGCCTCGCATTAAACACTACTACAGACTTTTGGAACAGGAAGACGTGACGCTGGTCAGGTGTTCCATAACGAACCCGGCAGCTGACATCCCTACGCCTGAGGATGGAGAACCCCACGACTGTATAGTCGAAGCCGAGAGGTACTCTAAACTCAGAGCAGACTTGCAGGCGTTTCCATTTAGCAGTCCAGATCTGGAATTATGGACTGACGGCTCTTGCTATCGAGTTGGCGAGGGACTAAAAGCAGGCTACTCCGTGGTAAGGTCACAGGGCGAAGGGTTTGTGGTGGAAAAAGCCGAAGCATTATCACAACCTTGTTCAGCCCAATTAGCAGAATTGGTCGCACTGACGGAAGCATGTAACATGGCAGAGGGCAGAACTGTAAATATTCATACAGATTCGGCCTATGCGCACGGCACCGCATTTTTATTTGGCACAGTGTGGAAAGGGCGAGGTTTTAAGAAAGCTGATGGAAGCGCCATAAAACATTGTAGTCAGATTAAACGGTTGTTAGAAGCAATTATGAAACCAAAGCAGATTGCGATAATCAAGTGTGCTGCCCACCAGTCTGACGAGTCAAAAATAACTCGAGGAAACAAAAGAGCAGACGAAGCTGCCAAGGAAGTGACAGGTGCCGACAGAGCAGGTAAGGTGTTGGTTATCACACACGGAGTTGAGTTAGAGGACAAGATAACCTACAAAGATGTTTTGACTTTCCAGGAGGAGGCTAGTCAGGTAGAACGGAACCTCTGGATAACCAGGGGAGCTTGTCAGGATGATTCAGGTTTGTGGCGCGACGTCAATGGATTTGTGGTGGCTCCTGCGGGCCTGGTCGGACTGCTGATCCACACGGCTCACGACTTTTGCCATGCGCATAGAGGAGAGGTAAGGAGAAAAATCAGAGAATATGGCTTTTGGGCGCCAGATTTGAACAGTCAAATTGATCATGTGCTAAAGAGATGTGTAATATGTTTGAAAAACAATATACGTAAGGGGATTAGTGTGTCACCAGGACATATCCCCACGCCCAATGGCCCAATGCGAGACCTTGTAATTGATTACATTGACATGATTAAGCCCATTAATCAGAAGAGATATATTCTTGTCGTTGTCTGTCGTTTTTCAAGGTGGGTGGAGGCGTGCGCCACCCGGCACAAGGATGCAGCATCGGTGGCTAAGTTCCTATGCCAAGAGGTATGTCCCCGTTTTGGGCTAATGGACAGAATCTCCTCGGACAATGGAAAAGAGTTTGTCGACAAAACTGTACGTTTAATACTCCAACATTTAGGTATAAAACAGCGATTGGGGGCCGTTTATCATCCGCAGAGCCAGGGGATGGTGAAACGCATGAACGGGACGCTAAAAAACAAGCTGGTAAAGATCTGTCAACACACAGGATTGAATTGGTTGAACGCTCTCCCGTTAGCATTGATGGCATGCCGGTCAAGCGAGGTTCGCGGACTGCGTCTGACACCGCACAAAATGATGTTAGGTCGCTGCATGGTAGTACCAGGTTTGCGTGCGACAGGCAAAGGTCCGAGTTTGGACACCCTGGACAACGATATGCGTGAATACGTAAAATACATGTCAAAGATACACAGAAATATTCTGGATCATGTCTCCAGTAGACAGGAGCATGAAACTGGGGAGGAGGTGAATAGGCAGACTACACCTCAAATCATACCAGGCGACTACGTTTATGTTAAAGTATTTAGACGCAAGTGGTTTGGCGCGAGACGAGAAGGGCCATACAAAGTCGTTCGAGCCACCGAGAGGGCTTTACAAATCCAAGGATCGCCTATGTGGTTTCACGTTACTCATTGTGTAAAAGCAATCGATACGGACCAAGAATGGGAACCTGAACCACGAGACCTTGACGATGAAACCGGGGCGTCGCAACCGTTACATGAAGGCGAAGTGGAAGCGGTGGAGGATGAAATTGGGGTGGCGCTAACCCCAAACGATGGGGAGGATGCGAATGATTATGGCGAGCCAGACCGAGGGGACCACGATTGGCCACGAGTAGAAGATGAGGGTTTTTTACAGGAACCAGACAGAGGAGAAGATTATGAATTGGAACATAATAATTTCTCCTCTGTGGATTTGGAGAAGGTACCAGAAGAACCGGAGGAACCAGTGCTTAGCACAAGCCCGGAACGAGATACTCGACCAAAACGAGTCATCCAGAAGCCTCAACGGTATACATAGGCAAAAGAAGGGATAGTGTAACTGATAGGCCTTGGAGAGGGCGTGTATATATTCATTTTTCATTTTTCATTAGCTGAGCTCTCTCCTTTTTTAGAAATGTTTAGATAGTAAATGCAATGAAAAGTATTTTCTTTCAGAGTGGATTGCACAAAATAGACACGTTTGGTTAAAAAAACACATAAGTATAGTCTAAACCTGGTAATTGGTACGATCATCTTTTTGCATAAAGGGACGGACCTAGACTGAAGTGAAATTGATATAACTGATACATTGTGTATAACCTGCAAATGATTGGAAATTGTTAAACGGTGTGAGTGAATAGAGAACTGTGTAAACATAAATGAATTCATAGTCGGTCAGTGGAAAAGGGAGCTAATGTGGGTGTTGAAAGAAATTGATACTAACCAATATGAAAAATGAGTTAGAAGGATTCTGGAAATATTTGATTCTTAGGTGATTTGGCTAAACAGTAAGGTTAAGGTAATTGTAAACAGTTTGATTGAGAAAATACTAACAAGTATATTGGGGATCATTAATCCCCAAACCGGGGAAACTGTGGTAGTTTTATCAACCAATCTGTGTAAAAATGTACCAGCCTGCACAGAATGGCGAAAATGGGACAGGTAATTTGCACCAACATAATGCACACTACAGATTAGAAAATTCAAAGACAATTCAACCAGAACCAGTTGGCCGTCTCATCTCCTGAGGAGGTGATGAGATAAGCAGCTGCGTGGTTTTAGCATTTTCCTAAATTCAACCAGAGACAGTGGCCGTCTCATCTCCTGAGGAGGTGATGAGATAAGCAGCTGCGTGGTTTACAGTTTTAAGATCAAAGAACCCCCAGTAGACATCTAGCCTGTGAGTTTGAATACACAGGATATACTCAGGAAGGCCTTAGGGTTCACAAGGGGGGGAGGGATAGATTGCCAAGGGTGGCGATGACTATCCCCCCCCCCCCCATGGTGACCAAAAGGAACCACGTAAATAACCTACATCAAAGGGTTCCCCTTTTGCCCCGTTGGGGTTATTGAAACTGTTGGAAAAACGCCCACTAATAAATTCAGTTCTGACGTCACTGTAGTGGACTAGCCTATTGACAGCCAGAGCTATTGTTTCTCCAATCAGGAAGCTCGGTACGAATCAGACGGATACGCCCGCTTGACGTAAAATTAGGGGCGGAGTCTAGATTTGAATATGGCCGGCTCCACGGAGAAATCAGACACACAACCCCACAAACGAGACAACGCTCAACAGCTCACTCTACACACTCCCTTTGACTCAAGGACAAACCGACCGGCGAGAAACACAGAGAGACGGCAATTCCAACTACCATCAGAAGAAGCCGAGACGAGAGATGCTTATAGACAAGCTTTTTAGGTTATATTGAATATTTAGTCTGAATTCTACAATCCTCCGGCATATTGGATGCATCTCGTAGTTTCATTGCATTTATTCTTTTGTAATATCTGTTGAAATCCTTTTCATTAAACACGGATTCTTCAAAGATCGATCTGCTCGGAACTCGTTTTCTTCAACCGCCGCGCCGTTTCCTCTGTTGGTAACGAGCAGAAACCATTACCTGGTTTACTGCATTTGTAGATATAGTACTTCAAGGGCTTTTTAAGGTTTAACACAACGCAGAGCAGGTAGATAGATAGATTAAGCTAGGAAGTTACTACAAGGGTTAGCAATAAAAACAGAATAAAATCAAGATAAATACATTAGAATAAAAACACAACAAAAGCACATAGACATAGTAGGGATACAGGTCACAATACAGTCATGGACACAAGGACAGAGCACATCATGACATATTAAGAGACCCAGACATAGACAGACGCACCATATCCACACACACACACACATACAGACACCTCAGTGTTGACAGTTCTGGTTTTTAATGAGCCATTCCCTAACCCTGCACTTGAATGAATGGTATGATGTGGACACTCTAATTGTTTGAGGAATTGAGTTCCATTGGTGGGATGCTCTGTATGAGAAGACGGCCTGGCCAAATACACTTTTTTTGAAAGGGATTGTACAGTCCCCCCTTTGCCGCACCTCTAGTGTTCCTGGTTGAGGCAGACTTGAGGTTGATGAAACCGGACAAAGGAGGAGGAGCCAATCCACACTTTATTTTAAAAACTAGACAGACGTTTTGATATAGGGTCAGGTTTTCCCAACTGAGTAGATTATATTTTTTTAGAATGTGACAATGATGGTACCTGAATGGTTTCTTGTCTAGAATTTTTATTGCTTGTTTGTAAAGTGATTGAAGTGGTTTCAGAATGGTATAATGTGAATTGGACCAGGTTATCAAACATTATTACATGGCGTTTTCACATTCGCCGAAATGCTTGCTTGTGATTGGTCAATAGCCCACCGACAGCGGTCATTATTTTTCAATAATGACCGCTGTGGGACAATAATGACCGCTGTGCGCAGCTGTTCGCAATCAAGCCCACTGACACACACTGTTTCAGTGCAATTAGACACTGCCGGTGTTCTGCTGCCGGCGATGACAGGGGGCGGAGCGACGAGCGGAGCCAGAACGCAGCCAGAACCAGTGTTGCGAGTCGATGTAAAATGAATTAGGTATATTGTTAGTAAGTTAGCCATGTAATAAGCGGGATAATGTATAGCTATACTCGGTCATTGTCGCAAAATAATTGACCTTCACTGACGTTTAAAACACCTCGCCGAAGCGGCTCGGTATTTTAAACTCTGTGTCGGTCAATTATTTTGCGACAATGACCTCGTAGCTATACATTATCCCTTACGTATGTGACGTGGGAAAGAACCATTGAATGAAAATATAGCTTTGCTGCCTCTGTTAAAAAAAGTTTCTTATGTACCTGAAGTTTGATAGGCTGAACTTTACCTTATTGCAGACTTTTTTTATGTGATTTTTTAAGCTAAGGTTTGGGTCTATGTGTAATCCTAAGTACTTATATTCTGATACTACCTGTAATTTCTGACCGGAGATGAAGATATCCTGCTCTGCAACTTCTCTGTGGCCCTTGGAGAAGAACATCGATTCTTGTACCGGATCTCCTCCCTGGTAAACAAGAATACCCTGAAGACTCTGGCAGGAGCACTCATTCAAGGGTACTACGACTATGCTTGCACCTCATGGTACCAAAGCACCTCAAAGGCACTAAAAACCAAATTACAAACATCTCAAAACAAACTAGTCAGACTACTGCTTGACCTGACTCCTAGAACCCACCTCACCCCTGCACACTTTGCCAACCTAGGATGGCTTAGAGTAGACGGCAGAGTACAGCAACTTGCAATGGGCCTGGTCTACAAGATACACTACACGACCAAGGTACCCATGTACATGTCAAAATACTTCCCAAAGGTCAGTGAATACCACGATCACAACACCAGAGGGAGCTCCACAAATCATGTAAAACCCAGATTCGGCTCAAACAAGGGACTAAACACGTTTCGCAATTATGCCACAACAATGTGGAACGCCCTACCCAAAGCTGTAAAGGAATGTGAATCACTACCCACCTTCAAAAACACTCTCAAAGAACACCTACGGGAGACTGCAATTCAAAACTGGCCCCTACAAATGTCCTAACCCAGTTGTACAATAAAGACCAAGCATGGCTTTGTCAGTATTCCAATGTACAGCCCCACCCAACCCCACCCCACCTACCCAACCTCCTCCAATGTACAGTTTCTATGTCAAATGTATGTCAGTATTCCAATGTACAGTGTCCCCCCCCCCTACCCAACCCCCCCCCCCCCCCCCCACCTCCAATGTACAGCCCCACCCCACCTACCCAACCTCCCTCAATGCATATATATACACTCTTTTTCTGGATTTTTTTAGTATCACAAACAGTACTGTATTTGAAAATCTGGTATGTCATAAATGTATAGATAGCAGTACTGTCTATCTGTATGTCGTGTGTGTCATATGATGAATTGAAAATGGGGGACCCTGATGGAAACAAGACGAAAGTCTTTCTCAGGTCTGCATCCTCTTAACAATTGTATGTATTGAGCTGTACTGTACTGTACCCATTCTGCAATCTGTTAATAAACTTTTCAATCAATCAATTCAATCAAACACATACAAACAGTCTTAGAGACATTCAATTGTAAACAGCTGTTCTTAAGCCAGGATGTGACATTCACCATGACATTAGACAATTTTGTTGCAACCTCTTCTGTGGTTTTACCGTGTGTAAAGATCACCGTATCATCAGCATACATCAGTACATCACATTGGCTGGCCACACACAGAAGGCAAATCGTTAATGTACATGCTGAACAGAATTGTACCCAAGACAGAGCCCTGCGGGACACCAGTTGACATACAGATTTATGATTTTCAATTTTGACAAGTTGGGAACGGAATGAAAGGTATGATTTGAAGAGGTTGAGGAACTCTATGGAGAAGTTGAAATTGACCAGCTTTTGGAGTAGAATAGTATGTGTCAAAAGCTTTCCTTAGATCAAGGAACAAACCCCCCGCAACCCCACCCCTGTCCATTGAAGCCTTGACTGTCTCTAAAAAGAAGCATGTTGCTGTTTCTGTTGAATGGTTAGCCCTGAATCCAAATTGCATTGGGTGCAGTGGGAAGGAGCTGTTATTGAGATGATCAGTGACCTGTTTGGCAATCAGTTTTTCAAACACCAATTTTTTTTAGATTAGATTAGATTAGATACATTTTCGATAAATTTTCTATCAGTTAATTCCCCAAAAGAAAATTATACACAAATGTGGCTGGGGGAACTGATTCACTCAGCATGAATGGACTATAAGTCAATAAAAACAATACACACAAAAAAAAAGAAAAAAAATATATATACAGTATATATATATATTTGTTTCCCATTAATTTAGATTATAATCGATTCTAACATATTCAAATCGATTCAAGGCTTTACTTGTTCTTCACAAGGCTTTAACTACAACAACAAAACAATAATCAGTACCTCAGCATAAGCTGGCAGAATACAATGAATGTGACAAGAAAGGTTAACGGACCGACAGGGGAGTGACAGGGAAGGACAGAATATATAGGGGACTAATCACTAACAAGACACACCTGGACAGACAAACAATGACAACAATATATAACATGACAGGACTGAATAACAACGATACATACAAATACAACACTAAACCAGACCGGGAAACAGAGTGGGCAACACAGATAAGAATACATTAAACACATTGAACAATAAAGACATAAGGAGAATTGACATATGAATTGTGACTAGCAGAGGGACAAGGGAGAGAAGCGGGAACACTCCACTACCACTAGAGGGGGCTGCAGGGCAGGCTTTCTGAGGTGGAGGGGGAGTGTGGCCTGGGTGAACGGAGGGACAACGGGACCAGGCTGGAGAAACGGATCCTGACACTTGTCCTAATAAACTAACCTACACTGTAGCACTCAACACTTTGATGAACATTGTTACTCAGCTGATAGAGTTGTACCCTTCCTGATGACTTGTCGTACAGAACTTGTAAGCCGCTTTGGATAAAAGCGTCAGCTAAATGACTAAATGTAAATGTAAATGAGACATTCCTTTTCTACTGTTGCATAATTCTTCTCGTGCTTCAGGTGCTTCCTGCTAATGAATAGGCTGCTAATGAAAGAGGCAATATCCACGCTACATTGTGGGGAGTTCTTTGAGTGTCTAGAAAAGCGTCATTTATAAATGTAATGAATTATTATTATTATTATTAATGAGACAGTGTGAGGGTAGTGTCTCATAATAGCTGATTTGGCTGTAAGCGTCATCTATTCTCTGTTCTGCAGTCCTTTCTGCTTCTCTTCTCACTAAATCTTCAATTCGAGCCATTTGGGACACACAATAAGAACTGAATTCCTGACCAGTTTCGGGGACGTTCATCTCAGAATGATATATCTGACTTGCATAACTTGGCTGACCTTCAACACGAGTTGACATTTGAAAAGCGATCCGTCTAGATCTTATATAAGCCCGGTGTCCATCTGCGTGGTATAAAATCTGACATTTCAAGCAATGCGAGTATTTGCTGCACAACAACAAGAATAGTTGCCGTAAACTGCCTTTTGATTGGACCACCTCACTTATAATAATAATAATAATAATAATGCAGGACCTGTCGCAGAGGTCTTTAATTGGCATGCAATGACAGTTCGACACTCAATGTTGATGATGCTTAACCCATCCCGTCGTCCTTCCCCCCAAGGGCAGCCGGGAGCAGACGAGGGCGGTGGCATGAGCCACGCCCGGGGACCAGCCAAGTGCTCCTGCCCATCTTCGTCACGGACGTGACAGCGATCTGTTGTTTTGCAATCAGTTGTTTTGCATGTTTTTCCATTGGGTTTATCTTATCGGGGGGGAACCCTTGCGAGCACAGGAAGAACATGCAAACTCCACACAGAAAGGCCCGGGAGATACCCCACCTGGGTAACTGGCATCATGGAAACCTGGTCCCCAAGCGGAAATCGAACCCAGGACCTTCTTGCTGTGAGGCGACAGTGTTAACCACTACACCACCGTGCACCGTGGGCAACAATGTGAATCTGGTCAAGGCGGACAGTCAACCAATAACCATGTCGTGTTTTTCAAAGGGAATGTTTTAAGATAACTGTGGTGCAATTATGTGGCCAATTGTTTTTGTTGACCGATTTCTCTTTAGGTAGGCTACTTGTTCCAGGAGAGCTCTTTGCATGAGCTGAGCCCTCTGGTCGTCCCAACCCTCCTTCTCATGTTGCACGTGTCTGTCTTGTTCCACACTGTACTCTTGTATTATAATGTTGCAAATACAAATTATGATAATAATAATAATAATATGAAAATGAATATGAATGTGAATGTGGATATCAATGTGAATATGAATGTGAATAAGAATATGCATCTGAATATGGATATAGATGTGAATGTGAATGTGCATAGTAATGTGGATATGAATATGCAGGGCCGCCTCAAGGGGTGTGCGAGCAGTGCGGTCGCACAGGGCCTCGCGGGAAGGGGGGCCTCGCAAAAAAATAAAATAAAAAAAAATATTTCTTATTTATTTTAATTTTATTTTTAATTTATATTTTTTGTTATTTTTTTGCGAGGCCCCCCTTCCCGCGAGGCCCTTTTTCATCACAGACCTAAAATCTAGTTTTGCTTATATGCTTATATATTTCACATTAGACACATTTGTAGAATGTGTCTGACTTGTTCCTGCCTCTGCGGCTCTGCAGACTGCAGTGTTCCGGTTTCTGCGGCTCTGCTGCTCTACAGATTTTAGAATAGTGTTTCCGGGCTCTTCCCGGACCCACGAGGTACAGGGATCTATTCAGCGCTATTCAGAGGAGCGAGTGGATGTCTTTTCAAAAGCAGCATGGATCAGAAGAAATTACACCGTGGGCCATAAGCTTGTTATCAATACCAAGTATGATGGTTATGCCAACTTTGCCAAGACGAAGAGGATGTTCGGCAGATGGACTGAAGATGAAAGTTGCTGCATGTTAGAAGAACCTTCAGTCAGGCTAAGCTATGTCGGCTAGTACTAGTAGCAATTTGCTAAGGGCAGGGACACGTAACTAGCATTAGCTAATGCTAGCTAGCGTTAGCTAACACTAGCTAGCGTTAGCTAACGCTAGTTACGCGTCCCTGCCTTTAGTTAATTGCTAAGTTATCGAGTGCTAACGTGTGGCAGATAAACTAGGACTCCCAAGGGACTGGTACTTTTCATCTCCACGGAAAGTCTCCTTCCAACTTTACCATTGATACTGCGTTATGGTGAGTTCATGCAACCTATTCTATTCCCGCCGTGGATCTCTCTCTCTCTCTCTCTCTCTCTCTGGAGCCAAACTGGCCGACTAGCTGTTGTAGTACTAGTAGCTAACGGTGTGTGGCCTGGTGTCAGCACCTGTATTGCTTTTCTCATGTTGTACAGTTTTTCAGTGGTAGCCGCATAGCTTGCTTCTGCGTTAGCTAATGGTTAGCGATAGCCGGGTTGAGCTAACTGTTAGCCAGTTAGCTGTTTAGCTACGACGTTAGCTGCCGGCTGCGCACGTTAGTTTGATGCTATCAGTTAGCCTAGAGTTAGCTGTTAGCTTGTGCTACGACCATTGACATTAGCCGTGAGAATAGCAGGGGGTTCTGGCACTCTGACTACGACATCATCTTTGACAGAAGATGTAGTCGGGCCTGCACCATGACAAGGCTCCGGCCATAGCTTCTTTTTGTCCCGCCAGCGAGAGGCCTTTCGTCAACGTGGAGACCTGTGTTGCGGCCTTTCGCCCTGCGTTCCTTGGTACAGGTAAGATGAATGAAAATGTAATGACATTACCCCACTCTTCCGTCCTTCCCCTCCCGAATGTTTTGTTAATAACGATGTTTTTTTCCAGGCAAAACATGTTACTTCACAACATTTGGAGATACGACATGTGCTGTGTGTGAATTGTCTTGGTCGTTTGTGTAGCTTGGGTAGCGTTGGGCCGTTGGCCAAAGCTGTGTGTGGCCTGGTGTCAGTACCTGGCTAGCCTGATGTCGGCCATTGGCTCCTTGCTGCTTTGTTTTCTCTGGTATAAACCCTCTTCTCTTTGGATTTAAGTGTTGATCTTTGTCCTTTTGGATCTCTCATACATGCTCTCTCTCTAACACACACACACGACAAACACACATGCTCTCTCTCTCTCTCTCTCTCTTTCTAACACACACAGTCTGCCTATGGTGGCCTTTCTCGATGGCTAGGCTGTGCTCGCTGAGTCTGTACCTAGTCAAGGATCTTCAGTCACAGTGCTCAGGTATTCTGCCACTGTGTACTCTCTGTTTAGGGCCAAATAGCATTTCAATTTCTTTCCAATGTGTGTCTCTCTCTCTCTCTCTCTCTCTCTCTCTCTCTCTCTCTGTACACTGTATATTGACTGTAGAACGGGAGCTCTCTCTCGCTCTCTCTCTTGCTATATGTTGACTGTATCATGCCCAGCCTCGGGGGGGGGGGGGGGCTCGCGTTTAAATCTCGCACAGGGCCTCGCATTTCTCCCAGGCGGCCCTGTGAATATGAATATGCATTTCAATGTGAATGTGAATATGTATGAACGTGAATCTGCATGTGAATATGAATGTGAATATGAATATGGATATAAATATAAATGTGAATGTGAATGTGAATATGAACATGCATAAGAATAATAACAGTAGTAGTAATATTTTTTTTTTGATGTGTGGATAATAGACTCCCATGATATAATGTAATCAGTAATACCTTATTATACAATATAGGGATGTCCCGATCGCCTTTTTTTGCTTCCGATCCGATCCCGATCATATGATTTTAAATATCTATCGATCCGATCGTTTCCGATCCGATCTTTCACATTAGTAATCAATTTTGACGCATTTTTGTCAGAAACTGGCAGAGTGAGACAAGCCCATCTGTTGCCTATAATAGGGCGCAAGAGCGGAGGCTTTTGTTATTACATTCACCCTGAGAAATGTGCTTCTGCTTCATATGAGAAATATTAAAAGTTTCAATATATGTTTGCACATTAGTATACATTCAGTGTTCGACTTACGTAATGGTCCATTCTGGTCTGAAACGCCGATGATAATCCTCAGTCACGTAACGTTATCCTCCAGTTGAAAAGTTAGTCTGAAAACTTCGCCTCCAGCCTGCTGCTTCATGAGTTTTTCCTCCACGCGGAATCTCCTCCTTGCAAACATTGCAACTGGCTTGACTCTCTATTTTAAAATGCTTAGTTCCAAACCTCTGACATTAAGTCTAGCTGCTCAAGTCAGTGGATATTAACCGTGTTTCGGGAGCGACGTGTTGTTGTTGTGATGTGGTCGCGACTCGCGTGTAGCGTCTAAATTAAAGGGAATGTTTGTTGCAACGGTGAAAATTAAAGGGGAATGTGTTTGTTGTGGATAATTATTCTGCTCTGTGTGACAATAAATACATTAATGATGATATATTATATGTAATTTAAAACCAAAACTAAGGCCTCCGTATGAGTTTAAGACGTGGACATGGTCATGTTTGTTGAATAAAATTTTTCTTTTTTTGACTGCCGATTTTTATTATTATTTTTTCCCGATCCCCGATACTCTGAAAAGCACGTGATCGACGCCGATTCCGATCACGTGATCGGATCGGGACATCCCTAATACAATATGATCATTTTGTTGTCCATGATAATTATAATTTCAAGGGCCAAAACACACAAATCAGAGACATCAATACCAATTACCTTCTACTACTTACACTGTAGAATTATTATTTTTATAAATGTTTTATCCACTGATATGTACCTTGTATTGTCTATAGATTGTATAGAACGTTGTGTATTTCTTGTTTACAAATCTACAATTTGATTTGATCTTTATTCATCTCAAACAACCATAAACACACAAATTTGTAATAACAAAAAATAACAAACTAAAAGATAAATAAATAAAATAAATACAAATAAAATAAAATATATCTGGAGGCTATAATCAACATAGCTCAAGACAAATCGTTTTGTTCGAGAAAGGACAAAAAGAAGCCAAGCTTATATGGTCCTGCCCCTTCCTTACAATATCATATACATATGTAATAAGTTATTTATCAATATAAACAAATAATATACCTATCCACTACAGCAAAAGATAAATAAATAATTACAAAAAGACTAGTTCACGTTATTTTCAAGCTCCTCTAACTTATACTTATAAGAATTCGTGTTTATATCTGCATTTAAACATTACAATAGTATTACTAGTTTTTATTGCTACATCAAGGCCATTCCAAATGGATACGCCCACAAACTGAGATGCACTTGTTTGAGGAGCCGGGGAAAAATATCATCTCATGTTTTTCTGCACTGAAGCCTTGAAACATGCAGCTTTGCGGGGGTGCAGGCAGTGAGGTGAAGGCACCACTGTGAAGAGAGACATTAATAATAATAATAATAATACACTTTGAAGAAGAATTGCAGCCCAAAGAGCTTCACAGCAGCAAAAAAGTCAGGTATACAAAATCAGCGTAAAAAAAGTAAAGAATTGACCAAAAAATGCAGACGTAAAATGCGCATAAAATAGACAGCAGCAAAACAGACAAAGTCAAGGCAGAGATAATCAAATCACATAGTTTTTCACATAACGATCTAACATCCCAATAGGCCTCTTTGTTTACGGTTTGATTATCACTGATAACATGAAGAGTAACACTGTTAATAACCCACAGCTGTGACTAGAATACTTGTATTCTGGCGGAGATTCCAGGCCAGTCAAAGATGTCACAGGTGGAGGAAAGATGGTGGATACTCAGTCTCAGTATGTCATGACGCCTCAGTCTCACTATGTCATGACACCTCAGTCTCAGTATGTCATGACTCCTCAGTCTCACTATGTCATGACGCCTCAGTCTCAGTATGTCATGACGCCTCAGTCTCAGTCTCAGTGTGTCATGACACCTCGGTCTCAGTATGTCATGATGCCTCAGTCTCAGTATGTCATGACGCCTCAGTCTCACTATGTCATGACACCTCAGTCTCAGTATGTCATGACGCCTCAGTCTCAGTATGTCATGATGCCTCAGTCTCAGTCTCAGTATGTCATGACGCCTCAGTCTCAGTATGTCATGATGCCTCAGTCTCAGTCTCAGTATGTCATGACGCCTCAGTCTCAGTCTCAGTATGTCATGACGCCTCAGTCTCAGTATGTCATGATGCCTCAGTCTCAGTCTCAGTATGTCATAACGCCTCAGTCTCAGTATGTCATGACGCCTCAGTCTCAGTATGTCATGACGCCTCAGTCTCAGTATGTCATGATGCCTCAGTCTCACTATGTCATGACGCCTCAGTCTCACTATGTCATGACGCCTCAGTCTCACTATGTCATGACACCTCAGTCTCACTATGTCATGACGCCTCAGTCTCACTATGTCATGACGCCTCAGTCTCACTATGTCATGACGCCTCAGTCTCAGTATGTCATGACGCCTCAGTCTAAGTATGTCATGATGCCTCAGTCTCAGTACGTCATGACACCTCAGTCTCAGTATGTCATGACGCCTCAGTCTCAGGATGTCATGATGCCTCAGTCTCACTATGTCATGACACCTCAGTCTCACTATGTCATGACACCTCAGTCTCACTATGTCATGACGCCTCAGTCTCACTATGTCATGACACGTCAGTCTCAGTATGTCATGACACGTCAGTCTCACTATGTCATGACACCTCAGTCTCACTATGTCATGACGCCTCAGTCTCACTATGTCATGACGCCTCAGTCTCACTATGTCATGACGTCTCAGTCTCAGTCTCAGTATGTCATGACGCCTCAGTCTCAGTATGTCATGACGCCTCAGTCTCAGGATGTCATGACGCCTCAGTCTCACTATGTCATGACACCTCAGTCTCACTATGTCATGACGCCTCAGTCTCAGTCTCAGTATGTCGTGACGCCTCAGTCTCACTATGTCATGACGCCTCAGTCTCAGTATGTCATGACGCCTCAGTCTCACTATGTCATGATGCCTCAGTCTCACTATGTCATGACGCCTCAGTCTCAGTCTCAGTATGTCGTGACGCCTCAGTCTCACTATGTCATGACGCCTCAGTCTCAGTATGTCATGACGCCTCAGTCTCACTATGTCATGATGCCTCAGTCTCACTATGTCATGACGCCTCAGTCTCACTATGTCATGACGCCTCAGTCTCAGTATGTCATGACGCCTCAGTCTCAGTATGTCATGACGCCTCAGTCTCAGTATGTCATGACGCCTCAGTCTCACTATGTCATGATGCCTCAGTCTCACTATGTCATGACGCCTCAGTCTCACTATGTCATGACGCCTCAGTCTCAGTATGTCATGACACCTCAGTCTCAGTACGTCATGACACCTCAGTCTCAGTATGTCATGACGCCTCAGTCTCAGTATGTCATGATGCCTCAGTCTCAGTATGTCATGACGCCTCAGTCTCACTATGTCATGACGCCTCAGTCTCAGTATGTCATGACGCCTCAGTCTCACTATGTCATGGCGCCTCAGTCTCAGTATGTCATGACGCCTCAGTCTCACTATGTCATGACGCCTCAGTCTCACTATGTCATGACGCACACTGTATTGCTAATCAATAATAGTAATCGGCGTCCCCCGCCGCCCCCATTTCATCCATAGATGCTCTGTAATAATCCGGATGCTACGCAGTTTGTTTTATTTCATTCGTATATATACAGCAGAAATGGTGTTTGATATAACGTGACTAGCCTTTAGCCTATTATCTAGCTCCCCAGAAAAAAGACTAGGCGGAAACTGCGATAAACCTTATATTCACGGCGCTATAAAATGACAACCAACCGATGGATTTTTATTTTCTTTAAGCCATTATGAAGGCACGGTTTATGCACTCAAGTGACAATGAGAATGGACAGATAGCAATACTATAAAGTATATATATAGCTGTTAGAAAGTACATCGGTTTGTTGACAAACCCTGGTCGTCCAGAACCATATTACACTGCAAACCGTGGTCGCCAATGTGTTAAAGTGGTATGTGGTCCAGTTATGCTGCACTGATTAAAGGGTATGTTAAAGTGGTATGTGGTCCAGTTATGCTGCTCTGATGGCGGCTGGTGAATTTTTCTCCAGGGGGGTCGATACCAAAAATTAACATGTACCGAGGTATCACAATGTCACACTGCACACAAACACGCGCGTGCGCACGCATCAGCGAAACCACACACTGAGTAGCCTACTGTGTGCGTCAGAGCGTCGGTGAAACCACAAGCGTATGAATATTTAAGTAGGTACAGTTACAGTACAACTATCACCATTGCCATCAATCAATATATGATCACAGTCCATGCAGCCAGGTTCCTACACAACTCTCTCTCTCTCTCTCTCTCTCTCTCTCTCTCTCTCTCTCTCTCTCTCTCTCTCTCACACAGCATCATGTACGTCATGTGGAATCCCAAGCACTACACAAATTAGAAAAAACTGCAAAGGATCAGACCTAGTATAGAGTATATACCAAAAATAACTTCAGTATGAGTACAGCATATTTAGCATATTGTTAAAAGAGCCAAGGCTGGCTTGCATAGATTAAACATATGACTTACCATCAGAAGAGTTGGAGGGGGCGAGACATTCAGCTGTCCACAAGCCTTAATCCACAAAAAATGATAATAAGTGTTTCATATCCTTTACTCCAGTAACAGTCCATGGGCATGTTGTATCAGTCCCCGTCGTTTTAAAAAGCAGGCATGGAAAGCAAAATAAAGCATTGCTTTCACTACATGCAGTTAGCCAAGACTTCTTACCAAACCAGCTTCTGGAAAACGACCGAATATATTGCCTTCCTATGTCTGTGGCTGGTTGCTGAATGCTGATCTCAGGTTGATCAGGTCCAAGTTCTTTCAATCTGAGTTTTTCTTGCAGTGTCTGTCTTTCAAATGGTGTTGCTTTGATGGATTTAACAGAATTATCCATGGTAGCTAACTATAAATCGAAAATGAAAATACTCCTTGAAACCGAAACCAGGCAAGTCTTTTTTCTATGTCACCTGGTGACGAGTGAACACACAGAGGTGGAGCACAGAGTGCGTGACTGCTTGCTTGGATCGCCAGAAACCGCGCCCCCCCCCCCCCCCCCCCAGCCCCCCCAAGCCCCCCCCCCCCAAGCCCCCCCCCCAGATCATATTTATGACCATTGATAGGCTAAAATGTATTTACTAGATTCATTACATTGGCCGCTTGCGCGCAGTGACGCCTACTCACTGCGATTTGTCTAGCGCCCCGGATTCGGAGGTAGTTTCTAATAGACTGACGTCAATCACAAACGAGGGGGAGGAGATTAGAATAGCATGCAAAAAACAATGATTTATACTTGCTATATTAACGTTATTGTGCATTTTAATAGTAATTATTATTCATTTTAAACATGTTTAGTTTATTTTTAGGGCTTCAAGCCTTCAAAATATCTAAAATAAAAAAAACACAAGTTCTTCTTCTCCTACTCTCATTGCTCTCAACCAGGGGGGCGGCACCCCAGCGCCCCCTATGTGCGGGCCGCCACTGGATGACATCCTATTGAAAGGCCTTTCCCCTGTCCTGATTCTCCTAGATCAGTGGTTCTCAAACTTTTTACACCAAGTACCACCTGAGAACGTAGCTGGCTCTCCAAGTACCACCATATGACGGACGTTAAAATACAGTCTATTCAGCTATGCACAGTTCACGCAGGAGGCAAATGTATTCCTAATACCATTATTTATTGTTAACTTTTGTCAGACACAGCCACAATGTACAAAGGGGTAGCACTAGAACTAGCAAACTCTTCCACACAACTCATACAATGCAAGGGGCATTGAGAACATAATAACTAACATTCTCACATAGCAAGTGAGAAAATTAAGAACAACTGTATTTCTCTCTCTCTCTCTCTCTCTCTCTCTCTCTCTCTCTCTCTCTGAAGCAATGTCCTTCATTCTCTCTCTCTCACACTCTCTCACACACACACACACACCCACACACACACACACAGACACACACACACTCACGCGCGCACGCACGTCGTCCTTGTAGTTGTGTTCTGTCTAAAGTAAGTGTATATTAGTATTCTGTTTTGTCATCTTTTATTTCGTGTGTTCAGTCCGTCTTCTGGTTAGGTTTTGTTTTGTAGTTAGTGCCAGCGCGGCTGTGCCTATTGTTTATGCTTGTATGTACATTTGACGTTGCTAAGTAAAGACTATAAATTGTGACCGTCGACTCCTGCCTCATCTCCCTGCTTACTCTTATCCTGCTGCCTTGGGTTCTACCGCCACCTTACCGTATCGTAACAATGACTCCACCATCACAGAACCCAGTGGAAAGATTAAGGGGGACGATGAAGGTTATCTCCAAGTTGATGGAGGGGGATATGTCAAGGTATTCCCCGGCTAAATGGGTGTTTTTATTCCAGACAATCCAGTCCGCAGTGGACCAGTATCCGGACCAGGAGCCAGAGATGAGGGGGATGGCCGACAGGGCTGCGGTTCTCATGAAGAGGTATTGCATTCCCCCCTCTGATCTGCCTCTTGTTCGTGGTCCTGCAGCTAACCCGGCGTTCCCCGCTAGCCTAGCCCCTACAGTTAGCCAGGCCCATCCGACTAGCATTACCCTCACTGTAAGCCTGGCTCCTGAGGCTGGCCGGGTTTCCTCAGCTAGCAAGCCTCAGAAGGCTAGCAAGCCTAAGAAGGCTATCGTGACAGGAGCTACTAGTCTTTCCCCGACAGCTAGCTTAGCCTCTGCAGCTAACCAAGCATCTACTGTTAGCTTAGCCTCTGCAGCTAGCCAGGCCTCCCAGCTGACACAGCTCCTACAGCTAGCCTAGTCCCTACAGCTAGCCCAGTCCCTACAGCTAGCATTACCCCTACAGCTAGCCTAGCCCCTACAGCTAGCCTAGCCCCTACAGCTAGCTCAGGGCCCACGGTTGGCCTAGCCCCGACAGCTAGCCTAGCCCCTACAGCTAGCCTAGCCCCTACAGCTAGCATTGCCCCGACAGCTAGCCTAGCCCCTACATACAGCTAGCCTAGCCCCTACAGCTAGCCTAGCCCCTACAGCTAGCTTAGGGCCCACGGTTGGCCTAGCCCCCGCAGCTCGCAGGCCTCAGAGTTCTGGCAAGACTCGGAGGGCGGGCGGGGCTAGTGCCGCAGACAAGGCTTCCACAGCTGATCCGGTCATCGCTGCCAGCCTGATTCTGATCGGCGTAGTCCCGGCTGTCACCGCTCCTCCTCCGGCTTCCACGCCCTGCCCAGCCTCTACGCCTGGTGCGGCCTCTACACTGGGTCCAGACTCCTCATCCCCGGATCCTACGCCACGCCTCGCTGCCGAGACCGGTCCGGGGATCGTCGCCGCCGCACCTCCGTTCCGGCTCTCCTGATCCGGTCTCGAGTCCGGCGGCTGGAGGGTCTCCCGTCTGGGATCCTGCTCCGGGGTCCTTACCCTCGGTCCCTGGCTCCAGGCTTCCTGGTCCTGTTTCTCTCCCCGCCTCCCCTCTCCGGGCCTCTGTTCCCTTCCCCGCCCCCCCTCGTCGGGCCTCTGTTCCCGGGTCCTGCCTCCCTCTCCGGTCCTCTGTTCCCATCCCCGCCCCCCCTCTCCGGGCCTCTGTTCCCGTCCCCGCCCCCCCTCTCTGCGCCCGTTTTCCACCCCCCTGGCTGCTATGCCCCTCCTGGGTTTTTTCCTCGGCCTCCCGGCCCCAGTTCTCCGGGTCCTCGCCCTGGGTTTTTCCGGGGTCCCGGCCTCCTGCTTCGCCCGGGGGTCTGGAAGCCCCCCGTTCGGGGGGAGGTACTGTCACACTCCCAGGTCAGATCAAGCTTGGGAGAGTCAACACCACAGACATGATGTGAACAATGGTCTCCTACCACCCTCTAGTGGTCACCCGCAGACGGTGCAGGCCAGCACTGTAAACATGCTGTTGACTAATGTATTGACTATAATTAATAGTATGATTAATGTGGTGTCATGGTGTGTGCAGTTGTTAACTTTACCTCCCCTTGTTTGATGTGGGTTTCCTGTCTGGTTGTATTTTGGTTTATGCTCTTGTGTTCCTGTGGTTTATGTATTGTTTTAAGTCTGGCTTGCCAGCTGTGATCAATTAGTAATTAGTCTTGTTATTTAAGTGTGGGTTGTCCTCACCTGGTTGGTTACCTGTTACCTGTTACCTGTTCCTGTGATGTCTGTGTCAAACGTCGTCCTTGTAGTTGTGCTCTGTCTAAAGTAAGTGTATATTAGTATTCTGTTTTGTCATCTTTTATTTCGTGTGTTCAGTCCGTCCTCTGGTTAGGTTTTGTTTTGTAGTTAGTGCCAGTGCGGCTGTGCCTATTGTTTATGCTTGTATGCAGGGCTGCCTGGGAGAAATGCGAGGCCCTGTGCGAGATTTAAATGCGAGCCCCCCCCCCCCCCCCCCCCAAAAGGTAAAAAAAAAATATATATATATATATATATTATTTTTTATTTTTTTTTCATACAGTCAACATATTCTTAAATAATAGCGCTGCCCGAGGCTGGGCATGATACAGTCAACATATAGCAAGAGAGAGAGCGAGAGAGAGCTCCCGTTCTACAGTCAATATACAGTGTACAGAGAGAGAGAGAGAGAGAGAGAGAGAGAGAGAGAGAGACACATTGGAAAGAAATTGAAATGCTATTTGGCCCTAAACAGAGAGTACACAGTGTACCAGAATACCTAAGCACTGTGACTGAAGATCCTTGACTAGGTACAGACTCAGCGAGCACAGCCTAGCCATCGAGAAAGGCCACCATAGGCAGACTGTGTGTGTTAGAAAGAGAGAGAGAGAGAGAGAGAGCATGTGTGTTTGTCGTGTGTGTGTGTTAGAGAGAGAGCATGTATGAGAGATCCAAAAGGACAAAGATCAACACTTAAATCCAAAGAGAAGAGGGTCTATACTAGAGAAAACAAAGCAGCAAGGAGCCAATGGCCGACATCAGGCTAGCCAGGTACTGACACCAGGCCACACACAGCTTTGGCCAACGGCCCAACGCTACCCAAGCTACACAAACGACCAAGACAATTCACACACAGCACATGTCGTATCTCCAAATGTTGTGAAGTAACATGTTTTGCCTGGAAAAAAACATCGTTATTAACAAAACATTCGGGAGGGGAAGGAAGGAAGAGTGGGGTAATGTCATTACATTTTCATTCATCTTACCTGTACCAAGGAACGCAGGGCGAAAGGCCGCAACACAGGTCTCCACGTTGACGAAAGGCCTCTCGCTGGCGGGACAAAAAGAAGCTATGGCCGGAGCCTTGTCATGGTGCAGGCCCGACTACATCTTCTGTCAAAGATGATGTCGTAGTCAGAGTGCCAGAACCCCCTGCTATTCTCACGGCTAATGTCAATGGTCGTAGCACAAGCTAACAGCTAACTCTAGGCTAACTGATAGCATCAAACTAACGTGTGCAGCCGGCAGCTAACGTCGTAGCTAAACAGCTAACTGGCTAACAGTTAGCTCAACCCGGCTATCGCTAACCATTAGCTAACGCAGAAGCAAGCTATGCGGCTACCACTGAAAAACTGTACAACATGAGAAAAGCAATACAGGTGCTGACACCAGGCCACACACCGTTAGCTACTAGTACTACAACAGCTAGTCGGCCAGTTTGGCTCCAGAGAGAGAGAGAGAGAGAGAGAGAGAGAGAGAGAGATCCACGGCGGGAATAGAATAGGTTGCATGAACTCACCATAACGCAGTATCAATGGTAAAGTTGGAAGGAGACTTTCCGTGGAGATGAAAAGTACCAGTCCCTTGGGAGTCCTAGTTTATCTGCCACACGTTAGCACTCGATAACTTAGCAATTAACTAAAGGCAGGGACGCGTAACTAGCGTTAGCTAACGCTAGCTAGTGTTAGCTAACGCTAGCTAGCATTAGCTAATGCTAGTTACGTGTCCCTGCCCTTAGCAAATTGCTACTAGTACTAGCCGACATAGCTTAGCCTGACTGAAGGTTCTTCTAACATGCAGCAACTTTCATCTTCAGTCCATCTGCCGAACATCCTCTTCGTCTTGGCAAAGTTGGCATAACCATCATACTTGGTATTGATAACAAGCTTATGGCCCACGGTGTAATTTCTTCTGATCCATGCTGCTTTTGAAAAGACATCCACTCGCTCCTCTGAATAGCGCTGAATAGATCCCTGTACCTCGTGGGTCCGGGAAGAGCCCGGAAACACTATTCTAAAATCTGTAGAGCAGCAGAGCCGCAGAAACCGGAACACTGCAGTCTGCAGAGCCGCAGATGGAGGAACAAGTCAGACACATTCTACAAATGTGTCTAATGTGAAATATATAAGCATATAAGCAAAACTAGATTTTAGGTCTGTGATGAAAAAGGGCCTCGCGGGAAGGGGGGCCTCGCGAAAAAAAAAAAAAAAAAAAAAAAAATTATTTTTTTATTTTTTATTTTGCGAGGCCCCCCTTCCCGCGAGGCCCTGTGCGACCGCACTGCTCGCACACCCCCTGAGGTGGCCCTGCTTGTATGTACATTTGACGTTGCTAAGTAAAGACTTTAAATTGTGACAGTCGATTCCTGCCTCATCTCCCTGCTTACTCTTATCCTGCTGCCTTGGGTTCTACTGCCACCTTACCGTATCGTAACAGGAGTGGCTGGCTCTGCGCTGACATGGCTGAGATCATACCTCAATGGCCGCTCCTACCAAGTGTCATGGAGAGGGACCCTGTCGGCCAGCCGCCCCCTGCG
This sequence comes from Notolepis coatsorum, assembly GCF_963971535.1. Classification (NCBI taxonomy): domain Eukaryota; kingdom Metazoa; phylum Chordata; class Actinopteri; order Aulopiformes; family Paralepididae; genus Notolepis; species Notolepis coatsorum. The sequence continues at coordinate 107,686,045 of NC_140176.1, forward strand.
GACGGGTGTCCCCCTAGGACCCCTTTTCTTCTCCCTCTACACTAAATCACTGGGTAACATTATCACTAGGGATGCTCGATATTGGCTTTTTTACCGATACACCGATATTGTCCAACTCTTAATTTCCAATACCGATATCAACCGATATCAACCGATACCGATATATGCAGGGTTTCCCCCCCCAAAAAACGGAATAATTTCAGGTAATTAACATTACATATCTCTTGTTGTGGAACTACCACAACATTATGCATACTTTTGACAATAAATCAAATCAGAATTTGTTCTTACTTGCTTGCCTATTATTTTAGAAATGTACAAAAATTTATTAAAAAAAAATTTAAACCCGATACCGATATTTTCCTATATCACATTTTAATCGGACATCCTTAATTATCACGTCTCATGGCTTCTCGTATCATTGTTATGCCGATTATGCTCAACTCTTCCTCTCCTTCCCTCCCTCAGATATCCACGTCTCTGAGCGGATCTCGGCCTGTCTGTCCGGCAGCGACAACCAGAACCTGCAGATTCCTCCTGAGCAACGTCAGAAGGATCTGCCCCTTCCTGATAAAAGAAGCCACCCAACTCCTCGTCCAATCAACAGTCATCTCCCGCCTCGACTACTGCAACGCACTGCTCGCTGGCCTCCCGGCCACTGCCACCAAACCTCTTCAACTCATTCAGAACGCAGCGGCCCGCCTGATCTCAAACCTACCAAAGTCGGCCCATGTCACCCCACTTCTTAGGGACCTGCACTGGCTCCCCATTGCTGCACGAATCCACTTCAAGGCCCTCGACCTGGCATACCATGTGGCAAAGGGAACCGCTCCCGCCTACCTCCAGTCAATGGTCTCTAACTACACACCCTCAAGACCCCTACGCTCTGCATCTTCTGCCCGCCTCAGACCCACTCCTATGCGAGCTTTGGCAGGGTCATCAAAGAGAAGTCACACTTGTCCTAATAAACTAACCTACACTGTAGCACGCAACACTTTGATGAACATTGTTACTCAGCTGATAGAGTTGTACCCTTCCTGATGACTTGTCGTACAGAACTTGTAAGTCGCTTTGGATAAAAGCGTCAGCTAAATGATGTAATGTAAATATAAATGTAAGTTGACTTCAAATGTGAAAGTACATCATCTTCATACATTTTTGACACAATCCTTTTCTTCAAAGTAACTAGTAACTGATGGTTTCAGATAAATGTAGTGGAGTAAAAGTATAAAGTTCCCTACAATGAAAATACTCTCGTACAAGTACAAGTAGCTAAACATTTTACTTAAGTACAGTGCTTTAGTAAAAGTACTTAGTTACTTTCCGTCACTGGTCTTGACCTTGGCTTGTAGCTTTGTGAGCAACCAGACCATGGTGGACGTGACTCCCTGTTTATTTTGTTTATATTGAGTTTGGAAAAGATCTGACCAAGACCCATGTTCCATGCCTTTTGGATGAAAGATTTCCCAATTTTTTTATTCTACCATAATTGTCTCTCTGTCAATGTCGCACCAAAAACACCTAAATCAAATTCCTTGTATGTGAAAACTACTTAAGTTGGCAATAAAGACCTTTCTGATTCTGATTCTGATTAGCCATTCATTAATTTCCTTGTTCCTTCATATCTATAGTTCTTCTTACTGATGTCCATGTGGTGTTTCTAAGGTGTTAACCCTTTCACTACCACACTATAGATTTGTTCATGTCTATACTCCCACTGCTTGATTTGCCTGCAGGATGGGCCAGCTAAACAGCTACAACTGTGTTTCTCCCACACACAGTGATGTAGCACTTTCAGATTGTCACAAATATAAAGTGCGTTACAAATTAAATTTATTATTATTATTATTATTATTATTATTATTATTATTATTATTATTATTATTATTATTATTATTATTATTATTATTATTATTATTATTATTATTATTATTATTATTATTATTATTATTATTATTACGTCCAGTAGCTCTGATCAATAACAACCATAGTGTCTTCATCCACAGTACTTATACACCTGTACATAACCCATTATAATTCTGTATGATAGCATGTACAATAATGCTGTATATACCGTATATAGTATAGTATATATATATATATATTATTGCCATATATATATCCATCCACCTGTCTGTACATACCTGCACATAATACTTTTACATAGATACTATATCTATAACTGTACATATCCCCTACCTACTCTTACTAGTTACGCTGCTGGTCAGTGTGACTTACTACCATAGTGTCTTTATACCTGTATCACTGTACATATTGGTACAACTGATTAGCAGTAGTACACTACACCTAGTTGGAGAACCCCCCCCCTTGACTCGAGGAAAGACAACGATGAGAAGAAAGCTCATTATCTGGAAAACCAAATGCAGCCCTGGACCCGGTTTTGCCAAAGATACTGTAGGAACGTCTGGGATTTCTCTGGATCAACTTCCAAAAGGGCTGAGCAGATCGACTTTGATGTCGTGAAATCACCCTTTATCTCACCTTTATCAGCATGATGTCATCCGCATAGGTGGTTGCTTTTGCTGAATGATGGAGGTATAAAGGGCTTTCTCTCTGCAGCCACACGCTGGGTGGCTTCCTGTTCCTTCGGAGAGAGTGAGCCCCGAGCACCGCGGCCACATCAGAGATAACGACACGCATCGCCTCACACACACGCTTCCACACCAGGGGGGATCTCTCTGTCATTGTGACAGTTGTGTGTGTGTTCATGTGTGCGGAGAGATCAGTGTTCAGATCAGTGTTCCACATGAAGCAGTCGAGTGCATCGACTCGTCCACTCACACGTGGCTAAGATTGTGATAATATCCACCCTCAATGGCTATAGGCCCCCATAAATTATGGAGCGACATCGGCTCAGGAGGTAGAGCAGTTGTCTGGTAATCCGGAGGTTCCTGGTTTCAATTCCCGCTCCTCCCGGGCAGCGTGTCGAAGTGTCCTTGAGCGAGACACTTAACCTCTAATTGCTCCCGATGAGCAGGTTGGCACCTTGCATGGTCGCCTTCGCCGTCTGTGTGTAATTGAGTGAGTGAATGGGTCAAATGTGAGGTACAAATTGTAAAGCGCTTTGGATAAAAGCATATAAATGCAGCCATTTACGTTCACAGTGGCCATTTTGGTACGTCATCGCATGGTAGACACAGGTGTAATTAATCACATTAATTAACAGCGCCAGAGCTTTTGTGCATGCTGTCTCACTGGAATGGCTGTGACACACCGAGGTGGATCAGGACCATAATTAATGTCGTTAATTACACCCGTGTTTACCCTGCGATGAACATGTCAAGAGTGCCTACGGGTGGGCGCTCAAGTAGCACACCACGTACTGCGCTGCGTCTTTCCCCATCTATCTCCCATTCTTCCTCTCTTTCTCTCTACCGGACTGCCCGGTAGTAAAAAGCCAACCTACCAAAAACATAATAATAAAAAAAAATAGTGCCTACGGTTAGCTTGGACAAAGTAAATGTGTAAATAGCTGCATTTATATAGCGCTTTTATCTAAAGTGCCTTACAATTTGTGGAAAATGTCCTCTCTACAGCTCATGAATCAGGAGCTCAGAAACGAAAGAAAATACGTCAGCATTGCAAGAGGAAAATAATAAAAAGAGGTCGACAGCTAGTCACCAAGTATTTTCACAAGAAAGGTATTTATTCACAGAACTTGTTTTGAAGCCCATAACAGCTTGGCCAACATTTTGTGGCTGACGTTAGATACCTGTTGCTATCAAAAAGTAGATGAGTGTATTTGTATCCAGCAGCTATGCCCTTTTGCTATGGCTAGCTAACCTAACCTGTATAATGTTACATGCTAATCACATCTGCTCTAATGCACAGAGATGCGGCTTCAGGATCAGTACTCCCTCAGGCCAGCTCCCAGTTGAAGGAGAGGGAGGTAGGGCTTGGGGTTAACACACAGATTTTAAATATGCTTACCATGCATTGAATACAACTTTAGGTAATATTCACATTTAGTTACTCTAGTTCTTCCAGTAATTGCAATACCATTGACCACTGGCACATTAAATTGAGGTTGTTACAGTAGCTATAGCTAGATTTGAGCAATTGGAAAAGATCTATACAAATTATTATTATTATAACAATTAAGAGTTAGGTCGAGCTGTACTGTGTTACTATTACTATAGTTTATTACTGTTACTATTATTACTATTATAGGGCATTTTATAAATTATGTACACTATGGATACTCTAGAGCCAGGGCCCTCGAGCAAGGCAGCCAACGAGGAGAGCAGAGGTGAAGAGGCAGAAGTACCAGGACAAGAAGAAGTTGAGGACCATGAAAGCAGCACAGATGAGGAGGAAGCAGCTACGGACAGTCAATGTCAGGGACAACGTGAGGCTCCGACACAGGATTCCACAGATACTGAGCCACCTGTAGTGGTGTCTGAGGTAGAATTGAATTGAATTGAAAACCTTTATTTATCCCAGAGGGGAGATTCAGATGTCCATTACAGCAGTGGTTCTCAACTGGTCTAGCCTCGGGACCCAACATTTTCCTTAGTCATTAAGTCGCGACCCAAAATTTTGAACCACTATGATTTATGTAAAAAAAAATATTTGCAGTAATACGCAATCTTTCAAAACATGAAATAAACACAAAAAAGTGCAACAAAAGTGCAACTATTGCTAAAAACCCAATGAAATAAAAGAATAATAAATATTATGCTTCTTAGCAGATTTCTTAGCTTAACATAACAGACCTAAATTTGGGGGAACTAATGGAATAACTGAGTTTGCAACAAAAGTGCAACTAGGGCTAAAACCCAATGAAATAAAATAATAATAAATAATATGATTCTTAGCAGATTTCTTAGCTTAACATAACAGACCTAAGTTTGGGGGAACTAATGGGATAACTGGGGTTGCAACAAAAGTGCAACTAGGGCTAAAAACCCAATGAAATTAAATAATAATAATAATAAATAATTATGCTTCTTAGCAGACTTCTTAGCTTAACATGCAGGGGACTAATGGGATAACTGGGGATGATGTTTGCTCCTGACAAGAATCTCAAAGTCTGGGGTGATTGTAGACAAAGCAACTCTGAGGTCATGCTCAATGTCCAATCTGTTCCTCCGCTTTGTCTTCAGCTGGACCAGAGCTGAGAAGCCACTTTCACAAAGATAGGTAGTTTCTTTCACACACATCCGCGACCCACTCAAAACGGCCCCGCGACCCACTTTTGGGTCGCGACCCACCAGTTGAGAAACACTGCATTACAGCATAACAGAAATTTAAAAACAGTTAGTGGAAACAGTTAATACATAACATACACTTATTACTATGTGTTAAAAACAAGATGGACAAATACATAGGGATAAAAAGAGCTAAAATAGGGCAAAAATAGAGCTAAAAGTGGTGAAAAGAAAAAGAAACAAGTCCAATCATGATGTTAAATAATTAAATTAATTGGTTACAGTCCACAACCCAGCTCCTCCAGTCCACGGCAGTTGGCCCGTCCTGGCTCTGCCTGGTTGTGGAGCCTGATTGCCACCGGCACAAAAGACTGCCCGAAGCGTGTTGTGGTATGTCGGGGGGGGATAAGTCTGTGGCTAAACGTGGACCGCATTGCGGTCAGCTCATCATGGAGGGGGTGGCAGGGGTTCTCAAGGATAGCATGCAGCTTCCTCCTCGTCCTCCCCTCTGCCACCACCTCCAGACTGTCCAGGTCCGCTCCCACCACAGAGCTTGCTTTTTTTTACCAGTTTGTTTATTTTGTCTGTGTTGGTGTTGCGCCCCCAGCATACCACAGCGAAGAAGAGGGCACCAGCAACCACAGTACTGGTAGAACATCTGCAGCAGTTTGCTGCAGACATTAAAAGACCTGAGCCCTCTCAGGAAGAACAGTCTGCTCTGTCCCTTCCTGTAGAGGGCCTTGGTGTTGTCCGTCCAGTCCAGTTTACTATCACTTGACCCAGGGTTGTTCCCAGCCTAGTGCGACTCAAGGTTCTTTGGTAGACTATTGCATTGGTCCATTCATTGAAGATGAACGCAATGCGACATCCTTTACTAGGCTCACCCACCAACAGTGCAGGTGCTGAACTGCTGATCCGAATGTATAGGTAAAAACCATATTATGTGTTTTCACCAATAAATAAATGGCCAAAATTCTTTCATGGGGCCCAGAATCGACAGCTACGCCAACTGTTATGTTTTCCATCTCCTATCTCAGCTGACACCCAAAAACAGGCATCTGGCAACAAGTCAACACAAAAGTAAGGAGGAAATATTTTATTTAGCTGTGTGTTCAAACCTCTGTTTCTCTATTACATTAGCACTCAAAGTGAGACCAGACTCATGCATGTGCTATACGTATAAAGTATAATAAATAGCTAATTACTTTGGGTATACAATCGACAGGCGTTTGAGGCCAAATTTGCAGTACTGTTAAGGGGTTAAGTAGAATTTGAATGAAGGACTTTTACTTTTACCAGAGTACTCATTTATCAGGGTATTTCTACTTTTACTTAAGTAAAATAACTGTGTACTTCTTCCACCACTGGGCGCGGGCTGGGTGGGTGGAAGGACCGATGGACCGGTACAGACAGCGCTCATCGCTAGTGTAACTGAGGGGTACAATTCCCTGACTGTATTGATAAGTATGGTATTATTAAACCACTACCGCTTGTACTTTAACTTCTGGCCATCCAGTACATGATATAGATATGATGAACACTTTCCCACCTGATGAAACGAAGTCCACACAAATGTATAAATCGAATATTTTATATAGCAAAGGGTATATACAACGTTCACTTAATGACATTTATGATTTGAAATGCACTTGTATGGCAAATGAGTATTCGTAGGTAAATCAACATTGAATGTCCAATCTCTGGTTACGCAGGGAGCAAATATACAACCTGGTTCTTTAGGGGACTATAGCGATGGTACTTAAATGATTATAGCTGGATACACTAAGGGGGGGGGGTCCCGCTGGTTGTAAGACAGTAGGGGGGGGGTTAGAAGAGCCGCTGGCGGTATCCCATCTGGCCGACGATTTCTTGGGAGAATTCAGAGTCCTGAACACGATGCCCACAGAACCTCGGTCCGCAGATGAATACAGCTGGACCCTCTGGTGGACGGTAGCTGCCGGTCCACAGATGAAGAGACGTGAGGCGACCTCACTTGGTGTAGAGCGCCGTCTCACCTGGACTCCTCTCCGGGGGGTAGTTCCAACACTCAGCAGTGTTGGCCGTTATCCATGGAATAATCAAAGCACCCAAAGCATGTAGATAATCCAAGCCGTGGAAGGCTCGCCGTCGTCCGGGTAAAGTAATCCAATGTACAGGTCCACTCGTCCTGGCCCGGAGCTCCTCGGATGCAAGCACCACACGTGGTCTGCCCAGGCTGGTTAAGACTCCAGATAACGTCAGGAACGATGGGGGTACTGCTCACTTTATAACTCTAACCGAACGATGCACCATACATAATAGACTATTATTAGCTTAATAGAAATACGTCCAACTCGACGGTATAGTGCCAAACTATGACAATTCAACTATTAATCCACACGATGTCTCAATGCCTATTCTGAGGCCAAGTAGGCCTTACTACACCACACGTGCGTCGTGGGTGAGGCTTTGCGTCTGTTACTAGGTTGGAGGGTAAAGAACTAATGGACTAAAAGAAAGTTCTACTTTACTTGCGCCATATATATATGCGCTGTGAACAAATAGTACCATTCGTATTTCGCCAGACGTATTCCTACGCGGAACCGGGCTTGCCACGACATGTTGGTCGGCACGATTGAACTTGAACCAAGGGGCATGGCTGCTGGCGCCAGGTTCTCGTCCAATGGTAGAATGAAACTATTATGGGCTGTTTAGTAGACTAAAGGGATATTCAGTGCATATTGTACAAGGAATATACAGGGGGTATCAAACGATATACAAATACTATTAAATATATATCCATAAATAAATATATATATTCGGTTTAATCTGATCCTTCACAACAGCCGCCCCCTAATTAGTCCCACCTAATTAGCTAAGCAGAGACAGATTAACCACACTGTCTACCACTCAAGGTCCGCTGTAAGGGTCAGTCAACTCACAAAGTCATGGGGTCATGGTCATCATCGATAGTGTCTGGGAGTCGGGGCAGTTCTATTAGCCTCGCCACGGGTCGTGTGTAAGTTCGCCCTTGGACGAGCACTTCAGCTGCTCGGACCTTGCCATCGGCACCGGTGATCACTTTGCTTACGCGGCCAGCCGGCCACATAGCTCTGGGTAGTGACTGGTCGATAATCATGACGACTGTTCCTTCTGTCAAATTGTCTCTCTCTTTTACCCACTTCTGGCGGGTCTGTAGAGACGGTAGGTAGTGGAGTAGGAAGCTGCTCCAAAACTTGTCAGCTAGTACTTGACTGTACCTCCACATTCTTCGGCCGTTCGCTTCTTCAGGCCTGTACATTGTCTGGGGTAGCGCGGGGTCCAGCCGCCCCATTAAGAGTGTGTTGGGGGTGACTGGGTCGACATCTGCTACATCACTGGAGACGTAGCCGAGGGGCTTGGAGTTCAATACTCCCTCGATCTCCGTGAGGACTGTCATTAGGACTTCCTCCGCCACAGTCTGGGCCCCAAGCACGGCGTACAGGGCTGTCTTTATAGAACGTACTTCTCTTTCCCAGGTTCCACCGAAGTGGGGTGCGTTCGGGGGATTAAACTGGAAGTCAATCTGGGATGGAGCGAGGTGGGTCTTAAGTTCTGGGCCCATAGCTTGGAAGCTCTCTCTCAGCTCTCTTTCTCCGCCTTTGAAGTTTGTCCCGTGATCAGACAACAATGTAGACGGTTTTCCTTTCCGTGATGTGAATCTTCGGAAGGCCATAAGGAATGAGTCTGTGCTCATGGTCGGAAGGAGTTCGATATGGATCGCTCTGGTGGTCATGCATTTGAATACAATACCCCACCGCTTCTCGGTTCCTCTTCCTTGAAGTATCCAATAGCGACGTCTGATCTCCGCGAAGACTCTCTCTGCTCCTGCATGGTGTACATCCTCGTCGTATTTCTTTATGATCAGCTCTGTGACCTTGTGTCGGCTGTTCAAGACTATCGGGTACTTAATGTCATCCGGTAGATCGGGGGCTCTCCGCAGGCGACCACCCACTCTGATGAGATTATGGGCGTCACTCTCGGGTGCCAGGTGGAGCAGTCTGCTGTCTGATGGGACGGGCTTTCCTCCCTGTAGACAGTCTAGCTCATCAGGGAACGAGTCTCTCTGGGCTCGTTGTAGTAGAAGAAGTTCTGCTTCTTCGTAGTCAGCTGCTGAAATGTCAGTGGTAGACTGAATCTCTGGGTGGTGCCACAGGAATGTCTTTAGCTGCGCACTCTGTAGGGTAATGCAGTCATCTATGTTGGGGTCTGTGGAGGCGACTGTGCTCAGTCCACAGAACATAGGTTTCTTGTTCTCAGCCTCCTCTTTACTTGCTTCCCGTGGGGTGGACGTAGGCCACTCTTCTTCCGGGAGCTTGAGGAATTCTGGTCCGTCACTGTAGATGTTGCGACGGGTGAGGTCATCCAGGGACATTCCCCGGGTGATGACGTCAGCTGGGTTGTGTTTGGTGTCCACATACCGCCAGCTCGCTGCTTCTGTTAACTCTTGAATCTCGGTGACTCTGACTCCCACGAAGACTTTGTATCTGCATGAATCAGACTTGATCCATGTGAGTACTGTCGTGGAATCTGACCACAAGATTGTTCTGTGCACCGGAATGGTGAGTTCACGTTGGATTAACGTGGCTAGATGCGCTCCTGCTAGGGCTGCGCAGAGCTCTAGACGCGGGATAGATTGTTGCTTTCGTGGGGCTATTCTTGAGCGAGCCAGGATGAAAGCGGTGTGTATCTCTCCTCCCTTCTCTTGGGCACGCAAGTAGGCCACCGATCCATAGGCTACTTCGGAGGCGTCACTGAAGACGTGTAGATCCATCTTGCATGTCTCTGGCCTCACTGTGGATGGGAAGTAGCTGCGGCGTATATTAACGCCTGGGAGTGAGCGGAGCTCCGTCTCCCACTCTCTCCATGTGGAGGCAAGGTGTGCGGGTATTGGGTCGTCCCAGCCCTGGTCCTTGTCCCATAGTGCTCGTACAATCATCTTTGCCCTGGTGGTGTAAGGTAGAATACATCCCAACGGGTCATATTGTCTGGCGAGTGTTCTGTACACACTCCGTCTGGTGGTCGGTGTCGCCGTCGACCTTCCCTGCTCTGGAGTCAGGGGTTTGTGTCTATAGTGGAGCGAGTCTGTTTTGAAGCGCCAGACTAGTCCTAGTGTCATTTCTTGGGCTTCTCCTGGGATGGTCGCCATCCAGGTCTCGCTGCTGGCAGCCTTGTCCGCAGGGGAGAGGCTGCGCAATACGTGCGGGTCACTGCTGGCCCACTGCCTGAGATCAAAGCCGCCTTTGATCAGGGAGGCGCGTAGCTTGATTAGGAGAGCCTCGGCTTCTTCTTGAGTCGAAACGCTTTGTAAACAGTTGTCCACGTAGAAACTGTTCTTCACACTGTGTCGGACCTCTTCATCTGCTGCTGGGTCCTCTGCGACGTGTTTCTGTAGTGCAAATGTAGCACAGCACGGGCTGCATGTGGTTCCGAAGGGGAGTACTTCCCACTGGTAGATGGCTGGGTTCTCATCTCCGATCCTCTCTCTCCATAGGAACCGCAGCAGGGGCTTGTCCTCCTCCACTAGTCTCACCTGCAGGAACATCCCTTTGATATCCCTGCTGATAGCCACCTTGTCCTGGCGGAAGCGCAGTAGCACGCCTAGTAGGGAGGGGCCGAGTGTGGGGCCGGGCAAGAGCTCTTTATTCAGATTTTGGGATCCAATCTGGTAGCTGCAGTTAAACACAATGCGATCCTTGCCGTTGTGGTGGACCTTGTGATGCGGCACGTACCATGATTCGGTCGTCTGATCGGCCTCTTTAATGTCAATCTTTGTCACGTGTCCCGCTGTGATTAGCTTCTCAATCTCAGCGCGGTACACACTCTCTTGAGCGGGGTCTTTGGCTAGGCGCCGCTCTGTGTTCAATAGATAGCGCTCCGTGGCGTCTTTCTTTGCGTGAAAGGTGGGCATTCCCTCTCGCCTCAGGAGTGGAGTTGCGTATCTCATCACTCCGCCGACTGTGACTCTCTTTGTCCCTTGCTCGAGTAGGTTGATGGCGTAAATGTCTTCTTTAGAACGAATATCTTTCTTTTCGTTCTTAAAGGGTATTGTCTCTAGTGTCCATAGCCTCTCGACATGCTGCAGGAGAGTGGTGTCTTCTTCTGTCGTTCTGGAGTGGAGGCAGCTAGTGGCTGCTGTTCGGTTGAGAGATTTAGCGAGGGGGCTTTGTAGTGTCCACCCTAGGCGGGTCTCGACTGCTGCAGGACAGCCTCGGGGTCCTGTATGGACCCGGTCAATCGGGACTATGAGTTCTGCATGGTCGGAGCCTATCAGCAGGGTCGGGGTGGCGCCGTCTATGAGCGGGATAGGTAGTTGACGCAGGTGCACATATTTATCCATCAGTTTGGCGATGGGGTAGGTGTACTGCGATAGTCCTATTTCTTGGCTGGTGAAAGCATTTGTAATCCTATACCGTCGCTCTGGCTGCCCGCTTGCTGCGATAGTGAAGGAGACATTCTTGCCCTTTATCGTCTTTAAATCTCTTCTTATTGTCCGAATCGTCATTTGGTTCTCGCTCCCCCGCAGTCCCAGCTGGGCCGCAGCGGACGCAAGCAGAAGGGTCTTCTCTGACCCGTCATCAAGGACGGCGTAAGTGTCCATGACTTTATCTTGGTAGCTCAATGTCACACGGACTACCTTTAAGAGCACTTGGGCGCCGCTGCTGCTGGCGGGGTCAATGTACATGACACTTGCCTTGGTGCCGCTCGATGGTGCAGGTGAAGGCCGTCTTCTGTTACTGTCGTGTAGTATATCTAGATGGGCTCCGTCGCACCGACTGCACCTTTTCTTTAGGCGGCATTCGGCTGCCATGTGACTGCGCGCACATCGGTAACAGCGCCTGTTGGACTTTATCCATTGACTCACTTCTTCTGCATTCATCTTTGTGAACAGGTCACATTGTGACAGCCAGTGTTCTTTCTCACAGTAGGGGCACACCATCTTCCACTTCTCTTTTCTCGAGGGGGTACTGTGGCTCTTACTGCTCGGTACTGACTCTGATTGGTGCATGACAGTCACCGATCTTCTTCCATCGTTTATTCTCCTGGGTCCCTCTCTGGAGCTTGGCGTGCTCCGCCCGAACGTATCCAGTCGTAAGCTGCTGACTTCTCTCGCCAGGAAGTCGGCTAGATCAAGGAGGGATGGTTCGGGGCCGTTAGGATCCCGGTGGTCTCTCTGCCACCTAAAACGCTCTTGTCTTGCGGGTGGCAGCTTCTCCAAAATCCTCTCAACGTTAGAGTTGGCGTATAGCTCATGCATGCCCTTTTCCCGTTGCGCTCCCAGCATCCCTACCAGGGACTGCACTTTGATTGACAGGTCGTCTAATGAGCGATTGTCTGTTGCTGGGGGTAGGCGATCAATATGCCTTATCTCTTGGATTACGTAATCCCATATACGTCCATATCTCTGGTCCAGCGCTGCTAGGGCCGCGGTGTATGGGGTCGTAGAGGTGGCATAGGCTAGCGCTATATTGTGCGCTCGCGGTACTTTCAGGTGCTTCAGTAATATTGCATACTTGTGGCGTTCATCAGCGACATCCACCATCATTGTCTCTAAGCACATCCGGAGCTCCGTGTACTGTGCTCGATTCTCATAGGTGAAGTCTGGAAACGACGGCGTGGCAATGTATGACGCCGTGGATGGCTGATACATCGGCGAGCGTTGGGGGAGAGACCTCCTAGGCGAGTCTCCTCTTGCGCCTCTCTGTGGGCTGGTACCGACAGGGTACCATGGCCCGCTGGTCCAGGTGCTATTCCTCGGGGCTGGTCGTGCGTCGTGCTCACCCGTGAATAGAGTCGGGGGTCTGTAGCGCAGCGCCGCGGGGGTATAGCCTGGGCTGTACTGGACCTCCTGGTCCGGTGGAGTACTGTGCTGTCGTCGGGCTTGGTTCTCCTCCTCTCCCTCTTCTTCTTCTATCAGGTCCTCTAGATCCTGTAGTCGTTTATTTAGCTTCTCCGCAGTGTATGCCGCTCCTTCCTTGTAGCTGGGTCTCGCTTGGACCGGTCTGGGAAGGGGGTCTGCGGGGGGTATAGGCTTGGTCTGTTGGTCAAGTTCAGGGTCGCTTGCTCGGTTAGGAGACGCTGCCCTTGACTGTTGTCTCGACGAGTTCCTTGAACCCCTGGCGGAGGGAGAGGGTGTTGCCTTGAGGATCAGCTGCTCCATTAGCTGCGCTTGTAACTTGTCGCGCTCGACTTCGCGCTTGGTGAGATCTGCTTCTCTTTGGGCACCGGCAGCGGCGCGCTGGGCGTCGGCCCGGTCTCTTGCCATATTCTCTTCCGTCTGAAGGCGTCTCATCTCCAGGCGTATGCGCTCTTCTTCGCTCCGTTGCTGCGCTTGGAGTTGTTCGCGCTCGATAAGCATCTGTGCTTGGAGTCGATCGCGTTCGCCCTGAAGTCGATCGCGTTCACCCTGAAGTCGATCGCGTTCGGTAGAGGCTGTCAGGCTGACGAGGAACGCCTGTTGTAGCATCCTCTCCGCTTCGCTGGGGGAAGACGGTTGTAGAGGTGAGCCGCTCCTGGGTGAGCCACTCGTGGGGGAGTCCTGGAGCTCTATTTCCTCGGCGCTCTCCTCCTCTTCTTCCGTGCAGAGTTCTCTCTCTGTAGGGTTGTCTTCCTCCCGGGGCTGGTCGGGGACTACTTCTTCGGTATTGGCGGGGGGTAAAGGCATGTCAGCTCCCTCCTGGTCCCCACCGTGAGCTTGGTCAGTTACATTAGAACCCACTAGGGCCTCTGTGGTCGGGGAAACCTGGTCGTTAAGGTCAGACATAATTTTACTTTCTACTTTTACCGCGTTTACCGTTTGTCGAAGGCTAGGTAGTTGACTGACAGCGTAATCCTCTAAGTATTGAGGTGGCTGTCGTCTGCGCTGCGGGCGTTCTACGTTAGGAGGACCGTTTCGTGGAGTGTTCATCATAGGCCATTTCAATATTAATAACACTATATTAATATTACACTAGTTACCCTCCGGCTCGAAGGACCAATTGTAACTGAGGGGTACAATTCCCTGACTGTATTGATAAGTATGGTATTATTAAACCACTACCGCTTGTACTTTAACTTCTGGCCATCCAGTACATGATATAGATATGATGAACACTTTCCCACCTGATGAAACGAAGTCCACACAAATGTATAAATCAAATATTTTATATAGCAAAGGGTATATACAACGTTCACTTAATGACATTTATGATTTGAAATGCACTTGTATGGCAAATGAGTATTCGTAGGTAAATCAACATTGAATGTCCAATCTCTGGTTACGCAGGGAGCAAATATACAACCTGGTTCTTTAGGGGACTATAGCGATGGTACTTAAATGATTATAGCTGGATACACTAAGGGGGGGGGGTCCCGCTGGTTGTAAGACAGTAGGGGGGGGGGTTAGAAGAGCCGCTGGCGGTATCCCATCTGGCCGACGATTTCTTGGGAGAATTCAGAGTCCTGAACACGATGCCCACAGAACCTCGGTCCGCAGATGAATACAGCTGGACCCTCTGGTGGACGGTAGCTGCCGGTCCACAGATGAAGAGACGTGAGGCGACCTCACTTGGTGTAGAGCGCCGTCTCACCTGGACTCCTCTCCGGGGGGTAGTTCCAACACTCAGCAGTGTTGGCCGTTATCCATGGAATAATCAAAGCACCCAAAGCATGTAGATAATCCAAGCCGTGGAAGGCTCGCCGTCGTCCGGGTAAAGTAATCCAATGTACAGGTCCACTCGTCCTGGCCCGGAGCTCCTCGGATGCAAGCACCACACGTGGTCTGCCCAGGCTGGTTAAGACTCCAGATAACGTCAGGAACGATGGGGGTACTGCTCACTTTATAACTCTAACCGAACGATGCACCATACATAATAGACTATTATTAGCTTAATAGAAATACGTCCAACTCGACGGTATAGTGCCAAACTATGACAATTCAACTATTAATCCACACGATGTCTCAATGCCTATTCTGAGGCCAAGTAGGCCTTACTACACCACACGTGCGTCGTGGGTGAGGCTTTGCGTCTGTTACTAGGTTGGAGGGTAAAGAACTAATGGACTAAAAGAAAGTTCTACTTTACTTGCGCCATATATATATATGCGCTGTGAACAAATAGTACCATTCGTATTTCGCCAGACGTATTCCTACGCGGAACCGGGCTTGCCACGACATGTTGGTCGGCACGATTGAACTTGAACCAAGGGGCATGGCTGCTGGCGCCAGGTTCTCGTCCAATGGTAGAATGAAACTATTATGGGCTGTTTAGTAGACTAAAGGGATATTCAGTGCATATTGTACAAGGAATATACAGGGGGTATCAAACGATATACAAATACTATTAAATATATATCCATAAATAAATATATATATTCGGTTTAATCTGATCCTTCACAACAGCTAGGCCTTTGGACGCTTCTCTGACTCAATTGATATTCTGTTTTGGTTTTCCTGGCTGTGAAAAGATAAGTGTTGATGTGGCTCAGTGCCAGAGCCGCCGGTGAGAGGGAAAAACATCAAAACAGCAAAACCGTCATCAAAGTCAACAAAGTCGTTATTTGTTCTGCTCTATACAGGCGGAGCACTCACTCGCTCACTCGCTCACTCGCTCACTCACTAGAGAGGGATGAGCTGACAGCCCAGAACATCCGTGGTTGTGAGCTCTCCTCCGTCCAGGATACATGCAACGGACGGTGTGTCAGCGAAGCCTGCAGGATTATGAAGGACCCCAACCACCCCGACCACAAACCGTTTCAGCTGAAACATGACCATAGCCTCGAGGAAGCAGCCGTGTCTGTGGGACTCGTGAATGAATAACACTAGAGGCCGGCTGCCGGCCTGCGACTGAGTAACACAGTGCTGTTGTATCGCCTCGTCTCCCCTACTGTTTTGCACACACTACACCCATGCAGTGTTTCTTAACCTCTTAAGGATCTGGCAAAAATGGGGCTAGTTTATAAATAAGATTTGACCATTGCATACCCAAAATAATTAGCTATTTATTATAATTTATACTTATACCACATGCATGAGTCTGGTCTCTTTTGAAAGGTAACATTCTGAAGTTTCTGACACAATAAAGAAAAATCACTTTGAGTGCTAATGAAATAGAGTAACAGAGGTATGAACACACTGAAGTAAAAGTTTTGTGTACTCGCATTTCTGTCTACTGGTTGCCAGATTCCTGTTTTTAAGTTCCAGCTGAGAGGTAGGAGCTGGAAAACATAACGGTTCCATAGCCTGAAGTATTATGTAGTATTACGTAGCAACAGTACACAAGTTGATAAAAATCCCACGGAAATTCAGTGTTTCACAAAGGTTTCTGTAATGTGTGTACTGGTAAAAATTCAGCGTGATTATCCAAAATGGCCGTCCACTTACAGTCATTCAGACGTGTGAGTCTAAACAAAGAACTTGTTGGTCTTCTTCTGCCCCCTTCTCGTTATAATCAGCGCTCGTCTGGGATCTCTTTCGGAGCAGACGCTCCTTGGCTACACCGGTGGTCAATCATTTTCGCCATCAGCGGTGACTGGTCAGTTCAGGACCATTTACAACCGGACGTGGTCACTCGTCGGAACGGCTTGTCAAATGACGCTCTCCGGGTATTTCGTCTTGTAACTCGAGACCCGAAGCACGCACTAGGTTGAATGAGGTGACGATCGAAAGGCAGCAAATTAAACTTTCCAACAATGTATTGGTTGATTGGGGAAAAATGCAGCCCGGAGCCGACAGACGAGCGCAAAGTGCTGCGACCTGCGCGTGAGTGCATGACCGTCCGATCCTTAAGTGGTTAAAAAAACTATTTATTTTTTAAGGTTTTGCATACTTTCATTTAGTTTGGCAGTTATTGAGAGTAATTTGTCATCCGTTGTGTTGTGTTAATAGCAACTCAATGAAATTATAAGATAAACAAGGTTTATGCCATTTATATTTTTCTTTTACATAATTTCATGGTGCTGTAAAAAGGCCATTAAACGCACCCATCCGGTAGAAAAAGGGGGCACTTTAAAGGGGCACTTAACCAAAAAACAATGCCAATTTGTTTTGCACATGATCTCTCTCTCACACACACACACACACACACACACACACACACACACACACACACACACACACACACACACACACACACACACACACACACACACACACACACACACACACACACAACACACACACACACACACACACACACACACACACACACACACACACACACACACACAATTTTGGCCATGTATTTATTGATGAAAACGCATAATATGTTTTTTACCTATACATTTGGATCAGCAGTTCAACTGTTGGTGGGTGAGCCTAGTAAAGGATGTCGCATTGCGTTCATCTTCAATGAATGAACCAATGCAATAGTCTACCAAAGAACCTTGAGTCGCACTAGGCTAGGCATATTTTCCCCTATTCTTGTGACAATGTTTTCTGATACTCAACATACAAAAGCTGTTACTTGTCCTGTCTCTCTGTAATCCCATCTCCCACACAAAGTCTCAAGCACACTATTAGGTTGACAGACACTTACATTTTTATGTGCTCTGTAGTATACAATCACTCCCTACTTCGATATACACAGTAAATTTCGCAGAGTAAATTTGACTCAAACTGAGTACATTTTACTCAAACTGAGTAAACTGTGTACCTTTTACGAAGCAGATTTTGATTTTGAACTGTCGCGGGCGGAGCACTAGCTTTTTTGCTGTAGGGGCCGGGTTGCTGCCTTTCTCAGCAGAGTGCTGAAGCCCTACCTGTTACACGCGCAAGTAATTCAAGGAGGCGCAAGTGACAAGTGTTGAGCTATTGGTGGGGACAATTCAGGATTCTTGGATACTGGTGGGGTCATGACCTTGCGTTCACCCCCTAAATGACACAATGATACCCAACCTTGAAAACCCTGTTGAAGTTAATGAACTGTAATGGACTGCAAGAAATCAACATGACTATCAACTTTATCTTCTGTCTATTTAATTGAAAATTAAACCCAATATAGGAATGAACAAACAAAAAATCTCAACATTCTTTGACTTATTCAATTAATCATATGGGATCCTAAAGGATTGCTATAGGGTTCCAAAAACTTATAGAGATTCCTATAGCATTTTTTTTTTACTAGGGATGTTATCCTACACTTTAAGCTGTCTGATATCCCATTACCTGTAACTCTTGGGTCTCTTTCTCACTTCCTCTGCCTCCTCCCTGAGTCTGCAGTCACCACATCATTCTACACAGGAGAGCAATACACTTAGAAATACACTGAACTGGTTTGAATACATGATTTTTTCTTTTTTTTGGCTGGCTACACACACACACACACACACACACACACACACACACACACACACACACACACACACACACACACACACACACACACACTCACACACACACACACACACACACACATATATATACAGTGTGCAGGTTAGTTACAGTAGGAGATGGGCTTCTATCATAATTTATCTTCTATCATTCTATAATGCATTCTTCTCTTTTATTTTATTTTCAGGTAGTTGTACCTTAAGATACTTGAAGGCTGGCATCTGTAAACGCAGATATAAGTACTTTATTCTTATTTTATTATCATTATTTTCTTTCCAATGAAATGAAATCAGAAAGTGGTATATGATGGAAAATATGAAAGTCAATGCTTGAAGGAAAATTATAGTTGTGAGTTGATGGAGGAGTGGCAGCTGTTTGCACATCTGTAATCAGAGGTAGCAAGGAAGAGAGAGAGAGAGAGAGAGAGAGAGAGAGAGAGAGAGAGAGAGAGAGAGAGAGAGAGAGAGAGAGAGAGAGAGAGAGAGAGGGGAGGGGTCTGGATCTTGACAACACCGTTAGCTAACAGCTGAGCTATAGCTAACATAAAGACTGTGACCTGTAATTCAAAGCAGCGAAAATTAAGAGGAGATGATGATTATAAATGTGTTTTTTTGTATTGAGCATTGTAACTTACATGAAAGGTCTGCCTGCCACCACCACCAATGACATACCGTCTTTAAACACACCGTGACACACTCACTCAGCCGACACTCACTCAGCACCTGGCTTCATGCTCATGGTGGGAGGGACCATGAGCGACTCGTGAGGCAGTAGATCAAACCATTGTTAGAGAAATGCAGGGGTGTCACAATCTTTGGAAACTTAAAAAAGCACCTGTTTGTTTCTTTTGTGACGTTTTTCTTTTAATACAGGCAATTATACTTTTAAGTCATCTACATTAACTTACTTTAGGATAATAATAAAACCATATTAATAAAAAGATAATAATAGTGTTCTCTGGGCCCCCCCCCAGTGCTGGGCCCTTAGAATCATCCTAATCTACCCCCCCCCAGCTACGCCCCTGCACACACACACACACACACACGCACACGCACATGCACACACACACACACACACACACACACACACACACACACACACACACACACACACACACACACACATGTCGTATATTCTCTACAATACCTAAGGTTATTTGCAGCACAAGGAGGTTGTTAACTGGAAGGAGGAAAAGGAGAGTGATGGTAACATGGTCTTCTCCCCTGACTTAGTCAGATGAGAAATAAACGTGCAGTCCAGACAAAAGGAACTATATTTCAACTCAACTGATTTATTTGCCAAAGGGCCCAAGGTGGATTAGCAATCAGTTACATACAGGAATTATTCATCATAATACATGATTGTACAAAAGGTTTGATGAGGTTTATATAATCAAAATAGCCCAGACACGGTGGCTTCTTCACATCAAGACAGTTCTGCACATAAATAGTAGTCATGTTATGTATGAAACGAGAATGTACTAAGCCATACACATGGGCACAACCTGGTCTAAGGTAGGAATCTGTACATGTTACTCTAGCCAACAATAATGAGTCCATGATTCTACTCACATGTATAACAGCACATTCTCTGGTGGATGGATGGAGGCTCAGCCCGACCCCCTGGGGACGGGTCGGTGGGCTGGCCTACCAACTAACTGTACTGCTCTAATACTTATAGGTTTAAATGACTTCACTTATTTTTAAACTGGTTCAACCAATCACAAGTATCGGTCTTCTTGTTGGGGCTGATCTGCCCCAACATGTCCTTGTCCTTGTGTGTTTGCCTGCAGCAGCAGGGGGGCCTGTCTGGCCCCCTCCTTTTGGGCTGTTGCTTCTCATGTTGGACAGAGGGGGGGTTTGCCTGTGGCCCCCTTTGAATGAATCAATCATTTTAACATTCCTTCGTATACCATTTTGATTTTCCAATGTACATGGTTCATGCAATGACCTATAGATCTCTCATATCACCCCAGTACAGTCTTTGCTTCTAGGCTGATACCAGACATCATAGGAAACCACACCAACCTTTATTTACCAGATAATATAACTGTGATAAATATACCAGGATTTATAACAAGAGTGAAATAACACTATTACTTTCATACTCGGGTGACATTCTAAATGGTATTCTTCTTTGTAAGTTACCTTCTACATTGATATGGTTAATGTAATAAGTTACATATTTTAATACCAGATTTCCTATATAAAGTATACTGACTTAATAGTTCCTTGGATGTGTCTGCTAGTTAGAGTGAGTCACCGTTTCGTCTGTGGGGTGTGACTTATTTACATAGTCTTTGTTGTCCCCTGATTACATTAGTGTGGGGCTTTTTATGACCTGCAACTGTTCTCCTACATACAGTTTGGGTAAGCAGTCTTATCATGAGAGGGGGTTGGTTTGGAATGTCTGTCTCTCCTACATTATGACTCTCTAATTATTCACACATATTAGTTATGAAATTCAATGTCAATATCACCACACACACACACACACACACAGTGGCCCAGTAGTGTCATAGTCCCCTTGTTTCCGTCCTGTCCTTGCTGGGTCAGAACACAGTGAGACAGATGAGATGATGGATTACACTGTGTGCTATACTACATCTTAGTGTGTGTGTGTGTGTGTGTGTGTGTGTGTGTGTGTGTGTGTGTGTGTGTGTGTGTGTGTGTGTGTGTGTGTGTGTATGTGTGACAGATTTCTACAAACGGTATGTGTGTGTGTCTGTGTGCTTGTATATGCATGTTGTTGTGGCTGAGTAGTCGTTAACACAGCAGGAGACGGTATTTCCAGTTTCAACAAGCAATTTATTTAAGGAAAGAAGGTTTAACAGAAGAGCTATGGATCAGTAGACGGTCACCACAGTTTGAAGAAAAACACTCTAACCTCCCAACCCCCGTGCCCCCCAGATAATACCTTCCCAGCCCTGCCCCAACATGACAGATATGATGACGTGACATATTATATCAGATATGACATGACGTACATTAAGATGACACATAGATTTAACATCGAAGAGAGATAAAGCTGGAGTCAAGATTAGTGAAAGAGAAAATGAGTGTGTGTGTGTGAGTGAGTGAGATGTGTGTGTGTGTGAGTGTGAAAGAGTAGAATGAGTGTGTGTGTGTGTGTGGCGTGTACTGGTATATGCTTGTGTGAGAGGGACGGAACCATGCAATATAGATATAAGAAGGGAAGTGGGGAGTGGGCCACAATGCCACAATGCTACAGCCAGGACACAGTTAACCTGGTTCTACTAACAGCCAGGACACAGTTAACCTGGTTCTACTACAGCCAGGACACAGTTAACCTGGTTCTACAACAGCCAGGACACAGTTAACCTGGTTCTACTACAGCCAGGACACAGTTAACCTGGTTCTACAATGCTACAGCCAGGACACAGTTAACCTGGTTCTACTAACAGCCAGGACACAGTTAACCTGGTTCTACTACAGCCAGGACACAGTTAACCTGGTTCTACTAACAGCAATATTGATATAAGAAGGGAAGTGGGGAATGGGCGAGAGTGTTTGTAAAGGGTCAGAGAAAGTTTGACCAAAGGGTCGAAAACATGCAATTAAGATTGATTAGCAAAATGCGCATTTATAGCCTGTTAAAAGAGGATTCGCCTTGTGTCAACACCTCACCACTCGTGTTCTTTTCTAGTCGTCCGTCCAGACCTGTCACACAGCCAGCTCAACTTTTTCCTCCCGCAGAATCTCTAACGGACATTCTAATAAAAAGCAAAAATGCTCACCTCTGTTATCTTGTCGACACCGCCAGAATTTCTACGGGAGAGGTCAGGAGCTGGCTGTGTGAGGGGCCCGGCAGGGCGATCTACAGGTCAAGGGTCACCAAATGTTGTGGCTGAGTAGTCGTTAACACAGCAGGAGACGGTATTTCCAGTTTCAACAAGCAATTTATTTAAGGAAAGAAGGTTTAACAGAAGAGCTATGGATCAGTAGACGGTCACCACAGTTTGAAGAAAAACACTCTAACCTCCCAACCCCCAACCTTCCCAGCCCTGCCCCAACATGACAGATATGATGACGTGACATATTATATCAGATATGACATGACATACATTAAGATGACACATAGATTTAACATCGAAGAGAGATAAAGCTGGAGTCAAGATTAGTGAAAGAGAAAATGAGTGTGTGTGTGTGAGTGAGATGTGTGTGTGTGTGAGTGTGAAAGAGTAGAATGAGTGTGTGTGTGTGTGTGTGTGAGAGAGATGTGTGTGTGTGTGAAAGAGAGAATGAGTGTGTGTGTGTGTGTGAGAGAGATGTGTGTGTGTGTGTGAAAGAGAGAACAAGATGTGATGTACAAGATTAAAAGAACAAGATGTGATGTACTCGAAATGTCTATCTGTCCCTATCTGTCCCATACTTAAAGTTGTTTTAAGAACATCAGCCGGCCTGTCGCCCTAGCGTCTTTAAGCACTGCTAGTTGACCTATATTAAACTAGTCCACCCCATATACACATTTTCCACAACAATGTGCATGTGTGAAGGTGAGTTGTTTTAATGATGAGTCATTGTCATTGCTGTTATTTTATTGGACAGGATATTATGTATAAGGCTTTTCATCAGCACATTATCCAACGGCTGTCACTTAGTTCCTCCGGCCTAAAGGAGGCTTGTCTGGATGGCTGTCACTTAGTCCCTCAGCCCATTGATATTTAAAAAAAGAATATATATACTGCATAAATATATATATATCTTTTTTTATATTGCAGATGTTAACCCCTTTTTTTTCACGGTTAACCGTCTGTAGTGTGGTAGTGGAAGGTTTAACCTTCTGCAGTGTGGTTGTGGAAGGGTTAACACTTGTCGTGTGGTAGTGGAAGGGTTAACCCTCTGTATTGTCACAGTGAAATGATTAACCCTTTGGTAGTGTGGTAGTGAAAGGGTTAACAAGTCTTCCATAGGGGACATCATTTGCAGTTGAAAAAAGGTAATGAATGGCAATATATGGCACACAAACAAATATGGTGATATTACAATATTGTGACTCTAGTCTGGTGATAATATTGTATTGTGGGGCCTCTGGTGAGTCCACATTCCCAATCTTGAATATAGTATAATATAATACTATAATTATAACTACAGTATAACTAAGTATAATATAGTATAACCTGTTTGCTGTATACGTCAGACTCAGTGTGCACGTGTATCAAGGGGGCAAAAGGAGCGTAATCATGGTCAGAACAACGGGGCAGACTACAATGTATTTGCATTTGTTAGCCATGCTAGCGATCTAAACAATCAATCCATGCCAAAGCTACACAGCCTAGTGTGACTCAAGGTTCTTTAGTAGACTATTGCATTGGTCCATTCATTCATCCTTTACTAGGCTCACCCACCAACAGTTCAGGTGCTGAACTGCTGATCCGAATGTATAGGTAAAAACCATATTATGTGTTTTCATCAATAAATAAATGGCAAATTTTTTTTTGCTCGCGCTCTGACGCACTCTCGCATGGGTTGGGGGCCCACAAACACATTCTTTCATGGGGCCCAGAATCTACAGCTATGCCCCTGCAGGCGATGCAAATTACATGACTATACTTGGGGTTCTGTGATAAATGACAACCTTTTGGATATTTGGCTGATGCCAGATTATCAAGCAGCACCAAAAGTGGAGTCATTTCCAAACAGAAAACAGAAGACTTGCCCCAGGGATGATGTAACCGATTGGAAAGCAAAACCCAAGACTAGATCTAACTCATTTACTTCTCCTAGACAGGACAGACAGATCTGTTCGATGCCAAAAATTAGGATAAGAACATGTTCTTAAATTCAATTCAAACAACTATAGCTGGGCGGATATTGGT
Source organism: Notolepis coatsorum (assembly GCF_963971535.1). NCBI lineage: Eukaryota > Metazoa > Chordata > Actinopteri > Aulopiformes > Paralepididae > Notolepis > Notolepis coatsorum. The sequence continues at coordinate 107,710,382 of NC_140176.1, forward strand.
ATTACTCAGACTCAGAGCAAGCGATGATATTGTAACGTTTTGAGGCTCAACGTTATAGACGACTCTCGAGGCAGGTTGGTAGTTCTCAGTTCAGGTCTTTATTGCCACAGTTCTCAAACAGGTTGCTCACGTCCTCCTGTTCCCAGACCGACAGAGAGACGCCCTCCCCAATAACAAAGACATCTTGCTTCCCACCCGACACAATGCTATGAGCAGCTAGCTACACAACGCTGCCGGTGGCTACACCTAATCACCGGGACCGACGCTACGCTAACTGCTAGCCCCACCCTAATACCCGCTAAACACAACCTAAATCCAACCCACACAGTACACAGACCCACACGGTTCCCAGTACCCCGTACACAGTTCACAGTACCCCGTACACAGTTCACAGTACCCAGTACCCACAGTTCACAGTACCCCGTACACAGTTTGCAGTACACCATACACAGTTCACAGTACCCCGTCAGAGAGTTCCATTTCCATCATGGCTCTACCAATGCAGAGAGTTCCATTCGACCACGGCTCTGTACACGACATAGTTCACACGACATGTCCTCATGCCTGCCGGGCCAACTCCCGCAGCGGCTCCCCAGGTCTTCCGGTCGTCCACGGCGTCGAGCCCGCCATGTGCCATGGGCGCCGCCATCTTTGCTCCCCTCCCGGGTCAACTCCGACCCCCGTCCGGCCGGAAATGGCACCCTACGAAGCCTCGGTGGAACCCTCTCGCCTCCTCATGGTTCTCAACGTCCTCGTCCATGTCTCCTGACCACCTGCGTGTTCCTTCTTCCTCCCCGTCCTCTGTCCATGCCGCTGTGCCTAGCTAGCCGCTCACTGCAGCTAAGCTAGACTTCACTAAGCTAGCACACCTCTGGCGACTTTCCTCCGGCCACTCTACTCCGTCTTCTTCTTTCTCTCAGTCCTCTTTCGATCCATCGCAGGCTTCCATGCTGCCGCTGCGCAGCTAGCCAACTAACTTCAGCTAAGCTAGGCTACGCTAAGCTAGCACACCTCCGGCAAACCCCTTTCGATGCAGAGCAAAGCGCCTTCTTCTTCCTCCATATTTTTACTTCTGACAGCAGTGTAACGTTTTGAGGCTCAATGTTATAGACGACTCTCGAGGCAAGTTGGTAGTTCTCAGTTCAGGTCTTTATTCACAGTTCTCCATTACAGGTTGCAGTATCAGATGCATTGCTACCATTAGATGGCGGGCCGAGTGCGTCTAAAGTGAACTTGATTGATCTGCGTCGATAGAGGACACAATTATTTGTGTGTGATATCTAGTTATTATGTTAAGTCAAAATACATTTGTTGGCAACTGTTTTGTGGTCATCGTTTTTCGTAATCTTACATTTAAATTAAATGTTTGCTCATGCATATCTTTGGACACATCTAGCTGATAAACCAATAAGAATTCACATACGGGAATTAAGGACCCTGAACATGTCAACAACGGAGTATGGATCTGGAACGCTAGCTATGTCTGGATTATACATTGCAACTTGAAAGACAGTAAATACTATTCTAATAAAACGTTCAAAACTATGTTCAACTTGTGTATTGTTTTGTTACTATAAGATTGTATTTTGCACTGTATTCAGCCATACCGACATCACAGATGAGCTTGCTAGCCATTAGATGGTTAACGTGATATTAACGTTAGATCTATCCGACCACAATTTGATTCCAAGTTTATTACATACCTCACTTTGTTGATGTCTCACGAAAGTATTTCTTTGGTCTGCATCCCCTTAACAATTGTGTGTATTGAGCCATACTGTATTGTACCCATTCTGCAATCTGTTAATACAGTTTTTAATCAATCAATGTCAGACGTCCTCTCCATAAAAAAAAACAATTGAATTGCTCAGAATTTTATATTATGTCCCCAATAGGACATAATAATATTAATATTATTCCCCAGTATGACACAATAAACACCCAATGAATGCCCCCCCGGCCCCCCCCCCCAACCCAGAGTTCAAAAGGTTACATTGAATAATTTCCCCACGGTTTGGTATGGGGGGATGGGGGTATTCACAGTGGGAAAGATGGAGTGCTACATGCACGTGTATAATTCTTGCAAGGAACCTAGCAGAATTATACAATTTTCAGAGACAAGTTGGTTGAAATGTATTAACAGTTTGTTGCAGTGGGCTAATTTAGATGGCCCAGAAAGCAAGATTGCACAATTGGCTGTTAAAACATATAACATTGAGGAGAACAGCCCAATTCCAGATGTGCTAGCTAATAAAGGCTACCACAGAGAATGCTATGCAATTTGCTATAAGGAACATAGCCCGCAAGAGGAAGGCAAAGTTGACAAAGACCACAAAAGGTTTGTACCAAATGCAATTTATTTTAAACATATGATACATGATTAATGTATTTTTCTACTTATTTTTTACTGGACTGGCCCTGTAATTTGCCCTTCAGATGAAAACTAGCAATATGGGTGTAAGAAAATGTGTATTAATCCTGTAACATGGGCACAGCATCTATGAGTCAAGGTCAGATCTAGCTTGGAATAGAGAACAGAATGTTGATTTTGTGATGTGTAACTAGTACAGTGCAGGGGTGTCTAGTCCAGGGCCCAGAGAGTAGAGAGCTGTGTGAGAGTCGTTCCCGGACAGCTTCTGTGAGAGGATGACCATCCTTATCCCCCATGTTCAAAAGTTGAGCTCTGCAGATTAGCCTGGCCCCACTTCTATCCAGAACAATATATATAAGGGGACTGCACATTGTTTATTCACTGTGCTGTTTACCATGGCCTCTCATTCAATCATGATATTCATTGTTTTGGGAAATACATGCCCTAAGTGCAGTTGCCACTCTGATAATGGTTCTGGATATGGAGCAGGGCCAGAGTCACCTCAAGAGCTCAATCTTTGAGCTTGCAAGATTACTATAGAACCCTCAGGCTAGTGTAACCCCAGGTTACTAGAGCTCCTATGACACAAGACAAGAGCAACTGCATCCTAGCATTTGTTTAATTTATTCTAGGGAATCGAAAGTATTGTATAGAAATAGTGAATGAATACTGATGCAACGAATAGTTAATGACTCCAAAACGGATGTAACAGTAACATTGAAATGAGATTTGACCAATCAGAGCGTTAGGCCCGCCTCCTACGTTTAACCTTGAACTACGGTCAAGACCAGTTCTTTCCTTTGTCGAGTCAAGAATGATACCAGGTGGATGTTAAGCTGTCCCTCGCGTCGGAAATAAATGTAACGTGAGAAAGAATACTTGATATATGATAACAAGTTCAAGTTTCTTTATTAGTTGTCATACAGAAGTACAGAATACTTTTATACAAAATGCTTCTTTCTGTTACGCTCCAGAGACTGTGCTAGACAAAAAAGATAAGTATAAAATAAAATAAGTATAGCAGTATAAAATAGAAGTATTCAATATGTACATATGTACAATGTTCAATGCAAGTAGAAGTAACTGAGTTACCATACAATATACTATACAATATACTAATATACAATATACTATATAGTGCAAAGCAGAAATGGGATGAGGTACAATTTAGGTACAATTTACAGTAAGGTGTACTGAGGTATGGGTTGTAGTGCAAATTCTTTGCCAATAAATATAAAGTGTGTTTAGGTCTTCTAAAGTGTGTAAGTGGGTGCTGCAGTGAGTTGTTTGTTTAAAGTGAGTGTGTGCGTGTGGTTGTGTGTGCTGTGAGTGCATTTGATGGTTGTTGTATAGTGTTATTGTTCATTGAGCAACCTGATGGCCTGGGGATAGAAGCTTCTTCTGAGTCTTTCTGTGCTTGCCATGAGACTCCGGTATCGCTTGCCTTACTGATAGAAGAGCAGTATATAAGAGAATACTTCTAAGATACCCTGAGTTGATTCCGGAAAAATAACCTTTGTGGTGCGCAACCGGATTTACCATACACTCGTCGATGGTTGCTAGTTAGCATCAGAGAAACCCTTGGTGAGTCTCAAACAAGAGAAATGTGAATATTAGAAAGTTGTGTTAATATGAGAATTGAGTGTAATGTTGTGAGGATTGGCCCATTCCCGCCACTCGCTTCAAGGTACTGTGAGGAGGATTGGCTCATTCCCGCCACACGCTTCAAGGTACTGTGAGGAGGATTGGCTCATTGCCACCACACGCTTCTAGGTCAAGTACCAATTGCCGTCACGCACCTGTCGGTTGTTTGTAATCAGTGCCCAGAGCCCTTCATATACTCAGGTCTTTCTGTCAATCGTGGTCGGTCGTTTTGGATTTCCACTGCTACTGCCTGTTCCCCCCGTTGTTGTGCCTCGTCTGTTTTTCTTCAGGACGTCTATGGAAGTCGCCGCTGTTATGTATCTCTATCATCCGTTGGAGCTGTGCCTCGTTGCCGGCTTTGCGCATTTGCGCTTTGGTGAGTTTTTGGAACGAACCTTTTGGATTCTCTGTTTTCTGTGTGTTTGGATAACACTGAAGATTTGCCGTTTTTGTTTTGTACTGGACTCAACTAAACTTGTGTGTTGGTAACACTGAAGATTAAGTCACGTGGGATTGTACTGGGCTCAGCTAAACTTGTGTGTTGGTAACACTGAAGATTAAGTCACGTGTGTTTATACTGGACTCAGCTAAGGAGGACTGGACTGCCTCTGTATTCTGTTGGCTTGTTTATTGACCACTCTCTCTCTCTCTCCGTTCCTCCCCGAGTTGGATCCTGGAGTAGCTGCAGAGCCGCAGAGGCAGTGGCGCTACGCCGCTTCTCCATCTCAATACCGGGACGATCTGCAGAGCCGCAGACAATTCTGCCAAGAACATTTAACACCCTGTTTTTAACCCCACCTGTCCCAGGTGTCTCAGCCAGATCACCACCCACAGCCGCGGCATACCCCGCGCCTCCCCGACCTCGCACCTCGGGAGCCCTGTCTCTCCGAACCACGTTTGTTCGAGGGTAACTTCGAGGATTGTGCCACATTCATCATGCAATGTGAGTTGGTTTTCCTTCATCAACCCAGCCGATTTTCGTCAGAGGGAGCCCGAGTAGCTTACATGACTAACCTGCTCACATGCCGAGCAGCACAGTGGGTCACTGCTTCCTGGTCTATGAGGGCCGATTTTTGTTTTTCCTACCCAGACTTCGTGGCAGAGCTCCGAAGGGTTTTCCACCACCCAGCTCGTGGCCAGGACCCGGGAGCTCGGCTGGGCACCTTCCGGCAGGGCAGTGGCAGTGTCACCGACTACGCGCTGGAGTTCAGACTGGCCGCAACCGAGAGCGGTTGGAATGATCGGGCGCTTCATCTCACCTTCCTGAAGGGGCTCAACGACACTGTAAGGGACCAGCTCGCGACCCAAGAGGAGCCCGATTCTCTCGAGGGCCTAATCAGCCTCGCTATCCGCATCGACGGACGCCTCCGGGAGAGAAGGCGTGAGAGAGCACGACTGGGACCCCCAGACGTTCCCCTGACCCCCCATCCTTGTGACCGTTCTGCTGACCGTCCTGCCCCCTCCGTGACTGGTGGTTTTCTTCCCTCCCGAGCTGTGACCGAGGAGGAACCCATGCAGCTGGGACGCACCCGCCTTAGCCCGGCCGAACGGGAGTCCAGGCTCTGGTCCGGCCTTTGTCTCTACTGCGGCCGGGATGGACACCGTATCTTCAATTGCCCTACCCGGCCAAGAGGACCAGGCTCGCCAGGACCCCGGGAGATCCTGGTGAGCCATTTTTCCTGTTCCCACACCCGTGCACCACCTAACCGTCTGACGAGCGTCACCCTAGCCTGGGCGGACCAGCGGGCGACGGTGGGTGCACTCATTGACTCTGGTGCTGATGGGAGTTTCCTGGACGTTGAGTTTGCCACCCGGGCCAACATTCCACTTGAGGACCTCGAGAGGCCCTTGGAGGTTTTCGCGCTGGATCATCACCGCCTGGCTGACATCACTCAACGCACCTGTCCTGTCCTCCTCACTGTTGCTGGTAACCACGTTGAGAGACTCCAGTTTTTTATTACCAGATCCCCTCTTGTCCCAGTAGTCCTGGGTCGGCCCTGGCTCGCGCTGCATGAGCCCCACATCGCCTGGTCCTCCGGCACCATCAGGGGGTGGAGCTCCTCCTGTCATGCCCAGTGTCTTCAGGCGGCGTCCAGTCCTTCGCCCCGGGGTTCCCCTTGTGTCCCTGTCTCCAGCCCCCTCACCGGGCCCCTGTCTCCGTCTCCGGCCCCCCTCGCCGGTTCCCTGTCCCTGTCTCCAGCCCCCCTCACCGGGTCCCTGTCCCCGTCTCCAGCCCCCCTCACCGGTCCTCTGTCCCCGTCCCCGGTCCCCCTTTCCGGGCCTCTGTCTCTGTCCCCCTCTCCAGTGCCCCTGATCACCGGCTTCCTTCGGTCCCATCCGGGCAAGCCGAGGCGGGGTAGGTCGCCGGGTGGCTCCCGTGGAGGGGGGGGGGTACTGTGAGGATTGGCCCATTCCCGCCACACGCTTCAAGGTACTGTGAGGAGGATTGGCTCATTCCCGCCACACGCTTCAAGGTACTGTGAGGAGGATTGGCTCATTGCCACCACACACTTCTAGGTCAAGTACCAATTGCCGTCACGCACCTGTCGGTTGTTTGTAATCAGCGCCCAGAGCCCTTCATATACTCAGGTCTTTCTGTCAATCGTGGTCGGGTCGTTTTGGATTTCCACTGCTACTGCCTGTTCCCCCCGTTGTTGTGCCTCGTCTGTTTTTCTTCAGGACGTCTATGGAAGTCGCCGCTGTTGTGTATCTCTATCATCCGTTGGAGCTGTGCCTCGTTGCCCGCTTTGCGCATTTGCGCTTTGGTGAGTTTTTGGAACGAACCTTTTGGATTCTCTGTTTTCTGTGTGTTTGGATAACACTGAAGATTTGCCGTTTTTGTTTTGTACTGGACTCAGCTAAACTTGTGTGTTGGTAACACTGAAGATTAAGTCACGTGGGATTGTACTGGGCTCAGCTAAACTTGTGTGTTGGTAACACTGAAGATTAAGTCACGTGTGTTTATACTGGACTCAGCTAAGGAGGACTGGACTGCCTCTGTATTCCGTTGGCTTGTTTATTGACCACTCTCTCTCTCTCTCCGTTCCTCCCCGAGTTGGATCCTGGAGTAGCTGCAGAGCCGCAGAGGCAGTGGCGCTACGCCGCTTCTCCATCTCAATACCGGGACGATCTGCAGAGCCGCAGACAATTCTGCCAAGAACATTCTCCCCTTTGTTGTTCTTATTGTTATTTCGCTCATTCCTGTTTCAGAAATAAATACGCCCTAGTCTTTGGCTAACTCTGAACTACCTGTCTGTGCCGTGCTGTTGGGGTCGGTTTCAAACCATAACAAATGTGAATATTAGAACGTTGTGTTAATATGAGAATTTAGTGTAACGATAAACGTTACCCTGGCTAATTAGCCACTGTGAGCTTGTTGTAGCTTACTGCCATAGTAAGCAATATAACGTTAGCTGGAATGTCGCAATATGGCTCCTCACAAGCATGCAGGGCCGATATACAGATGGCGATGCATGAAAACAGAATGAAAAGAGTGAACCCATTTACAGGTTGTAAATGCACTTTATTGTATATGGTTACAAATGCCAAATTGAAGATACTTTATTGAATGAGACATTGATATGCACTTATGGTTTTGTATTACAAGGCTGGGTTTTTGAGTTGGAGTTGAATTGGATCCTGGATTTGTCTGTTCATCTGCTGGTTCCTTGGACTGCATCAGCGACGACAGGCTGGCGAGCCTCCCACGAGAACGATCTGTGAAGTGAACGACAAGTACATAGTTAAAGTTGCTTTCTACAGAGCGGTAGGATAAACTCACTCCATTCCACACGTTTCCCAAGATGGATTCGTATCACTGAACTGAGTTAAAGTACCACGGACACCCAGAGTCCGGAAACACACGGACAGAGTTTAATCACCATTCATGGAATGAGTGACATCGTTGTTTGTGAATTGATAGAGATAACTGAATTGTAATAGGGTTCAGATTCAAGTTCCTTGTTGTTAAGTATACTGCTTTTGGGTTAACAGAGCTTTTTGATTTAAGATGCAAGATGGTTGGATATAAGGGTCTTCTAATTCAAAGATTAAGAGTCCCGGTTCCTAAAACATAGCTGATCCATTTAGTTAAGTTATAAATTAAGATAACGTATAGATAATATTAACATAGCATATAGATAATATTAACATAGCATATAGATAATATCAACATAGCATATATATAATTAAAATAGCACATAGATAATAATTACACCAGTGAGTAGATATAATTAAAATAGTAACTAAAGTAGTGGAACCAGGGAAGGTTTAAGCATCAGACCCAAGGTGTTTTGTACATATTAATTTCATTCTCCTTGTTTTATTCATTGTACAGTGTATTCTCCTGATCTGTGGAAAGAAAATAAACCAAAGAAGGTAAGGAAGAATTAAAAGAGACACGCATTCCCTTACCTTCAAACATAGATCTTTTGTCAGTGTGCTTCATTCTTGTGCAGACCATCTCTCTTCCGAGGCGAACTTGGTTTCTTCTGATCTGGCCCAAACCCACCTGATACCTCGTCTAGTTACTAAGCTATGATATTCATTGTTTTGGGAAATACAGGTCCTAAGTGCAGTTGCCACTCTGATAATGGTTCTGGATATGGAGCAGGGCCAGAGTCACCTTCACCTTTTTGGGAAAGAAGTCCCACTAGAGCTAGAGAGCCACATACTAACCAGGAAAGCAGCCCAGACACTAGACAGTGCCTACTTCCTGATGAAGACAGCAGTCCATGACAATGTCCTACCTGGATGGACTGGTTTCAACACATTCCTCCATGAAGGTCAGATTCCAACTCTACCCAACATCGGGTACCTCCCAGTGATTGATGCAAGGCCTACAGACCTGGGAACGGTAGAGACCATCCTAAAGAGGTCAACAGAAATTGAATGGGTGAGTTCCACACATGCATGGCTTTTCTGTCCTGTATTGGCAAGCGTTTTGGTGATGTTGGCTTACAAGACATCCTGATCGAGGCTGATGTCATTGCTGCTGGATCTGTTGGAGGAGTTATATCAGGTCACCAATACAACAGAAGCATTCGGTGCCACAAGTTGACATGTGAGGCACTACACAGGCTACAATGGAAAGAATAACTGGACACTGTCGGGAAGCCGTTTTAACATTTGTCACCGATCTCCAGAGAGCTTTCTCTACCGACGACTTTGGAGTCATTGTTGAATCCCAGGAGTTCACAGCAGTCGTTGAAGGCTACGACAGGTTCAACAAAGAACAAGAGAGTAAGACATTCCAATTTGGAGTTCCTACATTGAAATGGTAGAAGATCTGCTATCCTTTATCAGAGCGACACAAGAGGCAGATTGGAGTCTGCATCTTTCCAGCGTCCGGATCATGCTGCCATGGTTCTTCTCCTATGACAGAATCAACTACAGCAGATACCTGTCAGCCTACTGGCAGGAGATGAGCATTCTGCAGGACACTCATCCGATAATCTACACACAGGTACTGGTCTTATACAACAGGCACCCTGCCTATACAACAATACAATAATAATGACAATGTAAAACTGTATAGTTGAATAATGATTAGTCATTTCTCTGCCTAATGCCTATACAACAATACAATAATAATGACAATGTAAAACTGTATAGTTGAATAATGATTAGTCATTTCTCTGCCTAATGCCTATACAACAATACAATAATAATGACAATGTAAAACTGTATAGTTGAATAATGATTAGTCATTTATCTGCCTAATGCCTATACAACAATACAATAATAATGACAATGTAAAAATATATAGTTGAATAATGATTAGTAATTTCTCTGCCTATTAATATCAAAATCAGTCATTAAAGGTGTTGTTTTTAATTTAATTGTATAGGTACAGTCAGGTGACTGGGTGGCACCGAGACAGGCACTGCATGTGTTTCAGCGTCATGCCCACCCGGACTAACAGACTGAAGTTTAGTTTTTTTTTTTTTAAACTTTGGCCATTCCGCTGGCTCTTTTTTTGCGTTTATCGCATTTTTCTCTGGTCAAGAATGACCTACAGAAACAGGTTTTGAATGGGTACAGATGGGGGGAAGACACTCTGAGAAAGATACGGCTGCAGTCCGGGAATCGAACTCGCTAACCCCAGATCCGTGACGAGCACGGTTGTCCCCGGCGCCGAAATAGCGCTCGAGGTACGCGGTGAGCTACTGGAGCTCTGAAGTTTAGTTTTTATCCCAGGGCCATATGTGCACTAAACTCAGCAACATTTTTAAACAACAGTCTCCCTTGCACCCCCCCCCCCCCCCCCCCCACCCACGCACACACAACATTAGGGATAGTGCAATTATCTTTTTACCCCTGTTTATATTAATGTTATTTATGCCCCACCCCTGTTTTTATATTTAATACTGTGTTTAGGACTGTTTTTATATTTTTACTAGCACCTAGGGTTGCATTTTTTTATTTCGTTGTAACAACTGTAACAATGACAATAAAGATCTATTCTATTCTAAAACAAAGAAAACCTACAGCAGTTTCTATTTGAGACATGGTCAAAATCCAGCAAAGAGCAAATTCAAGACATCACTTTGATAGTTGGACATGGGTCTGAGTCAGGGGCGTCGTTCTGGTATGGCAAGGTATGGCACTCGCCATACCTTGGCAAATAAAAATGTAAAAAAAAAAATATATAGATTAAATTTTTTTTATTACATTTTTTTATGTTGATTTAGAATTTGAATGTCAACATTATGAACAAAGCTTTGAACTATTCGGTACAGCCCTAGCATGTTTTGATATTGTCAATTATCTCACTTTTACTAGGTGACTTTTACTGTGACTAACTGAAATATGCCCAAAAAAAAAGGAAAATGGACATACAGACGTTTTTTAATCAGAGGGCAGCAGAGACAAGTGATACAGGGACACAGGTAAGGTCTTACAATGGCTTAGTGATTATAACAGTGCAGTTCAGCATTCAGTAACCCATACTTTTTGTGAATGTGTTTTTGATACTACATTCTGTTGAACACACACCTCAAAACCGTACCTAAGGAAAATTGGCTCAATTGCAAGAAAAGTAATAGACATTCTGCATAATTCGTATGCAAAATATTGTGGTTCCCTGCTTTAGTCTGTTGACACATTTCTATACTAAAAATGCTTGTGTAGTCCTGTGTCATACCTAAATGTCATATAACTGAATTGTATAGAAACAACTCACCAAAAGTGACTATTGCACAACTGATTTGACAAAAAAAATCCACCCCCCCCTTCACCCGGCACTCCCCCCCCCCCCACCCCTCCCGCCTCGCCATACCTTGCCTTTTACTGAAACGACGCCACTGGTCTGAGTGCCATGTCATCAGAGTCAACAGCGGTGGCACAGGGGTTGAGGTGTTACCACTACAAACACTGTTCTCAATACAGGAGGAAGAAGACCCCCGACTATTGCTTCACTGTGCTCATGCCTCTCAATACAGTTCCCATGTGGTGATCACTGATCAGCACTCCAGACACGGATGTTTTCATACTAGCCATCGCTTTCTGCAAAGAAATAGGGACAAACCTGTACTTCCACACAGGGAAAGGGGCAAACAAACGCACAATACATGTCCAGAGGATACACAGCCATCTTGGTGATGAAGTCTCTGATGCACTAATCGGACTCCACTGTTTCACCGGCTGTGATACAGTGAGTGCTTTCTACGGGAATTGAAAAGTCAATGCAGTGAAAATGCTCCTGTCCAACAGAGAGAATGGTGCAACGTTCAGAACATTGGGAGCAGCTTTGGAACTGCCGGAGGAGCTGTATCAAGGCACAGATACATTTACCTGTGACCTCTATGACCTGAAAGGCTGCATGGATGTCAATGATGCAAGAAGTCAACTGTGCCCCAAGAGAGTGCACGCTGGGTGCCACACCCTCTTATACCTCTCCAGGTCAGCCCGTGCACTCTTGACTCTGTCAACCCGCGGCTGGCGCGTCCAATAGCGATGCCGCCAGCGCCGGAATGGCGGAGTGTTGAGTGACAGCTCAACTGACCAACCGACCCACATCCCAGGGTCGCTACAATATTGAATACAATCTTTGAATTTTCTCAAATAAGTATCATTTAGCTCTCTTTTAAATATCTGTATGAACGAGAGCTTGAGAGCATGAGATTGAAGCGAACACTCAAAGAGACCTCAGTGTGAATGTGTTTGTGTGAATGTGTCTCCTAGAATTCTAGGGGCCTACAAGATGATATTGAGGCTCTGTGGCTTCAGATAAGTCACACATGGTCTCAAACTAGGATCTCTGTTGCTCCTTAGCCTTAACAACCACTATGAGTGCTACTGTAATAGAGCTGCAGAGGTTTGAACACACTGAAATATATATATTTATTTTTTTACTTATGTCTGAATTAGTTTGTAAACAGATGCCTGCTAAAGAGTTCCAGCTGAGAGGTATGAGCTGGAAAACACAATGGATCCATAGCCTGAAGTCTTATCTAGTACAGTCGATAACAATACCACGGAAAATGAGTGTTTTACACATGTTTTTCTAATGGTATGTATAGTATATTATCCAAAATGGCCACTGGCACCAATGCCATTGGCACGACGCCGGAGATGTTGAGCGAGTCTTCTTCTATCGTCAGAGAAAAAAACGTTATATCCTCGGAAATATCCCTCATGTAAGATATTGTCATTTCAGGAATTTCATTGGCTACAAAAACCATCAATCATTTTCACCGTCAGAGGTGACTGGTCCTTTCACATGGCGGCCATTTTAGCTTTCAACCAACGTGTCGGTTCATAGACAATAACACAGCGTGACGGCGACAGACGAGGGCAAACGTGCTGCGACGTGATATCGAAGTGAGAAACTCTCCTATTTCTCCTGAGATTATAAATAAGCAACAACATCTTCCTGGGATAATATATGTTCCAGCAGTTCCGAGCGCATTCCAACACCTATATTTCTGACAAAGCAGAAGAATGACAAAAATAGCCTACTCAACTTGGATGGAGCAAAAGCGACAGTAACGTTTGACAAATAAAGTATGAAAATAGTATCCTGACTTGAATCGCTCCAAATAAAGGCCAGGGGGGGGACGATGGTTTTCACCAAAGCTCTCCACAAATACTCCACTCTTATCCTCAACAGACTCGTCCAACATGCGTCTCGCCAACGGAGGGCGTCCGCAAACCTCAGAAGGGTCTCGCTGTATCTCTTCTCTTCTGTCAGGAATACAGTTGTTAAAGGTGTCAGTTTGAGAGTCGTTTTTCACATGGTTTGACGGAACTGCTGGAACATGTTGTATATTATCCCAGGCAGGAAGATGTTGTTGCTTATTTATAATCTCAGGAGAAATAGGAAAGTTTCTCATTTCGATATCACGTCGCAGCACGTTTGCCCTCGTCTGTCGCCGTCACGCTGTGTTATTGAACCGACAAGTCGTCCGTTTTCTGTTTGAAAACGACGCCACTTTTGGTGCTGCTTGATAATCTGGCATCAGCCAAATATCCAAAAGGTTGTCATTTATCACAGAACCCCAAGTATAGTCATGTCATTTGCATCGCCTGATCAAAAGGTGAAAGTGAGCCAAAATAAGCAAATTAATATCAAATTTTCAGGGACTTTCAGGAGAAATCTTCCAATTTCATGTCAGTGTCCCCATCACTCGTGGCTCTCAACTCTGTGACCTGTGGGTTGTTTGCGTGTCACTAGCCAGCTCTGTGGTGTCCATTGTGGGGAGCCGGGGGATCAAAGCCCACTCCAAACCCTGGAGGCTCTCATGCAGCTCCACAAGCAGCATGTCTGTGGAGGAACACTGATTAAAGACCAAAGGGCCCTTTGTGAGAAGTGGTGCCGTCATCACACAACACACGCAGTGGCTCAGGGGGAAGAGCAGTCGCCTGGTAATCCGGAGGTTTTTCCCGGTTCGATTCCCGCTCCTCCCGGGCAGCGTGTCGAAGTGTCCAGCGTGTCGGAAATAATCCGCAACCCCCCCCCCCCCCCCCCCCCATCACTCGAATCACTCCACCGCCAAAGTACAATAAGAAGAGCAAGCAGACGCGCACCTCTCCAGACCCCGCGCCAGATGCGCTCTCCGAACCGGCGCGTTCTCCAAGCAGACGCGCACCACTCCAGACCCCGCGCCAGATGCGCTCTCCGAACCGGCGCGTTCTCCAAGCAGACGCGCACCACTCCAGACCCCGCGCCAGATGCGCTCTCCGAACCGGCGCGTTCTCCAAGCAGACGCGCACCTCTCCAGACCCCGCGCCAGATGCGCTCTCCGAACCGGCGCGTTCTCCAAGCAGACGCGCACCACTCCAGACCCCGCGCCAGATGCGCTCTCCGAACCGGCGCGTTCTCCAAGCAGACGCGCACCACTCCAGACCCCGCGCCAGATGCGCTCTCCGAACCGGCGCGTTCTCCAAGCAGACGCGCACCACTCCAGACCCCGCGCCAGATGCGCTCTCCGAACCGGCGCGTTCTCCTAGCAGACGCGCACCACTCCAGACCCCGCGCCAGATGCGCTCTCCGAACCGGTGCGTTCTCCAAGCAGACGCGCACCACTCCAGACTCCGCGCTGATGCGCTCCTACAGCAGACGCGCTCCTTCTGCAGACGCGCTCCACTCCAGACGCGCATCGCTCTCTAATTCTCTACGGGAGGATGTGTCTCTCCGAGCCGGCGCGCTCTCCGAACCGGAGCGTTCTCCAAGCCGACGCGCCCCACTCCAGACGTCTAGCCTGCGCCCTCCTACTGCTTCCCTGTTAGCTCCCCTGTTAGCCTGTTTAGTCTCCCCTGTTAGCTCCCCTGTAGCCTTGTTAGTTTCCCTGTTGACTCCCCTGTTAGCTTCCCTGTTAGCTCCCCTGTTAGCCTGTTTAGTCTCCCCTGTTAGCTCCCCTGTTAGCCTTGTTAGTTCCCCTGTTGACTCCCCTGTTAGCTTCCCTGTTAGCTCCCCTGTTAGCCTGTTGACTCCCCTGTAGCTTCCTTGTTAGCCTCGTTAGCTCCCCTGCAGCTTGCTAGGCCTCTACTACCAGCATTGCCCCAGTCTGCTAGCTTAGCCCCGGCTGCTAGCACAGCCTCTATGTTAATGCAGCCCTTGCAGCTAGCATAGGCCCTGTAGCTAGCCATGCCCAGGCAGCTAACCCGGTCCCTCTGCATGGCCTCCACTTTTTGTGTAGTTTTCCCCACTGCTAGGACTGCCCCTTCAGCTAGCAAGGTCAGTTTTCTCCCACTGCTAGGACTGCCCCTTCAGCTAGCAAGGTCAGTTTCCCCACTGCTAGGACTGCCCCTTCAGCTAGCAAGGTCAGTTTTCTCCCACTGCTAGGACTGCCCCTTCAGCTAGCAAGGTCAGTTTCCCCACTGCTAGGACTGCCCCTTCAGCTAGCAAGGTCAGTTTTCTCCCACTGCTAGGACTGCCCCTTCAGCTAGCAAGGTCAGTTTTTCCCCACTGCTAGGACTGCCCCTTCAGCTAGCAAGGTCAGTTTTCTCCCACTGCTAGGACTGCCCCTTCAGCTAGCAAGGTCAGTTTTCTCCCACTGCTAGGACTGCCCCTTCAGCTAGCAAGGTCAGTTTTCCCCACTGCTAGGACTGCCCCTTCAGCTAGCAAGGTCAGTTTTCTCCCACTGCTAGGACTGCCCCTTCAGCTAGCAAGGTCAGTTTCCCCACTGCTAGGACTGCCCCTTCAGCTAGCAAGGTCAGTTTTCTCCCACTGCTAGGACTGCCCCTTCAGCTAGCAAGGTCAGTTTTTCCCCACTGCTAGGACTGCCCCTTCAGCTAGCAAGGTCAGTTTTCTCCCACTGCTAGGACTGCCCCTTCAGCTAGCAAGGTCAGTTTTCTCCCACTGCTAGGACTGCCCCTTCAGCTAGCAAGGTCAGTTTTCCCCACTGCTAGGACTGCCCCTTCAGCTAGCAAGGTCAGTTCCCCACAGCTAGGACTGTCCTTCCAGCTAGCTTGTTCTCTCATGCTGGTCCAGCCCTGTCTGCCAGCCTAGCTCCGGCAGCTAGCGCAGCCTCTATGTTAATGTAGCAGTACAGCTAGCATAGGCCCTGTAGCTATCAGTGCCCTGGCAGCTACCCTTTCCCTCTGCTAGCCCCTTCCCTGTTCCCCTCTCCAGTGCCCCTGTTCCAGCCCTGTCTGCTAGCCTAGCTCCGGCAGCTAGCGCAGCCTCTATGTTAATGTAGCAGTACAGCTAGCATAGGCCCTGTAGCTATCAGTGCCCTGGCAGCTACCCTTTCCCTCTGCTAGCCCCTTCCCTGTTTCCCCTCTCCAGTGCCCCTGTCCCTCGCCCTGTCCAAGGCCTTAACCCTGTTTTCTCTGTCCCTGTCTCCAGCCCGCCCCCGCGGGCCCCTGTTCCTTTTCCCCTCTCCAGTGCCCCTGTCCCTCGCCCTGTCCAAGGCCTTAACCCTGTTTTCTCTGTCCCTGTCTCCAGCCCGCCCCCGCGGGCCTCTGTTCCTGTTCCCCTCTCCAGTGCCCCTGTTCCTGCCCTGTCCCTTGCCCTGGCCCTGTCCCTTAGCCTTTCCCTTAGCCTTCCCCTTAGCCAGCTCGCCTCTTAAAGGCACATTGCCCTTTTTCCCTAGTTCTTGTTTTCCAGTGTTTTGTGTTCTCCCTTAAAGGGACAGTGCCGCTTTTCTGTTGTATTCAATAAATGCCCAGTTCTTGGCTTACTCTCATACCTGTCTTGTGTTGTGCGATTGGGGTCGGTTACAAACCATAACAGTAACTGCACTGAAAACAAATTCCACCAGCCTGGCTGGGTGGTCATTAAAGAATCGAATCTAATCTAACCTTGAGCAAGACACTTTATACCCCTAATTGCTCCTGATGAGCAGGTGGGCACCTTGCATGGTTGCATTCGCCGTCGGTGAGTGAATGGGTCAAATGGGAGGAACAAATTGTAAAGCACTTTAGATAAAAGCGCTATATGAATGCAGCCATTTACACATTTACATTGTCCAAGCTAAACATAGGCACTCTTGATCTCTTCATCGCAGGGTAAACACGGGTGTAATTAACGACATTAATTAGGGTCCTGATCCACCTCGGTGTGTCACAGCCATCCCAGTGAGACAGCATGCACAAAAGCTCTGGCGCTGTTAATTAATGTTATCAATTACACCTGTGTCTACCATGCGATGACATGTCAAAATGGCTCCTGTGAATGTAAATGGCTGCATTTATTAAACAGCGTGTGGATTTATATAGTGCTTTTATCCAAAGCGCTTTACAATTTGTTCCTCACATTTGACCCATTCACTCACTCAATTACACACAGACGGCGAAGGCAAGGTGCCAACCTGCTCATCGGGAGCAATTAGAGGTTAAGTGTCTCGCTCAAGGACACTTCAACACGCTACCCGGGAACAGCGGGAATTGAAACCAGGAACCTCCGGATTACCAGACGACTGCTCTACCTCCTGAGTCACTGTCACTCCATAATTTATGGGGGCCTATAGCCATTGAGGGTGGATATTATCACAATCTTAGCCACGTGTGAGTGGAAGAGTTGATGCACTCGACTGCTTCACCTGGGGTACCTGGGGGTCCACATCTCAGAGGACCTGACATGGTCAACACACATAGACACAGTAGTAAAGAAGGCGAAACAGCGCCTCTACCACCTGAGACAGTTAAGGAAGTTCAGAGTATCGGGGAAGATACTCCAGTCCTTCTACTCAGGAGCTGTAGAGAGCATCCTGACCGGAAACATCACTGCCTGGTATGGAAACAGCACGGCACAGGACAAGAAGGCCCTACAGAGAGTGGTGCGCTCAGCCGAGCGTACCACGGGTATTGCACTACCCCCCCTGCAGGTTCTATACAACAAGAGGTGCAAATCCAGAGCCTGCAGGATAATGAAAGACCCTCACCACCCCAATAACAGCCTGTTCCAGCTGCTGAGGTCAGGCAGACGCCTGCGAACCCCAGCTACTAGGACAGAGCGGCTTAGGCTCAGCTTCTTCCCCCAGGCCATCAGAGCCATGAACAATGAACATTGAGTGCTCAGAACATTGAACTATCCACACACAAGCACACATGAACACACACACGACACGCACGCTGTGCACGCTCACACACGAGCAGCCACTTAACACTTTAACATGAGCGGGCACACACTCATGTCGCACACACGCACACTTATGACCAAAGGAAAGGACACTTTAAATTAGAATAACAGGAACAGTGTATTGCACTACCAAAGCTAACTAGCATGTCCCATATGCTCTGTAAATAACTATGTACAGATACCGAGATGTCACTCCATGTTACCTGTTACCTGTTTACTGCACAATGTTGTTTTTTCATTTTTTGATTCTATTATATGTTGTACCACTGTATTGCACATCGTTGCGGGCAAGACTACCCGCATTTCATTGTATACCTGTATGCCGTGACAATTAAAACGCTTGACTTGACTTGACTTGGAACACTGATCTGAATACTGATCTCTCCACACACAAGCACACATGAACACACATGAACACACATGAACACACACACACACACACACACACACATACACACACACGCACGCACACACACACACACACACACACACACACACACACACACACACACACACACACACACACACACACACACACACACACACACACACATGCACACACACCGCACAGCCTGCACTCTCTCACACACAAACACACTACAGGTCACTTTAGGAAAAAGCAAAGGTCACTTTAAAAAACATAAATGTATGTTTTTGTATAGTATAGTTAGTATAGTATAGGTACATATGGCATAACTGTATATTGTATTGTAGTGTGTATATAGGACTCATTACCTTTCATTTGTAAGCTTAGCATTGTATTGTATCTTAGTACCTAGTATCTATTAGTAGTATCTATTCTATTCTATTATTATTTGTATTATTATAATCTTTTTGCCACCTTCATTTCACTACATGTCTCGTGTATATTATGTGACGAATAAATCTCTTGAATCTTGAACAGCTGTCACAATGACAGAGAGATCTCCCCTGGTGTGGAAGCGTGTGTGTGAGGTGATGCGTGTTGTTATTTCTGATGTGGCCGCGGTGCTCGGGGCTCACTCTCTCCGAAGGAACAGGAAGCCACCCAGCGTGTGGCTGCAGAGAGAAAGCCCTTTATACCTCCATCATTCAGCAAAAGAAACCACCCCCGTCAAAGGACAGCGACCCTGATCAAAGGATCCCCCACTCCCCTCCGGACAATACAGAGCCCCCCTCCCCACAGACCGAAAAACAGAAGAAAGCTACCTTGAACTCGACGACATCAACAAAATATCAAACACAAACGGATTTTTTTTTTTTTCTTTTTTTTTTACTTTTACACATATAAAAACAATTACATATATAATACAATATAATCCACAAGGGATGTGTAGGAGAATTGCCTAAAAACCCTCAAGGGGCTTGCATGTGGCATTCACCAGGAAGCAAAATTACATTATATCAAGATAAAATGGCAACCTCGGTGCTCAGCAAGTGACGTGTTTTTCCAAGAATACCAATACTCTTGGCCATTTTTGTAGTTATGGCTGTGATATGAGGTTTCCATGATAGGGATTCATCAAGTAGAACACCAAGGAATCGTGTAGAACACACCCTAGCTATGGGGATGTCATTGATCACTACTTTAGATGAGGAGTTAAAAATCACAGATTTGAGACAAAAAAAAATGAAATTTGTTTTTTTAATGTTTAGTGATAATTTGTTGCATTTAAACCAAATTGATAGTTTGTTAAGTTCTTCATTTATGACCCTAATGATGGTATCAGGATCTTTATGTGAATAGAATACACTCGTGTCATCTGCAAATAACATTTTCGACAGCCTGTCTGAGACGTTAGGGAGGTCATTGATATATAACAAAAATAACAAAGGCCCAATAATTGAACCTTGGGGCAGACCGCAAAGTAAAGGAAGAAAAGGAGAATTTATCCCATTATAGGATACAGACTGATGTCTATCTTTAAGGTAATCCAGTTTATGCAGTAAAAAACTTAAAACCAGATTCTCAAACTAACATAAACATAAAGACGGACAACACGCTCATCACAGACAAGCTGGATGTAGCCAATTACTTAAACATCTTCACAAACATAGCCACAACACTGGTAAACAAACTACCCTCCCACTCAGGACATTATGGGGTAGAACACATAGTAGCATACTACAAAAACCTACAGTAGGGGTCCACAAAGACGACTTCAAACTTGAAATGGTAACAACCGATGAGGTACTCAAAAAATTGAGCGCCCTCCAACCTAACAAGGCCACTGGCCATGACAACATCCCCTCCAAATTCCTCAGAGACGCAGCAGCCGCCATCACCCCAGTCATCACTCACATAATAAACCTCTCTATAAAACAGGGACACGTCCCCAAGGACTTCAAAATTGCGAGAGTGACCCCTCTGCACAAAAAGGGCAGCAAATTAGACCCAGGCAACTACCGCCCTGTTTCTATTCTTACCTCCATCTCGAAAGTCATGGAGAAAATAGTCTTCGAACAGGTCGAAAAGTACCTGGCGGAAAAAAATCTAATCTACGAATTCCAATCTGGCTTCAGAACGTCCCACTCCACTGACACATGCCTCCTCTATTTGAACGACCACATCAAACAAGAGGTGGACGCGGGCAAATACTGCGGCATGGTCATGCTGGACCTACAAAAGGCCTTCGACACTGTCAATCACTCCATTCTGATTGACAAGCTAAAAGCAATTGGTTTTGATAGCTTATCAGTGAGCTGGATGCAATCCTACCTGGAAGGGAGAGAACAGATGGTAGAGGTAAACGGTACTCTATCCCCCCCCCCTCACAGTGAGCTGTGGTGTTCCACAAGGAAGCATACTAGGACCGCTACTCTTCCTAATTCATGCAAATGACATGTCGTCAGCCTGTGACTGCAACTTGTTCCTGTTTGCGGACGACTCAGCCCTGCTGGTCTCTGACAAGAACAAGTTGCAGGTTGAAAAAACCCTCAGCTCGGAACTAGGCAAAATCTGCATATGGCTCGCTGATAACAAACTATCATTACACATGGGCAAAACAGAGTCCATTCTCTTCGGTTCAAATAACAAACTCAGCAAGACCGACGGCTTCTCAGTTGCAGTGGGTGACAATATTGTCACAAGGAAAGACGAAATTACCTACCTGGGTTAAACAAGAATACCCTGAAGACTCTGGCAGGAGCACTCATTCAAGGGTACTACGACTATGCGTGCACCTCATGGTACCAAAGCACCTCAAAGGCGCTTAAAACAAAATTACAAACATCACAAAACAAACTGGTCAGACTACTACTTGACCTTACCCCCAGAACCCACCTCACCCCTGCCCACTTTGACAACCTAGGATGGCTTAGAGTAGACGACAGAGTACAGCAACTTGCAATGGGCCTGGTCTACAAGATAAACTATACGACTAAGGTACCCATGTACATGTCAAAATACTTCCCAAAGGTCAGTGAATACCACAACCACTACACCAGAGGAAGCTCAACAAATCATGTTAAACCCAGATTCGGCTCAAACAAGGGACTAAATACGTTTCGCAATTATGCCACATCAATGTGGAACGCCCTACCTAAAGCTGTAAAAGAATGTGAATCCCTACCCACATTCAAAACCGCTCTTAAAGAGCACCTACGGGAGGCTGCAATTCGAAACTGGCCACCGTAAATGCCCAAAACCCCCACCACCTCCTAATAGACAGTCTCCTCCCCACCGCATGTATATATTCCCTCCCCGCCGTATATATCTCTCTCCCACCCACCCACCCCCTCCTAATGTACAGTCCCCTCCCCATCATATGTATATACTCTGTCAGGATCTAGGGGTAACAGTACTGTATATTTGAATACCGTTTATGTCACAAATGTATCAGTACTAAATACCTATATGTCCCTATGCCATAAATGTCATGTATGTTGTGTATGTCATAAATGTCTATATGAATTGAAAATGGGGGACCCTGATGGAAACAAGACAAACGTCTTTCTCAGGTCTGCATCCCCTTAACAATTGTGTGTATTGAGCCGTACTGTATTGTACCCATTCTGCAATCTGTTAAATAAAGTTTTCATTCATTCATTAATTCATAACCGTGCTGTAATATGAATGCCTTTATTAGTTGTGTTCGATTGGCTATAATATGATTTTTAGAGGCATCTATTTTGAATGAATGAATGAATGAAAACTTTATTTAACAGATTGCAGAATGGGTACAATACAGTACGGCTCAATACACACAATTGTTAAGGTGATGCAGACCAGAGAAAGACGTTTGTCTTGTTTACATCAGGGTCCCCCCCATGTTGTTGTCGGTATTAGCCTAATATACCGACAACAAAATAGATGCCTCTAAAAATCATATACTATTAGGTAGCCTATATGAATTACATATAATAGCAGCCATAGCCTACATTATGCAACAGTAACTTGCGCATACCAGTGTATGCGACGGACCAGTGTATACCTTATATCATATCATATTCATATAATAGTTTATCTATATAGTGTGTATCTACCTCAACTCCTTATTATTTTGCACATAGATTGCAGAAATACGGGAACGTTTTGATTTATATTAAAAGGCTTTGACATTGTAAAACTAAATACGTGGAATTCTGTAAGCATAATACAAGTCATATCACCCACACGATATATGCTCTGTGTCCAGAGCATGTATGCTTTTCATTCATTTAAGACACATTATTGCAAGGGTTTTGTAATACACATACACCCTGGTCTCATTGCAATGCGTTTTTTATTCTTTCTTATACAGTAGGAAGGGGGAAGAACACTATATCGTGGGTGTTCATATGACTTGTATTCTGCTTACAGCTTCGAAATTCCACTTGTTTCGTTTAACGTAAAGCCTTTTAAATATAATCAAAACGTTCCCGTGTTTCTGCGGTCTGTGCGCAAAATAATAACGAGCGCAGTCAGTCAGTACACCCCGTATATTCCGATAACGCTATATAAACCATGCTGCATTCATTCTGAGAGAAAATACCTATTATTCCAAATGCTATTTATAGGGTTTTGATAATAATTACACTACTGTTGCTATTTTACAATGAACTATAATGAATTACGGTTCATACAGAACATGTTGAAACTAATGCACAGAAGCTTATTTCCTTGTTGTAATAATATATTCTACCAACGGGCGCCAGCTACGCATGGTCCGACCTGTGCTTAAATATACGCACAAAGTCAAGCACAAGTTCAAATTGATAAATCCCACACTTTGCTTAGAAATGATCATACGCACGGGTTACGCACATATCTGTGCGTACGCCACGTTGATAAATGAGGGCCCTGGTCATATGGTTAGGGGCCACAGCTGTGTAAACACAGAGACATAGATAGGGGAGGAGGAGGAAGACGTGTATAATATCTAGTAATCAGGACACATTCGAAATGTATTTGTCTATATTCAATTTAAATCTGATTAAACTACAATTATCACTGAAATAATGTGTTCAACAAGGGGAACATTATGATATTAAACTTGGAGTGGTTTATAGCCAAATGTACAGGATTAAGGGAAGATCACTTTCAAATAGCTTATACGAGTGTTAGGTAATTACACTAATAAAGGTAATTATTTAGAAAGGCATGGTTTAAGACTTTAATGAATCTAGGTAAATAAGTTGAATAAGTCAAATGATGAAATGCCATATAAATACACTGAAATGGAAATAATATTTATGGACTATAAGCTTTGTGGTTTACTCTGGCACAAACAAGTAATGTTTTATATTGAAATGTGTGTTCTTGAGAGAAGTACCTTAATATTCATATATCATGTGTAGTAAATGTAATAGTAACAATGATGTTAGCCTTAAAGTGAGTTGGAAAGAAATACTGTATTCAGCTGAGCAGTTAGTGGTAAGCCACACCTACATTTTCAAACTCAAAAATAGCTGTTGGATTGGAGGAAAATCTGTTATGGTGTCACTATCTGTGAGGTCATCACCTGGACCGAGGCCTGCTATAAATACAGCCCCACGAGTCACTGGAAGAGGAGATCAGAGAGAAAGGCGAAAGAAGACAAGACTGCATAGAAGTGATCACGGAAGACTTTTGTTGATAAGATCAGCAGACATTCTTACATTTACATTTACATTTAGTCATTTAGCTGACGCTTTTATCCAAAGCGACTTACAAGTTCTGTGCGACAAGACAGCAAGAAGGGTATAACTCTATCAGCTGAGTAACAATGTTCATCAAAGTGTTGCGTGTTACAGTGTAGGTTAGTTTATTAGGACAAGTGCATAACATTAAGGTTAGTCGGGGTTAGATTTTTTTTTTTTTTTTTTTTTTTTTTTATCATTTCAGATAATGGTTGAAGAAGTGAGTCTTTAGTCGACGGCGAAAGATTGGACGGGATTCGGCTGTCCTAACTGGGATGGGTAGTTCATTCCACCATTGTGGGGCAAGGACTGAGAATAGGCGGCTTCTCTTTGATGACCCTCCGGGATCTTGGATAGGAGTAGATCTGAGGCGGCCAGAAGATGCAGAGCGTAGGGGTCTTGAGGGTGTGTAGTTAGAGACCATTGACCGGAGGTAGGCGGGAGCGGTTCCCTTTGCCGCACGGTATGCTAGGTCGAGGGCCTTGAAGCGGATACGTGCAGCAATGGGGAGCCAGTGCAGGTCCCTAAGAAGTGGGGTGACATGGGCCGACTTCGGTAGGTTTGAGATCAGGCGGGCCGCTGCGTTTTGAATGAGTTGAAGAGGCTTGGTGGCAGTGGCCGGGAGGCCAGCTAGCAGTGCGTTGCAGTAGTCGAGGCGGGAGATGACTGTTGATTGGACGAGGAGTTGGGTGGCTTCTTTTGTCAGGAAGGGGCGTATCCTTCTGACGTTGCTCAGGAGGAATCTGCAGGTTCTGGTTGTCGCTGCGATGTGAGCAGAGAAGTTCAGCTGGTCGTCGAGGACAACACCAAGGTTCTTGGCGGTCGGCGACGCGGTCACAGCTGCATTCTCAACTGTGATGGAGAGGTCGGTCAGGGGGGAGGATTTGGCCGGCAGGTGGAGCAATTCTGTTTTGCTTAGGTTCAGTTTGAGGTGGTTGGTCGTCATCCAGGCGGAGATGTCGGACAGACAGGCCGAGATCCGCTCAGAGACGTGGATATCTGAGGGAGGGAAGGAGAGGAAGAGTTGAGTATCATCAGCATAACAATGATATGAGAAGCCATGAGACGTGATAATGTTACCCAGTGATTTAGTGTAGAGGGAGAAGAGAAGGGGTCCTAGGACCGAGCCCTGGGGGACACCCGTCCGGAGGGGGCGGGTGGCCGACAGAGTCCCTCTCCATGACACTTGGTAGGAGCGGTCATTGAGGTATGATGTCAGCCATGTCAGCGCAGATCCAGCCACTCCCATTCCTGCGAGGGCCGCGAGACTAAGTTAGACTAAGTTTGGATGCCATTCAGAATTTGAACTGTTGTAAACAACAATTGTTTTTGAGATACATCAAGTGTTTGAGCAACTATTGATTGATTTTGTCAATAAATATTCAGTCAAGAAGAATTGGAGCGACTGTTTGGGCATCCATTCTTAACAAGAGTATTACTTCTGGTTTGAGACAACAACGCAAGTACAAAGTATCAGAAGAAGATACGTTAGGAGTAAACACGTTTCGCAATTATGCCACATCAATGTGGAATGCCCTACCCACAGCTGTAAAGGAATGTGAATCACTTCAAAACCACTCTCAAAGAGCACCTACGGGAGGCTGCAATTCGAAACTGGCCCCTGTAAATGTCCAAACCCAAGCCCCTCCCATGTACAGTCCCCCCCCCCACCCAACCACCTCCAATGTACAGTTACCCCCACACCTACCCAACCTCCTCCAATGTACAGTTTCTTCCCCCTCAAATGTATATACTCTCTTTTCAGACTCTATGTATGTATGTCATATATGTTATGATGAATTGAAAATGGGGGACCCTGATGTAAACAAGACGAAAGTCTTTCTTTGGTCTGCATCCCCTTAACAATTGTGTGTATTGAGCTGTACTGTATTGTACCCATTCTGCAATCTGTTAATCAAATTTTCAATCAATCAATCAATCATGCTGATAAAGGTGAGATAAAGGGCAATTTCACGACATCAAAGTCGATCTGCTCAGTTCTGCCACACACAAGCATGCATGAACACACACATCCTGCACTCTCTCACACACAAACACACTACAGGTCACTTTAGGGGGGGGGAAATGTCACTTTAAAAACATAACTATGTTTTTGTATAGTATAGTTAGTATAGTATAGTTATATATAGTATAACTGTCAGGGCCGCCTCAGGGGGTGTGTGGTAGTATTGACGTTGAATTTCATAATTAATATGTGTGAATAAATTAGAAGACCACATCAAAAGCCAGATGTATATTTCTATAGCAGAGAGAGACTCAGTGGCTAAATCAGGCTCAACTGCCAGTGGAGAGCCATTCCCAACCCCCACAACACCTTTTCAAACTGACTGCATGTAAATGCTGATCAAAGACAGCTGCGCTGCCCACAGGGCAGGCCAGTTTAGACATGCTGAAGAAATGATTAGTCATGGACACTAAAACACAAACAAAGTTATCTATTAATCAACTGTTTAGTATCAAAAGAGTAAACCATAAAATTAGAAATAAGGTTTGAAGGGTGATTACACTCTTGTTATAGAATTCTGGTTAGTACTGTATGGTAATATGGCCCAAAGGAGGGGGCTATTCACACCACCCCACCAGATG
This sequence comes from Notolepis coatsorum, assembly GCF_963971535.1. NCBI lineage: Eukaryota > Metazoa > Chordata > Actinopteri > Aulopiformes > Paralepididae > Notolepis > Notolepis coatsorum. The sequence goes on from NC_140176.1 coordinate 107,737,108, forward strand.
ACATCACACCAGCCCCCACCCGTGGGACAAGACCCACACAGGGAATCGAGGAGGGGGGGGCAACCAGCCCCCCCCCAGAGGAAACCAGGGGGAAGGGCGGACCGCCCTTCCAGAAGCACCAGCCAGGATTGGAGGACCATATTAGTCAAATGTGCTATTATTGGCCAGAAATTATAGTATATAAGAGCGAATATATTGGTAGTTCAGGAGCCCAGATCACCCAACCCCGATCTGCGTGCTCCCCGCGCCCCACCCAGAGACTACTGTGAGCTGATTGCATTTTACGTGAGTAAATCATGGGAAACACTATATGGTTGTTTATAGATTAGAGTAAATGTACAGATCCCTGATCTGTAAACCAGATTTACTCATGTATAATGTGTACAGTAAATTCTCTATGTTCAAATTATGTTAACCAAGTGACTGTTTCTGTACATATTGGGGTTTGAGAATGCAAACCTTATTTGTGATTTCTGTACACAGGCAGCCATGTTGATGTTTTCTGATAATCTTTTGTATGCAAAAGGCAAACTTCTTGTTCACCTTGGCCTCTGGCTCAAATAAATGTTGAATTGGACTATAGTTCATGGTTTTGTCTGGCTACACGTTTATTTCTTCCATCTGCTTTAAGTCAGATGAAGAGACCAACAATTCTATCAATATGATCCCTTTCTCCTCCTTCCAGATAAGCAATCTCATTGTACTGTACTACAATAACCTTAGATTATTGTAGGATTCTGTAGGAATTTACTACAGGTGTGCGAGCACAAAAAAAAAAAAAATTATTTTTTTTAATTTTTCTATTTATTTGTCTTTTTTTTTTCTTTGCGAGGCCCCCCTTCCCACGAGGCCCTTTTTCATCACAGACCTAAAATCTAGTTTTGCTTATATGCTTATATATTTCACATTAGACACGTTTGTAGAATGTTCCTGGCTCTGCGGCTCTGCAGCAGACATACTCACTATTGGAGCTCTGGGGCTCTGCAGCAGACATACTATTGGTTTCAACGAAGAGAGGGGTTACATCATGTGTACGCCGGCGTGCGTCAGCTGCGTTTTACTATTTTGCGCATGCAGCTTTGGAGGTTATGCTTAGTTATGCCAGCCAAAACGAAGAGGACGGTCATTCGGCAGATGGACTGAAGATGAAAGTTGTTGCATGTTAGACAGTTCAGTCAGGCTAGCCATCCCGGCTAAAGGCAGGGACAGCTAGTTAGCTTTAGCTACGTTATAATATTGAGTGCTAACGTGTGGTTCAGTCGGGATAGCCATGATGATGTCGGCTAGTAGCTAGCTTAGCTAAAGGCTAACTAGCGTTAGCTAACCTAGAGAGAGCGCGTGCAGCATTGTTATGCCAAGATGAAGAGGACGGTCATTCGGCAGATGAACTTCGTCAACTCTACGCGGTTGTCTCCATCCTCTTGGACGTTTGGTGAGTTTTTAATGCACTCTATTCTATTCCCGCCGTGGATATATCTCTCTCTCTCTCTCTCTCGGGAGCCAAACGGGCCGGCTAGCTGTTGTAGTAGCTAACGGTGTGTGGCCTGGTGTCAGCACCTGGTGCGAGGGAGGTGAGCTTGGTGTTTCATTATGAGAATATCTCCATGCTCAAGTCGGCTATAGTCCGCGAGGGACTTGTTGCCGGCACCGCTATGGTAAACACCACTCTGTAGTGGGACGTGTATTGCCTTCTTTTTCCCTTCTCTCTTCGGATGAGAAGAGGAAAACACAGCGGCTGTCTGAAGTGTTGGCCTGTATTGCTTTTCTCACGTTGTACAGTTTTTCAGTGGTAGCCGCATAGCTTGCTTCTGCGTTAGCTAGTGGTTAGCGATAGCCGGGTTGAGCTAACTGTTAGCCAGTTAGCTGTTTAGCTACGACGTTAGCTGCTCGTTTTCGCTCGGCTGGGAACGTTAGCTTGATGCTATCAGTTAGCCTAGAGTTAGCTGTTAGCTTGTGCTACGACCATTGACATTAGCCGTGAGAATAGCAGGCCCTGGCACTCTGACTACGACATCATCTTTGACAGAAGATGTAGTCGGGCCTGTACCATGACAAGGCGCCGGCCATAGCTTCTTTTTGTCCCGCCAGCAAGAGGCCTTTCGTCAACGTGGAGACCTGTGTTGCGGCCTTTCGCCCTGCGTTCCTTGGTGCAGGTAAGATGTCCATTGGACATTACCCCACTCTTCCTTCCTTCCCCTCCCGAATGTTTTGTTAATAATGATGTTTTTTTCCAGGCAAAACATATGTTACTTCACAACATTTGGAGATACGACATGTGCTGTGTGTGAATTGTCTTGGTCGTTTGTGTAGCTTGGGTAGCCTTGGCCAAAGCTGTGTGTGGCCTGGTGTCAGTACCTGGCTACTCTATTTGCAGTTAGCCTATTTAGCTGATGTCGGCCATTGGCTCCTTGCTACTTTGTTTTCTCTGGTATAGACCCTCTTCTCTTTGAATTTAAGTGTTGATCTTTGTCCTTTTGGATCTATGTATATTCATGTTGCCTTTGTGAAGTTATCTTTTCCTTCTGTTTTGTTCTTCCATTAAAAGTTGAATATCCTTTAGGGGCTCATCTTTGATTATCTCTCTCATACATGCTCTCTCTCTAACACACACACACACAGACATGCTCTCTCTCTCTAACACACAAACACACATGCTCTCTCTCTCTCTCTCTTTCTAACACACACAGACATGCTCTATATCTCTCTCTAACACACAAAATGACATGCTCTCTCTATATATATTTCTCTCTCTTTCTAACACACATATACATGCTCTCTCTCTAACACACACACACAAACAGACATGCTCTCTCTCTATCTCTCTCTTTCTAACACACACAGACATGCTCTATCTCTCTCTCTCTCTTCAATTCAAATGGGCTTTATTTCACATTCTTGTATTTCTCTCAGTAGGTATGGGAGTTTTGAGTTATTGTCGATGTTTTCAAAGTCTCTTTGGGTGTTTGCAATTTGTGGGAAGTATGTCTTGGTATAGTGGGCAGGTTGTTAAGAAGTGGAGCTCGGTTTCCACCTCATCTTGTGTGCAGTGGGTCTGTCTTCGCTTGGGAGCCAGGTCTGCCTATGGCGGCCTTTCTCGATGGCTATGCTGTGCTAGCTGAGTCTGTACCTAGTCAAGGATCTTCAGTCACAGTGCTCAGGTATTCTGCCACTGTGTACTCTCTGTTTAGGGCCAAATAGCATTTCAATTTGCTCTGGTTTTGGGTTGTTTCTTTCCAATGTCGCTCTCTCTCTCTCTCTCTCTCTCTCTCTCTCTCTCTCTCTCTCTCTCTCTCTCTCTCTCTCTCTCTCTCTCTCTGGCCTTGCTCTGGTGGAGGGTCAGGGGCATTGCCGGGTCTGTGCAGCGATAACACTGTATATTGACTGTAGAACGGGAGCTCTCTCTCGCTCTCTCTCTTGCTATATGTTGACTGTATCATGCCCAGCCTCGGGCAGCGCTATTATTTAAGAATATGTTGACTGCATAAAAAAAAATTAAAAATAATAATTATATATATAATTTCTTTTACCTTTTAGGGGGGGGGGGGGGGGGGGGGGGGGGGTGGCTCGCGTTTAAATCTCGCACTGGGCCTCGCATTTCTCCCAGGCGGCCCTGATAACTGTATATTGTATAGTATATTGTATAGTAGTGTATATAGGACTCATTACCTTCAATTCGTAAACTTAGCATTGTATTGTATTTTATCTTAGTACTTTTTATCATGTCTATTTTTATTATCTATTCTATTTTATTCTATTATTATTTGTATTTTTTGCACAATCAAGGCAGGCATGGCCATCTTCATTTCACTACATGTCTCGTGTATGTACTGTATGTGACTTGAAAATCTTGAATCTCTTGGAAGTTGATCCAGAGAAATCCCAGACGTTCCTATCGCATTTGGTTTTCCAGATAATGAGCTTTTCCCCCCCTCAACACTAGCGGTGGGGGGTCTCCAACTGGGTGTAGTGTACTACTGAGTGTAGTGCTAATCAGATACATGTACATAGTTGTAATACCAATATGTACCTTGATACAGGTATAAAGACACACTGGTAGTAAGTTACACTGGCCAGCAGCGTAACTAGTAAGAGTAGTTAGGGGATATGTACAGTTATAGATATAGTATCTATGTAAAAGGGGATATGTACAGTTATATCTCATACTGGCAATCGCGTCTCGCTCTGCCTTCTGAGATATCATTATCTCCAGCACCTATTGTGCCCATTGAAACCAAACACATGCACCCACTTGAGCGTGACCACGCCACTCCCTTGTGTGCCTCTACAATACGCTCACATCCTTCGTAATTATTTTCCAAATGCGGAAGCAGCTCATATGCACTTCAAACAGGTGGAACCTTGGTTATGAAGCATAGGGATAAATTACACAATGTTGGGCTTTCGCCAGAAGTACGCCAGCCCCCGGAACCTTCTCGGCACGTCCAGACAGAACGGCGGTCCCATCCTGTGTTTTCCTCGTCGCTTGACAGTGGACCGATGGGCTACGAGCGGCGCTTGGCAGTCGAGCCACGTCACGCTCAGGTAGGACCTACGCTGACTCTCTTTTATCCAAAGCGCTTTACAATGTGGCGTTGATACTGGCATGTTTAATACTGCTCGTTGTCTCGTGAGACGACCGGGCGATGTATTGGCGCGGGTGGCGGGGTATTTGGATAAACGTGGTCATCATGACTCACTGTTGGATGTTTTTCCAAGTATCCTAGCACGCGCAGCTAATGCTAATGCTACAATGTTTGGGGCGCCGTTTCCCATGTACCCTGCCGGGGCTGTCTTCACTCTTCCCTCCTTTTAACCATTTCATTACTGACGGTCAATCGGTGTCTAATGTTGGGGGTTTAGCTGAGGCTTATTTACCCTTTACATGGGTGGATAGGCTGACGACAGGGCTCAGGGCAGGTGTGCATTTGTGAATCTATGAATTGAAAAAGGGGGTCCCTGATGTAGACAGGGCAGTCATTTTCTCTGGTCTGCATCCCCTTAACAATTGTGTGTATTGGGCTAGCCCATTCTGCAATATGTTAATAAAGTTTTCGTTCATTCATTCATTTATCCCTTACACGGGTGCATAGAGGTGCCGCAGTGGAGGTTATTGCATGACTACTAGTGGAGCAGTGCTTCACTAGTAATAGACTTTGGTCAGAAGCCGCCACTGGTGTTCCGTGCTTAGTGAAGCAGGTGGCATCGGTCCTTTGCCCTGACATGGTGGATCGGTATCCCGCCCGGCCGACGCCAAGAGGTGAGTTGGTCCGGCAGGTGGCTGGTGGGCTGATCAAAACCATCGCGCAAGGTTTTGAGGTTATTCAGCTTTTGACCCAGCCGCAAGCTATAACCGTAGGGAGGGCTAGGATGCTGTCAACGGTTGTTCACAGGCATTTTTGGTTCGAGCAATCTCCCCTTGAGGAGGGGAGGGGTCTCCTCCTCAGGGCTCCCCTCTCCGCAGGTGGACATTGGTCTGTCCACAGAGGCGCGGGCGGTATTTGCGTTCTTCCAGTGAAGCGCAAGCGGCCCCACATTTCGCTTCTCATGGAGACAGGGGCTGACACCCAGTTGCTAGCTAGGCCTGGGTCTGTCTATGAGAATGCTGTGTTGTCAAGCGGCTCCCACACCACACGTCCTGCGTCTGTGTTTGGTGAGCCTGGTGTTGTATCTGTCGACGGAGCAGGGTTCCCTGTATCTAAAACATTTTGTCAGAGGGGAAATCCTAGGCCCAGGAGGTCGCAGAGTGGGTTCCCCCCAGCCCCGCCGTCGCCAGGCTGGGTATTACGTTAGTGCCTCCCCCGTCTGGACTTCCGATCCCGCGGTGGTCAGTCAGGCATGCGTAATTTGTGTGGTAGTAATATCACTACAGGGCTACGGTGTGTAGGGACTCACCCTATCGGGCAGCGTTGGGACCACACACCATGCATGTTCAGCTGCAGAGCAGGCTAAGCTAAGCAAGCTAAGCCGGGAAGATGCTCAGCGGGGGAGCCTATGTCACTCCCCCCGTATCAGACCGCCCCTTCTGTCGGGGTCCCCCCCTTGG